>NW_006286241.1:83374-102639 GCF_000327345.1 Myotis davidii
CCCTAAATACTTATAGTGATGTCAAAGTCCCTCTCCAATATCTGGGTTTCTGATGTCTTCTCTTTGCTCATGGCTCTCCGTTATTTGTTGCTATGCTCTGGCATGCCTGTAATTTCCGATGGACTTCGTATTAAAAAATTCCAATTTTTGCCTCCTCAGTCCAGTGCTACTCAAGAAGTTCAGGCTTCTGCTTTCTGTTTGACCTCTAGTCCCTGGCATGTTACTGACAGATCCCTCAAAGGAGAAGCTGGTAGTGAATACAGGGCTCATCCTAATGTGTTTTCTTCTCTCAGGTCTCGGCCCCACTAGGACCTGATGCCTTAATTGCTCTTGATCCACTCGAATAGCTTTCTTCTGTGTGACTGTATTCTCTCTGCAGGAGGATTAGTCTGAAACAAGCTATTCCATCCAAGTCCTTCTCGGGAAGCTGAGGCCATTAATTCATCTGCTATCCCCTCAGTGGGAGGCTGTTTTATCTCTTACACTTCCAGGACCTCAGGGCTAGAGAGTAAAGTAAGTGCTCTCTTTAATCTCTTTTGTCACTTCCAGACGATGCCTCCTTCATTTTTTCAAAACCCCACCAGGCTGCATTAAAATTCATGTCACCTGGCTGTGTTCCCCATGACCACGGCTTGCTGCTCCCCTCTCTCAGCTTTCCGGTTCTCTATCATTCATTAGAGACTTCAGTTAATTGCTTTCTCTCTTTTCCTCACCACCGCCAACCACCTATTATTGTCACTGATACAAACAATGTGGATAACTCAACACTCTAGCCCAGTGGTCGGCAAACCGCGGCTCACGAGCCACATGCGGCTCTTTGGTCCCTTGAGTGTGGCTCTTCCACAAAAGACCACGTGCGGGCGTGCACGTACAGTGTGAAGTTGACTTAAAACTTTAAGTAAAGTTTATTAAGTTAATTTCAGGGAACGTTGTGGAGTGAAAGAAGATGTAGTGTCGAGGATTGAGAAAGGCATGTTGAGATGGTTTGGACAGATAGAGAGGATGAACGAAAGGAGATAGACGAAACAAGTATACAAGGCGAGTGTGGATGGGAGAGTTGGAAGGGGTCGACCTCAGCGAACGTACCTCCATCAGACTGAGGATGTTTTTAGCAAAGGCCAGCTTAGGAGGACCCTCATGAAGTTAATAACAATGTACCTACCTATATAGTTTAAGTTTAAAAATTGGGCTCTCAAAAGAAATTTCAATTGCTGTACTGTTGATATTTGGCTCTGTGGACTAATGAGTTTGCCGACTACTGCCCTAGCCCCTTAGCGACCTTGTCTTTATCCCTCCGTGGATCTTTTCCTCCATTTCTCTTTAGTGACCCATTCCCATAGTGTCCTAGACCTAGCTATAGCCAGTAAATGCACATTTAAAATGATGATGTTAAGGCTCACCATTTTCGACCTCTGCTTTCTCTCTTTGCAGCTCACATGCATTAGAGTCCCACTTTGACATCACTGAAATGACCAGATCACTGACCTTACCACTTCTTCAATGTCTATCACGCAACTCCCCCCTTTATCAAGTTTATACTTCATGGTCAGCTCTCTGTAGCTTTTTCCTAGGGAAATCTTAAACTCCAGTGAATTCAATCTTTTCCTTCCCTATACTTTCACCAGAACAGCCAAAGGTTGCTAGAGAAAATCTCACAATCACGGCGATCCATTTCAATTTAAAATGATCATCACAATCAATACTATGATACAATCCTTTTAATTTCCAAACTAAGTTTGATTTCTGCTTCCACTATAGCTACTTCTCCAAATGCTTTGTTTCTCTTCACAGAAAAAATTTTGCAACGAGTTTTCCATACTTGTATCTAATTCTTCACCTAGCCACTCATTTTTCACTCCCCATCTATCTGGCTGTCGATACCCTTGTTAAATGAATCAATGAACACTTATGCTGCCAAATCCAATGGCTCCTCCTCTACTCTTCTTTAAAAAATATATTTTTATTGATTTCAGAGAGGAAGGGAGAGGGACAGAGATAGAAATATCAATGATGAGAGAGGATCATTGATCAGCTGCATCCTGCACGCCCCCTACTGGGAATCAAGCCTGCAACCCGGACATGTGTCCTGACCGGGAATCAAATCGTGACCTCCTGGTTCATAGGGTGACGCTCAACCACTGTGCCACACTGGCCGGGCTCCTCCTCTACCCTTAGCTAACTTCATTTTTTTTTTTTTTTGCTAACTTCATTTCTTAGCAAAGAAAACATTTCTCTCCTTTCTCCTACCTCACTGTTCCTCCTCTCAATTTCTCTATTTCTACAAAGCCTCTAAATCAGCGGTTCTCAACCTGTGGGTCCGACCCCTTTGGCGGTCGAAGGACCCTTTCACAGGGGTCGTGTAAGACCATCGGAAAACACATATATAATTACATATTGTTTTTGTGACTAATCACTATGCTTTAATTATGTTCAACTTGTAACCATGAAAATACATCCTGCATATCAGATATTTACATGACGATTCATAACAGTAGCAACATTACAGTTATGAAGTAGCATCGAAAATAATTTTATGGTTGGGGGTCACCACAACACGAGGAACTGTATTAAAGGGTGGCGGCATTAGGAAGGTTGAGAACCACTGCTCTAAATGTTAGAAAGCCTTTGGGTTTGGTCCTGGGCCCCATTCTCTAGCTATACTCACTCTTGTGAGAATCTTGTTCAGCTCTGGGGCTAGAAATGCCATCTCCATACTGATGATTCCCCGAATCACATCTGTAGGCTTGACCCTTCTTCGAGCTTTAGACTCAGAGGAGAGGCCAGACCTGAATTAATCTCTCTACTTGCATCTTTTAGAAGCACAAAACAGAATTTACTTTGCTCAAAATAGAGCTCTTTATTTTCCCCAAATGCCAAGCCCATTAATCCTATTATCTTTCTGTCTCAGTAAATGACAGCACCTTCCAATCCCTTGCTCAGACTTAAACCCTGGGGGTAATTTTGACTTCTTTCTTTTTCTTAACCCCATCCACACAGCCAATACATTTTCAATGTCTGCCAGTTCTATTTCTAAAATGTATTTTATTTGTGGTGTTTTTTTTTTTTTTTTTAAATACTTGCCCAAGGATATTTTTCCATTGATTTTAGAAAGGGTAGAAGAGAGAGGGAAAGACAAAATGCATTTGTGAAGTGTGAATTGCATACATGATACTCGTATTAAAAATAGAAGGTTCCGGTCTGTCCCTGGTCCTGGGGTCGCAAAAATACGTTAAAAAAAAACACATACAAAAAACCCCCACATCAACTGGTTGCCTCCTGCATGTGCCCTGATCAGGGCCCAGGCTGGGAAGGAGCCTGCAACCGAGGTATGTGCCCTTGACCGGAATTAAACTCGGTCCACAGGCCGATGCTCTATCCGCTGAGCCAAACCGGCAAGGGCTAAAATATATTTTAAATGTTTATTTTTTTTCTACCTTAACATTTCTTGCCTGGTGGGTAATTCAACAGCCCGTTACCTGGTTTCCCTGCCTCAATTCCCCTCCAATCCATTTCCCACACAACAACCAAACAGATACTTTAAAAATCCAAATGAGATCAAGTTATTTCCATCAGAGCCTCATCAATTGTAAGAACGCAATAAATATTTGTTAAAAGAGTGAATGAATAGATGGATGATTGAGAGAGCAACTGCTCAAGGTTCAGAGCTAGAACTGAAAGCCGAGTCTCTTATTTCATCACAAAAGACATCTTTACACAGGGCCCAGGGGTGGTGTCAGCCCTTACGCTTCAGTACGTGCGGCTGAGAACCAACAACCACGCTCTGAGGCAGATTTCAAAAACAGATCTTGCTAAATAGCTACATTTTATGCACGGTGGCACCACAATCAAATTCCTTACAATTTTCTTCATTTAATTTTTTTGTTTCATTTAATTTAGAAGGCAATGGAGCTAGGCCGAGGGGGATGGATGTTTTTGCAATTTTCTCAGTCCTCTGCGAAATGTGTAATTTACAGAGATCCAATAATATTGATCAAAATCGTAGGCACGGGGCATTCTGCCAGGAATTAGCACAGCAGACGTCTTTTATTACCCACTAACCATGGGACCTTCGGCACATGATTTCATCTGTCTGTGTCTCAGTTAGTCTGGAACATGGAAAGAATAACAGCATCTACCGCTCAGGGATGCCTGGACGTTAAAAGAGAATGCAGATAAAGTGCATAGAACAATACCTGATGATTAGTTACAACTATTATGAGCTGCAATTGCCTTGCAAATGCACCTAACATAGCGTAATTTTTGTGTGGCGAACGTTTTGATAACGAGACATTTAGTAACTCCTACATTATCCCTCATCTGTAGGTTTTCTGGCAAGTTGACAGTTGAATATATATCTACCCTTGGTGGTTATAGGTAGGTTTTTATTACTGGGGCATCTGTGCCTCACCCCTCTCTCTCTCTTCAGCCTCTAAAAAAATGTTCACCTTGCAAGGAATCAATATACATGTAATAAAGAAATGGCTCTCAGGCAATTTTATCTCAGTCACTAAACAGACTCCCCAAACAGTGAGAATGAGGAAGGGAGGCGTGTGAGGCTGCCAAGCAGGCAGCTTGCTGAGCCACGTGGTGGGCTGGCACGCACCGAGCCATATGCCGGCGCCTGCTGGGTCTTACGCGGCGGCACAGACGGGGCTGGAGCCAGGAGTGAGCTCAGGCGGGAAAAGGGAGTTTAAGGAGAGTCTGTGACCACTCTGGTCCCAGCAAAAGGGACCTGGAGTGTGGACACCTTCCTCCAGGGATCTAGACAGGAATGGCATCCATCAGTTTCTCCTAAAGTGCCAATAAGATGAGGTGGCTCTTCATTGCAGCCATGGGGACCGAGGGGACACACTGGGAAGACCTTAGCGCTAAGCCAGAGGGCAAAGACATGCATTCATGCAGGCGGAGAAGCTTCTATCACAGGGGTCTACGCTGGGTTTAGGAGAGCCCGAATCCAGTCCCGTTAGGAAATTCAAGGCAGTTCTACTGGCCGGGCATTCAATTCAATTCAACCAACCAAGTGCCGTCCAGGTCAAGGTGTGGTGGAAGGCATGGTCCAGGGCTGCCTATCACTACCTGAGCCAATTCAGCAGAGACAGGGTTGAAACCTATATGAGCATTTACTTCAATCCTGCCGGCAGCATGGGAGAGCAGCAGGTCACCCACAAACATCTGCTCTACCCCCCACCATAAACCAGATGCTTATACTGGGGAGAAAGGCAAAGATTACGTGGGAAAGTAGCAATTACAGGCATGGGTCAGTAGGTAAGGTATAAGGGTGGGTGCCTCTGGGACTAGACCAGTGATGGCGAACCTATGACACGCGTGTCAGAGGTGATACGCGAACTCATTTTTTTGGTTGATTTTTCTTTGTTAGATGGCATTTAAATATATAAAATAAATATCAAAAATATAAGTCTTTGTTTTACTATGGTTGCAAATATCAAAAAATTTCTATATGTGACACGGCACCAGAGTTAAGTTAGGGTTTTTCAGAATGCTGGCACGCCGAGCTCAAAAGGTTCGCCATCACTGGACTAGACTGTTCCGGCCAGGCAGCTGGAAACCTTTCCACGATGATAGGCAGTTCTCGGGGCAGGAGGAAGGACTACATTCAGATGTTGGCTCCCATGTCCCAGGGAGCACAACTCCCAGCCAGGTTAGAATGTGCTTTCTCTATCAGCACAGAACCATCACAGTTAACAGAGTGTGACTAATATTTCTTACTAGAGGCCCGGTGCACAGAATTCGTGCACTTGGAGGGGGGGGGTCCCTCAGTCTGGCCTGAGCCCTCTCGCAGTCCGGGAGCCCTCGGGGGATGTCCGACTGCATAGAGGCGGGAGAGGCTCCTACCACCGCCACTGGGCTCGCCAGCTGTGAGCCCGGCTTGTGGCTGAGCAGTGCTCCCCCTGTGGGAGTGCACTGACCACCAGGGGGCAGCTCCTGCATTGAACATCATGAGGAGAGCCCTTCACCGGGACAACAGAAGTCCTTATGGAATATGCAGGTTTCATAACAACGGCAACCTCTCACATGGTGGAATGAAAGCCAGAAGACAGAGTTCCCTCTGGGGAAACTACTAAACATACTTGATTGTGTGACCTGCAATGAACACAGAAAACCACACCGACGTGTATGTACAGCTTGACTTTGGAATCGTTAGAAGCCAGTAACACCTAAGTAAAGAGGCCTCAACTCGCACAAAAAAATCTCAAATTTTTATGCTTATTTGGAGCAAGCAGTTCAACAGTCACCTTGTAAAATGTCTAAGTTGGGAACGGGGGCAGCTTGTATTCATTTTCAAATTTACACCTGCCCCCCGTATTCTCAGATTGTGGAACATACATTCCTTTTAGGGTCTGGTTTAGAATCAGCCTCCCTCAGAGTGGTATTCGGAATGGCCGGGCTTAATTTAATTGAACTTTTATCAGAGTTCAGGGTTTCTAGGTTGAATTTTCTCATCTATGGCTGCATTTTGAAGCAACCCTCATTTCCATATGCCCTTGGCCCTGAAGCTCCGTGTTCCCATTGTCACATCTCTGACACGGATGCGTCGTCTGATGGCTGCACACAGGTGGCAGCGTGACAGGTGACACTTGGTGGTCCGCGTGGTGACTCTGTTATGACAGGTCTCCTGCCGTCTCTCAACACTCAGTCAACAAATCACGTAGGGCCCTCCGAGGAAGGAGCAGGAGGCTCGCTTCCCGTCGGAATCTTTTGAGATTTTCTGGGAAGTTTCAAAAAACAAGCAGAATGGAAAAAGGCAATAGGAGAGATTGTTTCTTTAAAGTCACAGAGCACCATCACAGGCGGAAAACACGGGCATCGATGATTCAGACACAAAAAGTGAGTCAGAAAAACTGGGCTTGATGTAAAAGTTTTAAGAATTCCTTGGGCTGAAACCGGTTTGGCTCAGTGGATAGAGCGTCGGCCTGCGGACTGAAAGGTCCCAGGTTCGATTCCGGTCAAGGGCATGTACCTGGGTTGCGGGCACATTAAAAAAAAAAAGAATTCCTTGGTCAGCCTGGCCAGGATGGCTCAGTGGTTGAGCATTGACCTATGAACCGGGAGGCCACGGTTTAATTCCCGGTCAGGACACATGCCTGGATTGTGGGGCTTCATCTCCCGTGTGGGGCGTGCAGGAGGTAGCCGATCAGTGATTCTCTCTCATCAGCTGTTAAAGTGTGTATACAATTTTGGGGGACACCCTGTATACAGTAGTGTATACACATACATATCTTAATAAAAGCCCGATAGGTCTATGATCAGTACCTAGGATACAGCTCTGAGAAATTAAGGTCCTGTTTACTGCTCCACCTTTATAAAGGAAGATCATTCGTTTTCTTATTTTTATAAGAAAACCTATTGTACAGTAAGAGAGCCTAAGGTGTAGTAATATATACATGAGCTGAAATTCAAACACTGCTTTTTTGTGTGTGTGAGAAGCAATAACTGAATGAAGTTTTAATTCATAGTTCACAACAGAAACGTAAACCGTGCCTTTACCACAATTCATTAAGAGCTATTTTCTATCTAGAGTAGCCATATACTCAGCAGCACCAAAGAAAGGCTGTTACACGCTCTACTATTCCCCGGTTTTTATATTTTATTTTTTAAAATATATTTTTATTGATTTCAGAGAGGAAGGGAGAGGGAGAGAGAGATCGAAACATCAATGATGAGAGAGAATCATTGGTCGGCTGCCTCCTGCATGTCCCCTAATGGGGATGGAGCCCACAATCTGGGTATGTGCCCTGACCGGGAATTGAACCATGACCTCCTGGTTCATAGGTCAATGCTTAACCATTGACCCACACTGGCTGGGCATATTCCCTAGCTTTAACTTTGGTTGAGTTGACAAGATTGAGGATGAGCTACGGCAAATAACAGATTTGCAAGTGTACAGTCGAACACTCTTCTGCTCCTCGCTCTCTTCCTACCTCATCTGCATTCTATCCTTCACCATGAATGAAACCCAAAGGACATGCATAAAAGCTCCAGGAGAAAACTTATCTGCAGATGCAGGTACCCAGAGTGAGCCAACGGGAATCCATTTTCAGCAACGTGTCAGATAACAGAGTTTCCACAGTGGGAACCAATTTCATGTTTCTTAAACAGGAAAAGTAATAACGCACTTCTGATCCATGTGGATTGTATCTGTCAATCCACTAAAGTAGGTGTTTTCTACTTTTCCAAAGATATTATCAGAGTGAAGCTTTTTAGGCCCAGCCGTATCTCATCATTTTTCTTTATTTTCCCATGTATAGAAAAATAGTACGCATGGTGATAAGTGCCTAACAATATAAATATAATATTAATAATGTATAATATAACATGTAGGGAAGATGACAAGCAAAATGCCCAGCATGTCTAAACAGCACCAAGATGAGCTGTGAGGCCAGGCCGGTGTGGCTCAGTGGTTGAGCGTCGACCTATGAACCAGGAGGTCATGGTTCAATTCCTGATCAGGGCACATGCCTGGGTTGGGGGCTCGATCCCCAGTGTGGGGCATGCAGGAGGCAGCTAATCAATGATTCTCTCTCATCATTAATGTTTCTGTCTCTCTCTCCCTTTCCCGTTCTCTCTGAAATCAATAAAAATATATTTTAAAAAAGGTTCATTATAAAAATAAAAAAGAAACTGAACTGTGAATCAGGCCCTAGCCGGTTTTCCTCAATGGTTAGAGTGCCGGCCCACAGACTAAAGGGTTGTGGGTTCGATTCTGGTCAAGGGCACGTATGTGGGTTGCAGGCTCCATCCCCTGCCCTGTGGTCAGGGTGCATAAGAGAGGCAACCAATCCATGTGTCTCTTTCACATCGATGTTTCGCTCGCTCTCTGTCTCTCTCCCCATCCCTTCCACTTTCTAAAAATCAATGGGAAAAAAAATCGAGTATGGATTAACAACAATAAAAAGTTGTGAATCAGGAAGGTTTTCCAGATTCAAACCTCTGATTACACCGTTTTAAATTCTGAGAAGCAGGAGGACAGCTGTCATTTGTGGAGCAAGAGAGGAACAGAATTCCAGTGTCTGTTCTGATCAGAGTGGCTCTTTTTTTCTAATCACATCATGGAAGTGATCAGAGAGGGAACGACTCCTCTTTCTAGTTAATTATCATTAAATGGCCACTAGATTATTTTGCATAAACTAATATGCAACAACACTCTTAAAAGTCCCAGAAGTACTGAGTAATTAGTTCTTTCATCTAGCCCAGGGGTAGGCAAACTTTTTGACTCGAGGGCCACAATGGGTTCTTAAACTGGACTGGAGGGCCGGAACAAAAGCATGGATGGAGTGTTTGTGTGAACTAATATAAATTCACAGTAAACATCATTACATAAAAGGGTACGGTCTTTTTTTTTTTTTAGTTTTATTCATTTCAAACGTGCCGGATCCGGCCCGCGGGCCGTAGTTTGCCCACGGCTGGTCTAGAGGCTGTACTCAGACCATTTTTCAAAGGAGAAATCAAAAGTCCACGACGTGAAATGCATTAATTATAAAGAAATTACATATTAAGTGAGGATGAAGGTATCATAACAGAACACCTGGTGGTAGAGTAGCGTATCAACCTTGGCCTTACCCTTTAATTTCAAGGCTTCTAATACCTTTGAATCAGCCGTCACATCGCTGACTAGCTTGATTTCGATATTTTGCGAAGTCAGCTCGAGCAACTTTTCGAAGAGACGTTGACCCTGGGAAAGAATAATCAGAGACAAAGAAAGTCAGGAAACCAAATAGCTGCTACTTTAATGAGGCATTAATGAGGTATTCAAAAAACTAAAACGATTCATTCACATTTTGAAAGAAAAGCACTTCAGCAGTTGGTATTCTTGAAAATTCTACCAGAGGAGAACTAGTATATGTAGAGCAGTAATGGGAACACAGATTACAGTCTTTTTTTAAATTTTTGATACTGTATTGTGCAATCCAACAATTACCGCAATAAATAATTTCAGTGCTACAGTGCAAATTTACCGTTGTTTTTTTTTTTAATATATATTTTATTGATTTTTTACAGAGAGGAAGGGAGAGATATAGAAAGTTAGAAACATCGATGAGAAAGAAACATTGATCAGCCGCCTCCTACACATCTCCCACTGGGGATGTGTCCGCAACCCAGGTACATGCCCCTGACCGGAATCGAACCTGGGACCCTTCAGTCCGCAAGTCGACGCTCTATCCACTGAGCCAAACCGGTTTCGGCAAATTTTCCCTTGTTTTACCTTTTTTTTTTTTTTTTTAATCTTCATCCGAGGATATTTTTCCATTCATTTTTAGAGAGAATGGAAGAGAGAGGGAAAGATAGAGAGAAACATCGATGGGAGAGAAACACATGGATTTGTTGCCTCCTGCCTGAGCCTGCAATCAAGGCATGTGCCCTTGACTGGAATTGAACCTGGGACCCTTCAGTCTGCAGGCCGATGCTCTATCCACTGAGCAAAATGGGCTAGGGCTGCCCTTGTTTTACGTCTGATGAGCTCTGACGTTATCTACACATGAACAGGCAGCAGAGAATATTAAACCGTTGTGTTTGGGTCCACAGAGACCTGGATTCCAGCTGGTTTTCCAATTTACACACTGTCTTTGTAATCTCACTGAACTCCATTTCTTCCCTCAGCAAAATGTGGATATTCGTATTTACTTTAAAAGGCTCTGGTGAGAATTAAAGGAGTCAGTGGTAGGTAAGCACCTTTAAGTGTTAACTCCGATGGGGGGCGGGGGGGTATCAGGCAGGGCTGCTCCGCAGGGATCTGCCTGAATTCCCCATCTTGTTTAAAGTGTGTTTTATTGACTTCAATCGATTCTCTGCCTCTCAAGCTGTAATTATTGACACAGCCTAAGCATAAGGGAAATCAAAACAAAGTAAAACCAGATTTTTAAAGGACAGTTTCACAGGCATGAACATCTGATAGTAGGTTTTCGTCTCAGGAAGAATCTGGGCCCAGAGTCCGTACCTGATCTCAGGTGAGGGGGCTACAACATCATCCTGTTTATTTTCCCTTGTGTGTTTTTAGGGATTCCCTCTCCTGATCATAAAAGAGAACTCGTTTTCTTTGATTGATTTTTTCCCCACTATTTTTGTTATTCGGCCACAAACTCAAATGCCTTCAGGGGCCGGACAGGCAAGAAGGCTTTGGTCTTACTGGCCCCCAAGTGGCGACGTCATGTCTTACTTCAATAAGAATGGACTGTTGATGGTGATTCTACAGAAAGGACTTGGAGCCGAAACTGGTTTGGCTCAGTGGATAGAGCATCGGCTTGCGGACAGAAGGGTCCCGGGTTCGATTCCGGTCAAGGGCATGTACCTGGGTTGCGGGCACATCCGCAGTAGGAGATGTGCAGGAGGCGGCTGATCGATGTTTCTCTCTCATCGATGTTTCTGACTATCTCTCTCCCTTCCTCTCTGTAAAAAAAATCAATAAAATATATTTAAAAAAAAAAAAGGACTGGGAGACTGAGAAGAGGGAATGGAGGTTTGTGGAGGGAGAGAGGTGATTTCTGCAATCGATCTTAGAAAAGAGAGAAGGCCAGGATGGAACCCCTAAAGCTATGGAGCGCGCAGGAAAACATAAGGGGGAGAGGGGTTTAGGGTGATGGGTAAATTGCAGAGATTGGACATGTGACTGACAGGTGCACTGGAAGAGAAAAAGAGGCAAAAGAATAAGTTTGCAGATAACAGAAGAAGAACGGTTCAACCTGAGGAAAGACCCCCATGTTGAAAAAATATTCCAAGACGGAGGCTCATGGGATGTGGAAAGACACATCTAAGCCTATTCTCTAAAACGACTCCACAGCAACGAGAAAAAGGAATTCTGACAAACTTCTGGCCGAAAACAAAGCACTTACCTATCAAGGAAATTGGATCAGAGTGGCACCGAGCCAACCAGCTGTGACACTAAGTTAACTCAGATTGCGGGAGAGGAAGACTGAAGCCCAGGCAAGGATTTTGCTTACGAGGGTGAATGAAAGAAATATGTGCAGTTATTTATAGATTTAGAGACTATTTACCCACATAACCCCTATGGGGAATACATTCAAAGATGGACTCTAATCAAACGCTAAGTAACACCAATCACCATCAAGGAGGATGAAGGGGAGAAGATGCAAGTGACGGAGCCATACGGTGTGGAGTTGTGTTTGATGCACCTGCTAAATAAAGATTCCGGAAACAGAAGAGACACATCACAGGGGGGAGATCTACTGCATAAAATGTCAAACTATGAAAACATTTTTTTGTTGATGGTCAGACGGATAATTTTGTTTCTCTTCCATTTCTCTGTAGTTTCCAAACTTTCTATAGTAAGAAGCTGATACTGGGATAATGAGAGAAAAAAATCCAACCTATTCTTTTTGTTTGTTAATCCTCATCCAAGAATAGTTTTCCAATGATTTTTAGAGAGAGTGGAAGGAATGGGGAGAGACAGAGAGAGAGAAACATCGCTGAGAGAGAGAGACACGTGGATTGGCTGCCTCCGGGGCCAGGGAGCAAGCCTGCAACTTAGGTACATGCCCTTGACCGGAATCGAACCCCAGACCCTTCAGTCCACAGGCCGACGCTCTATCCACTGAGCCAAACCGGCTAGGGCTCGACCTATTCTTTTTAAAAAGAGAAGTTTCAAAATCATAAGTAGACCTTAGGGAAACGGAAAAACACAGAGATGAAGATCCAGGGGGAAACCAATCAAGCAGATAGTAAACAACTTCAAACAAAACTCATTATTTAATCCAAATAACTGGGAAGACGGTCTGGCTTCATGATTTATTCATGTCCATGTGATTGGATTTAAAAAAAAATTTAAGGAGGTTAAACTCCTGCTAATCATAGTGCTTATGCGTTTAGAGCAGAATGTTGATTTCCCTTGGAAATAGACCGGGAAGCCAGCGAGAGCGTAATTAGGGTTGCTCAACAGATGGGGAGATGGAAGTGTGGAGCCGCAGCAGCAACGGAGCCAGAACGAGCAGCACTGCGGGAGGAGGACAGGAGTTCACAGGAGTGGAGAGCTCAGTGGAGAGGCCAAGCCAGAGGCCCCGCCCCCCGCGGTGTTCCCACCAATCGCTTTCTGTGCTTTCCCACTACACTGTACAGAATGGGGCGGGACCATGCTTACTCGGTGTTGTATCCCCAGCAATAGCTCAGCCCCTTCATAAATATTTGTTCAATAAAGGCACATTCAAAAGGATGTCCCAGCCAGGTTTCAAACAGGAGAATGCTAATTGAGAAGCACTAGCCGAGTGTTGAATTTGGGGAGAGATGCTATTTTTTTAACTTAATTTATTTTTTTAAAATTTATTTTTATTGATTTCAGAGAGGAAGGGAGAGAGAGAGAGAGAGAGAGAGAGAAACATCAATGATGAGAGAGAATCATTGATTGGCTGCCTCTTGCCCCCTACTGGGGATCGAGCCCACAACCTGGGCATGTGCCCTTGACAGGAATCCAACCTGGGACCCCTAAGTCCGCAGGCCGATGCTCTATCCACTGAGCCAAACCAGCGAGGGCAGTACCTTCTTTTTTTAGAAATGGTAAACTTGGTGGCCTGAAGAGAACTATTTAAAAAAGTTGGCCCTGGGTCCTGGGGACAAATGATGACACCAATTAACCAACCAAACGCCCTGGCAAGCGGTTACAGAATTAGAACCGTAAACACGCGTGTTGTGCCCAGATGAATTCTGGGGCGTGCCAGCCACAGGCACCATGATGCCGACGGTGCCCCTGACGTTACCCAATACAACAACTCCGTATAGAGAGCCTCTGGCATGCAAACACGAAACATGATCTTGACCTTGAAAGCCAGGCGTTCTAGCAGGAGCTGAGCAACATGTGATGAGCAACAGCCCACACACACAAATGCAGTGATGTCCATGGGCTACGGAGGACAAGAGACTATAAACATGACCTTGCACGTGAGAAGCGGAGGCCGGAGTACTAAGGCGTGTCGAGTGCACCTCAGTAAAACCCTCGCCCACGCCCTGCGGATGCGCTTACCTGACATGCCCATGGGTGACTGTGGATGAGATCCCACTGGGAAGACACGATGTCCACCGACTTTTGGGCCATGGTGAGTAAGTTCATCCAACCTTGGTAGAGTGACAGGTGAAAGGGTGCGTTTTCCGAATAGTTAAGGCCTGCAGGGATGTTTTCCACCAGGGCGATTCTTGGGAAAGATTTTGAAAAACAAACAAACAAGACCTAGTCAAATTGGAAGCCACAGATCTTCATACACACATGCGGAGACATCTGAAAAATACTCCTTCCTCTTCCTGGATGTACCTGTTTCTCATAATTTACAGTTTTCACCAAAGATGTCTTGGCATTTCCCCTCTGTTAATCTACTGTGTTCTAAGAGTTTAGGCTCTGTTTTTTCTGTTAGTGATCGTGTTTCATAAAATCATGCTATATGTCCCTCATGTCCAGTTTCAAACTAGCTTTGAAAAAAAAAATTCAGAGCTTCCTGCTCCGGCATCTTCCCCTGATAACATAGTTCTTTTTAAAAATATGTTTGTAGTCCCAGCCGGTTTGGCTCAGTTACTAAGAGTGTCATCCTGTGGACCAAAGGGTCCTGGGTTCGATTCCGGTCATCAGATCTTATTATTTCATGAGTTATTGATGAACTAGAGGCCCGGTGCATGAAATTCGTGCATGTGGTGGGGTCCTTCGGCCCGGCGTGCACCCTCTCGCAATCCGGGACCCCTTGGGGGATGTCTGACTGCCAGTTTAGGCTGATCCCATAGGAATCCCTGCGGGATCGGGCCTAAACCGGCAGTCGGACATTCCTCTAGCAATCCAGGACCGCTGGCTCCTAACTGCTCACCTGCCTGCTTTGCAATTCTATGTATTTTAACTAAAAGACCATTCTCCAAGGAACGGGCCATGGGGTTCCTCAGACTGACAAAGGGGTCTCCGGCACAGAAAGGGTTACGTGCTCGTCCGACGGATAAAGCATCATCTGTTCCTTTTTCTGTTTCACACACATTCTTATAACAAATTTCCCCCTTCTGAAGCCTTAGATGTGGATAAGATCCGCAAGAGAGATTTCTCAAGAGAAGAGAATCGGGTCAAAACCAAGTTCGGGAAGCATCTAATCCCTTCTGGTTAGTAGAGAAAGTGGGGCAGGCGAAGGAGACAGAAGAAGTACTGGGAAGGCCAGCAGAGGAGGGAGAAGCAATTCCTGGGAGCCAACGAAGACCACACTTATTATTATTATTATTTGATGTTTACTAAGGAACCGCGTCAACGATGAATTTGTACTAAAAGTAAAAATAGAGGAGTTGCTCTGGGGGGCACGCTCAGGTTTGGGTAATGAAGGTCCGGAACAAAGGCCCTGCCCGCCTCCTCCCAAATGACCAGGAAAGCTGGTCCACCCTGCAGCGACTCGGCGCCTGCTTCCTACGCCCCCGTAGAAAAAGCTTCTAGAAATCAGCGTAGAAATAACTGGGCTTGTTTCTGTGACCTGTCATTTCATTTCCTCTAACAACCAACAGCCCGCTTCTCTCCAGGGGCAGATGTAATGAGCATCCGGGCAGGACTCGTTTCCACGGGACAGCAGCCCTCGCTCCGTGCTTGCTTCTCAGGCAACGAGAGGAGTGAACAGACCTCATTAACATCCACCTTTGGCCAAGTCCCAGGGATGCCAGCAGGCCGGCTCTGAGAGAACTGTGCCCAAAGGCAGTGGCACTATTTCTGATGTCTCATAACAAGGGGGAAAGGCTGAATGTACAGACACAAGACAGCAAAAATCGTTTCATGGCCCCAGCTGGTTTGGCTCAGTGGATAGAGCGTTGGCCTGCGGATTGAGGGGTCCAGGGTTCAATTCCGGTCAAGGGCACATGCCAGGGGTTGTGGGCTCGATCCTTGGTAGGGGGCGTGCAGGAGGCAGCCGATCCATGATTCTCTCTCATCATTGATGTTTCTGTCTCTTTGTCCCTCTCCCTTCCTCTCTGAAATCAATAAAATACACATACATATATTTATTTAAAAAAATCTTTTCATGGTACTCTAAGATAAATGACAAATGGTTTGAACAGTGAGTCCAGGGAGCTGAGGTGGAATAAATATAAGAAAAAAGGGTTTGACATTGTTAGATTTAAAAATAGAATTCTGGCTGTTTTCATTAACTATGTATTTATTTGTCAAAATTAATGGGATCATCAAATTGTCTCTTTCAATTCAGGAAAAAATTTCACCTTTTATTTTTTTAAAGTATATTTTTATTGATTTCAGAGAGGAAGAGAAAGGGAGAGAGACAGAGAGAAACATCAATGATGAGAATCACCGATCGGCTGCCTCCTGCACATCCCATACTGGGGATCAAACCCAGAACCCGGGCATGTGCCCTGACCAGGAATTGAACCATGACCTCCTGGTTCATAGGTCGACAGTCAACCACTGAGCAATGCCGGCCGGGCAATACTTCACCTTTTAAAAGAAATATCTGTAGTTCCCCTCGAATAAGCTACTAAAAAGTGCAGTCCCAACATTCGCTAGCTTTAAACGTGCGTGTGTGTGTGTGTGTGTGTGTGTGTGTGTTAAACACAAAGAATCTCTATCAAGTATTATACTTTCACACTTGACTTGTTAAAGAGCAAAGAGAAATGTTAAAAAGCAGAGGATTTGCAATAAGGTAGATGAAACTCAGCTCTGCCAGTTATTAGCTGTGAAACCTTGGACATAGGATTAACTTATTAAAATCTGTTTCCACTTCTGAGAGACAAACAGTTACTACAAAGATGAGAGGAAATAATCTATGTGAAGTTCTTTGCTCCGTGCCTGCTACCTAGTAAGCGCTAAATAAGACAATTTTAAGCAGTGACTTACAGCCTAAAAGCTTACAGTTAAAATGCCTGCAAGTTCTCAAACTGATACAGCACAGTCACTACAAAGGATCTACATACTTTCTCTCATCGCCAGCACAAGGGGTCGGTTATTGGCACCTGCTGATCTATACAGGCTGCTTGGTGGTCAATTCATTGACTTTCATTCCTGAGGTCTTGGCTGAGGTCATTAATCAATGAGCTGAGCAGGGGGCCTTAGTTCATCAATACAATTAGACTTGCACTCGGAGCAAAAGGATGTACCTCGGGGGGTCATCTGGCTGTGATCACACCCCAGGATTGACAAGGAAGCAGGCTGACCTTCCCCAAGAGATACTGGGGTCTCCGACTTGAAGTAGAAGACGACCTACTGCCCAGGTGGCAGGTTCGCCGGTCACATGAGGAATCAGAGGGTCTGGGGGACCTGAGAGCTGAGACCCTCTGGTCCCCCAAAGCTGAGCCCAAAGCTGAGACAAGGATGCCAGACATTCATTCGGGAGGGTTCCCAGGAAGCAGGAAGGAGGGAGCAGGCTCAGTGAAAGGGGAAGGCCCATAAGAACCCCCGAATGAGCAGGTCACAGCCACGGGCAGCTGAGCGCATGGTCATGGGGCCCTCGGAGGGACTGTGTGGAACCCTCCTGGGAAAACTCTCATCCTGCTGGAGTTGAGAGCTGCCCCGGGGGGGTGACTGATGCCCCGGACTGATGGGCTGTCCAGTGAAGGCCAAGCCAGCTCCCACGCACCAGACAAAGCTCTTATGGTGGGGTTCTGGGTTCAATCCCCAGTGGGGGGCATGCAGGAGGGGGCCTATCAATGATTCTCCTTCATCATTGATGTTTCTATCTCTCATTCTCTCTTCCTCTCTGAAATCAATCAATCAATCTATCATCTATCTATCTATCTATCTATCTATCTACCTACCTATCTATCTATGAATGAATGACTAGGGCCTACATGAAGATGATGGTGGCCTCAACTTGGGGGTGAGCCCTGAGATGGAGAAGAGTGGAGAGACACTGACAGTGATCCTCCCTCACGGAACTCACATGTTAGTGGGAAAGGCAGGCAATAAACACTAGACATTTGATGGTAAAGCAGATAGGATATGGGTACTAAGGAGGAAATTCTTCTGCCCCATTCTTTCTTTATTTTTTAAAATATATTTTTAGTGATTTCAGAGAGGAAGGGAGAGGGGGAGAGAGAGAAACATCAATGATGAGAGAGAATCACTGATTGGCTGCCTCCTGCACATCCCACACTGGGGATCGAGCCCCCAACTTGGGCATGTGCCCTAGACTGGAATTGAATCCAGGACCCTTCAGTCCCCAGGCCGATGCTCTATCTACTGAGCCAAACCGGTCGGGGCTTCTGCCCATTCTTGACGTCACTTCCAGGTTCAACGGTGCTCTGTGGTGTGACACAACTTTGCCTTTCTCTAACCTAGACCTTTCCTCGCCCTGCTTCAGAGGGGCGGTGAATGACCCCATTGGGAGATCAAGATGCATATTCAGCTTCTTCCTCATGTCTTCCTCGTAGGAAAGCCATCCCACCCCAGCCCCCACAAGCTGTGCCTAGACAAGCGCCTTCATGGCCAAGGTGACCCTCGTCCAAGGCTGACTGTGGCTGGGTGCTAAGCCTGCTGCTCCTGGTCAGAACTGTCAACTTGCTCAGGGAGAAGGATGCCCGTTACTGAGCCCCCTCCGGGACCCTAACATGGACGTGAGCTGGAATTCTAATGCTGTGGGGAGGCACGGGACTTGGTTGGAAGGTCTGTAAGGAGGCTTCTCCGACAGGTCGGGGGTCTCTTGGGGGACCCTGCCAAAGGCGGCAGCCCCTGCCTTGACTTTCCCAAACAAGTCCGAGCTCCCGGGTGTTTTACTGGAATCTCTATGTTTAGTCTTCAAACCCGACCTTGTAGAAGCATGTGCTTTCTCAAGGATGCTTGCCCTGCTGATTGTGTCTAGAGGTTAATTTTGGTTCAAGCTACCCTACATAATAAAAGGCCAGGGACCATACGTAAGTGTAATGACCAGAATGACCGCTCGACCAGCCACCATGAGGTGCACTGACCACCTTTTGGTCCCTCCCCACCAGGCCTGTGATTGGCGGCTTGCAGCAGCGGGCAGAGCGGCTAGCGGTGGGGGGAGGGGTGACGAGTGGCGGTGAGCGGCAGCGAGCTACACACGGATGATTTTGTGTGCTGGGCCTCTAGTTGTTACAATAAAAGCCCGAGGAGGCAGGCAATCAGGCTGTTTGCTCCTATAACAAGCAGTCCCTTAGCTTCGCTTTCACAGAAACGTGTGTCAAGAGTCATCATTCACCCATTGCTCAGGATCTGCTGGTCAGTCCCAGCATAATGTAGTAAATTCTCCTGGACATTGTGATGGACTGAGGAACCACAGGTCAGAATCTAGAATGAACAACTGGAATGAACAGAACAGGTTGGGGGAAAGATC
>NW_006286241.1:102675-105374 GCF_000327345.1 Myotis davidii
CCTTCCTCCAGGCAGCTAACAGCCAGGGTTGCAGACAGGATGTAACTGAAATTACAATTTTGAGACAAATCAGAAAATAAAGCTAATTATAATTTTCTGGTTAGCCCAACCTTGCCCAGAAAATCATTTTTATTTCAAACTTTGTTGAAAATATTTCTAAAAGAGACAAATACTCTCTTCTAAAATTGAAACAAACTGAATTTATTTCTATTCATTTCAAATTTTGCCTAACACCTCCGAATACTACTCGTCAAAGACACAGGAGGTTGGCCCAACTTGGTAGAGTTCAGGATTTATCGCTGAACTTGTTGTAAAATAAGTTCTTGACGCAAACACTGTTTGGATTCAAGTTGCTTCTTTCATTGAAAGCATAGTAGAGTTTTTAGCAATTGAAGACTCACCATCAATTATTTCTAGTACTTGTTTCCCACGTAAGGACCAAGACTCAGATAGGAGAGCCACTCAAGACCTTAATACGAGATCTTACCTAGTAACTACATAGCAGCTAAGCTTTGCTCATCATTGCTCTGGGCTAGGGTTAAATCTTGTTCCATGAAACAGAAGGTTCAGGATGTATCGCTGAATTTGTTGTAAAATAAGTTATTGACGCACACACTTTTTGGATTCAAGTTGCCTCTTTCATTGAAAGCATAGTAGAGTTTTTAGCAATTGAAGACTCACCATCAATTATTTCTAGTACTTGTTTCCCAAGTAAGAACCAAGACGAGGATAGGAGAGCCACTCAAGACCTTCATACGAGATCTTACCTAGTAACCACATAGCAGCTAAGCTTTGCTCATCATTGCTCCGGGCTAGGGTTAAATCTTGTTCCATGAAACAGAAACCACATGCATTTCCCCCTTTCCTTCTTCCTCTATCTTGAATCTCAGCAATTCTCAGACTCTGGGACCACATTCACTAATCTCATTATTTGACGAATTCTTTTTGCTCACCATGAGCTATGTCACATTGACGTGTACCCCACGGATACCAGCTACATGACAAGCTGCCTGCTGGCCACTGAAGAGCCCAAAGCTTGTTTGGGGTCAATTCTCTATGCCTCAATGAGACCCCTCCAAACCTTGAAAGACAGCGCACAGGGGTAAGGACTCCTCAGAGCACACAGGAGCTGCTGCTTCTCTTTTTAAAATATATTTTTCTTGATTTCAGAGCGGAAGGGAGAGGGAGAGAGAGAGATAGAAACATCAATGATGAGAATCACTGATTGGCTTCCTCCTGTAGGCCCCACACCGGGGACTGAGCTGTGACCTCCTGGTTCGTAGGTTGACGCTCAACCACCGGGCCACGCCGGCCGGGCTGTGCATCACAGTCTTAAATCAAGGTCTCTACAGGGGGCCAGTTGGCTACAGAGTGTAGCGGCTCAGCCCGGGGGGACAATTTTGGCTGCGATATTTCAAGTCCACCAAGGGCAGTTGGCGTCATCTGGTAGAACATGCGCCATTTCCAGAGATTTAAAATAGTTTTCTAAATGTGTCTTTTCACAGTCTGAATCTGCTTTCAGCTTCTTCTGAGTTGAGATGCTAAAAGGATGGGACAATTTTTAATCACTTTTGTGGGGAGAAGGTTGCAGGGGGACAGGAGTCACAACAGGAGACCGATTAGAAGACCACAGTGATAATCTAGGGCCTGGTGGAAAGATGGCGGTGACTTAAATTTATTCTTCTATTTTTTTTAAAAAAATATATACATTTATTGTTATCAGAGAGAAAGGGAGAGAGATAGAAACATCAATGATGGGAGAGAATCATTGATGGGCTCCCTCCTGCACGCCCCACACTGGGGATGGAGCCCACAACCTGGGCATGTGCCCTGACTGGAATCGAACTGTGACCTCCTGGTTCACAGGTTGATGCTCAACCACTGAGCCACTCGGCTGGGCCATTCATCTATTTTTTAAGACTCAAAGAAACTTCTTTATATTTTTGAAAAGTATTACATGTATAGTACTAGCCAAACAGTATGATGATCCCCAGTGTAAAAGGAAGACTCTGTCCCCACTCCTGGTCACTCTGTCTTCCAGTGTCTGGCCCCAGGGGCAACTACTGTCATCAGCTGCATCACAACTAAGACATGTCCTGCACACACGTTCACTAACTTACCTGCTTTCTGTGTTGGACCTTTCAAGCATGCGGGATGATTTATTCGGGCGTGCATTTCCTCCACCGACTCATCTGGAGGAAGTCAGGTCCTCCGGAAAGGTCTAGTTCAAGACCAGAAACAGAGGCTGCCCACAGGCTACTTCCATTTCTCTATCAGGTCATCCAAACTCCCGAGCTGGCCCGTCCCATGTGGCTCAGTGGTTGAGCATCAACCTAGGATCTAGGAGGTTACGGTTGGATTCCCGGTCAGGACACATGCCCAGTTTGTGGGCTCGATCCCCAGTGTGGGGCGTGCAGGAGGCAGCCGATCAATGATTCTCTCTCATCATTGATGTTTCAATCTCTCTCTAGCTCTCCCTTCCTGTCTGAAATCAATAAATATATTTATATAGTAACAAAATTTTCAAAAACTTTCCCCAAACCAATAAACTCACCCACCATGCAACAAGCAGAAAAGCCCAATCATATACCAAGGGAAATACACACACCTATCTATGCACACAAACTTTTTTTTTTAAAGACACAAACTAAAAACAGGAAATTCATGGAAAGCTGAATCCATCCCATAAAACCCTTTAC
>NW_006286241.1:105425-107211 GCF_000327345.1 Myotis davidii
CGTTTCCCATTAACTTTTCATAGAGAAAGCACATTAAGCTTCGCAGAGGAGGAATCGAGGGGTTGAGATGTGCTTCTGGGCTAAGCCGCCACTTGCTCTTTTCTCGTTATCAGTTTGGAGGCGAAGTTTCGGTCAATGGCTAATTCATTCCTGGCGAGGGATTTAAAATGTCACTGAAAGGGAAACTGCAGGTGCTCACGGTGCCTGTGGTCTGAGCACAGAATATGAAGCCAAATCCTCCCCTGCTTTAACTGCTAAGCATCTGCAGCTCAATCAACTTCAGGATTGTCTAACTAAGCGGTTCTCAACCTGTGGGTCGCGACCCCTTTGGGGAGTCGAACAACCTTTCACAGGGGTCGCCTAAGACCATTGGAATACACATAATTACATATCATTTTTGTGATTAGTCACTATGCTTTAATTATGTTCAATTTGTAACAATGAAATTGGGGGTCACCACAACATGAGGAACTGTATTAAAGGGTCGCGGCATTAGGAAGGTTGAGAACCACTGGTCTAACTGATCACTGTCAAAAGAACACTACCGCTCAACTTAGAAAAATGCACGTTAATACCCACATATCCATCATGAAATAGGACAATACAGTGTGGATCAGCAGCTGAGCGTTGACCTATGAACCAGGAGGTCGCAGTTCTATTCCCAGTCAGGGCACATGCCTGGGTTGCAGGCTGGATCCCCAGTGCGGGATATGCAGGAGGCAACTGGTCCATGATTCTCTCTCATGAGGTCGCAGTTCTATTCCCAGTCAGGGCACATGCCCGGGTTGCGGGCTGGATCCCCAGTGTGGGGGATGCAGGAGGCAGCCGGTTCACGATTCTCTCTCATCATTGATGTTTCTCTCTCTCTCTCTCTCCCTCTCCCTTCTTGTCTGAAGTCAATAAAAATATATTGGGGAAATAAATAGGACACTACATATTGCTTTCCCTCCCGATTCCCGACACAGGGCTCTGAAACCCTTGCAATCTCCTGGGTGATAGGGGTGTTTTTGTTCTAATGAGGTGGCTGAGTGGGCTTCCGGATGGCTCCTGCGTGGGGCTGGTCACGGGAAAGCCCAAGTCATGGGTACAAGCTTGGGATGTTCAGCCCTGACCCCCACTGTCTTGAGAGGGAAGAAGGACTAGCAATGGAGTTAATGGTTAATCCTGTCTATGTGAGGAAAGGTGCATAAAAATCCCAACAGTACGGGGTTCTCAGAGCTTCCAGGTGTGTAAACGCAGCCATATACCCGGAGTGTGACCCGCCCCGACTCCCCAGGAACTAACGGCATTCAGGACCCTCCCAGGCCCCATGGATCTTCTCATCTGGCTGCTCATGTATCCCTTCCACGTCCCTGATAAACTGGCAAACATCTGTGTTTCCTGCATTCTGTGAGCTGCTCCACCAAGTAAATGAATCCAAGAGGGAGGAGGTCATGGGAACGTCCAATTTGTAGTCAAACAGGACAGAAGTTGTGGGTAACTGGGGGACCTCTTACTTGGGATTGGCTCTGGAGTGGGGGACTGAGGTGAAGGAACCTGTGGGGTCTGAAGTTATCTTATAGAGACAATATCAAATTGAGCTAAATGACAGACCAACCAACCTGTTGGTGGTGCACAGAACTGCTTGCTGTGGGGAAAACCTCACACATTTGGTGACCGAAAGACTTTTCTTCTTCTTCTTTTTAAATATATTTTATTGATTTTTTTTTTACAGAGAGGAAGGGAGAGAGATAGAGAGTTAGAAACATCGATGAGAGAGAAACATCGATCAGCTGCCTCCTGCACA
>NW_006286241.1:108247-108763 GCF_000327345.1 Myotis davidii
ATACTCTAATCTCGGAAGTTTAAAAATTCATAAGATAAAATTAGAATCTGTGTAGGAGACGTGAGGCTTTAGTAAAAGGAATGCTGAACTAGGTCATCGGAACTTGCTTCTAGGCCAAAGTCTGTCTCCTTTGCAAGTTATTTCTTTGAAAACAACTTCACCTATGAAACCGTGAGGTCCTTACCAGAGTTACGATTCTAAATTGTGGATGTCGAAACTCAGAAAACTATTTAAACTCGTTAAAAAAATTATAAGTTGTATATATGCGTGTGTATAAACAGCATTTTATATAATATCAGAAATAAGTTGGCCTGGTCTGGGTAGCGCAGTTGGTTAGAAGTTCGTCTCCATACGCCAAGGTTGCAGGTTTGATTCTAAGTCAGGTCACATACAGGAAACAACCAATGGATGTATAAATAAGCGGAACAACAAATCTCTCTCTCAAATCAATAAATAAAAATTTTAAAAATATTAAAAAAAGAAAATTTGCTGATACAATGACACTATAGTTAAATG
>NW_006286241.1:108942-110606 GCF_000327345.1 Myotis davidii
CTAGCCCAGCAGGTGGACATCCCCCTTGCAATCCGGGACCGCTGGCTCCTAACTGCTGGCCTGCCTTCCTGCCTGATTGCCCCTAGCCACTCTGCCTGCTTGCTTGATCGCCCCTAACCATCCCTGCCTGCCTGATCACCCCTAACCGCTTCTACCTCGGTCCCCGCTGCCACAGCTTCGTCCGGAAGGACATCTGGAATGATGTCAGGAAAGTTGTCAGCTGTCCGGTCTAATTAGCATATTATGCTTTTATTATTATAGATTCATGGGCCATACAAAATTATCCACTTAAAAATTAGCCTGCTCTATTTGGTCAAACATTTAATTAACTCACCCCTAATGCCTTGGCAGGGCCAGACCGAATGATTGCACGGGCCTTACACGGCCCGGGCCAAGGCCTGACGTTCCCGCCCCTGTCATAGGGAAACAGAAATAGCCTGATCACTCAGTTCGGAAAAATAAAAGAGCGTTTCTCTTCCTTTCTTGTTTAACCACTCTCAAGCTTGGACATGCCATGAACCCTCTTCTGCATTTTTATTATTTGGGGGTTTGCGGGGGAGGGAAGGTGAGAGGGAGTGAGGGGAGGAGACGATGGAAGGGAAGGGTATAAAACCTAAGGCAAAAATAGAAAAGGAGAAAGAACTTACAGGCAGTTAAGGAAACACTGGCATTCTGGCATTCCCATGAAGGGGAAGATGACATTTAGCAATGCAAGCCTGAATTGATAGGATATACCCAAGAAGTATGTCCTAGCCCAGTGATGGCGAACCTTTTGAGCTTGGTGTGCCAGCATTTTGAAAAACCCTAACTGAACTCTGGTGCCGTGTCACATATAGAACTTTTTTGATCTTTGCCACCATAGTCAAACAAAGACTTATATTTTTGATATTTATTTTATATATTTAAATGCCATTTAACAAAGAAAAATCAACCAAAAAAATGAGCTCGCGTGTCACCTCTGACACGCGTGTCATAGGTTCGCCATCACTGCCCCAGCCAGTCTGGCTCAGTGGGTAGAGCGTTGGCTGGTGGACTGAAGGTTCTTGGATTCTATTCAAGGGCTCGATCCCTGGCCCTGGTCAGGGTGCCTGTGGGAGGCAACCAATCGATGTGTCTCTCTCACATCAATGTTTCTCTCTCCATTCCACTCTCTCTAAAGAATATCCTTGGGTGAGGGTTAATAAAAGGAGGAAGGAGGGAGGACGCAGGAGGAAAGAGGTGAAGGAGGAGAAGAAGGAGGAAGAAGAGGAAGAGGAAGAAGTCTACAAAGAACGTGTAGACTGTCTTTCTATAATTCAAGCTGTAGTACAGGAAATACTTCCTCCCCTGCTTCTATTCCCTCCAGGATTCTCTAATTGGAATTCAACCAGTCCTTTCTGATCAAGTTTAAGGGTGGAAATTTCCAGGTTCTGATTATTGTTTGACATGGATACTTTGAGCAAGGTCCTATCTGAGTAGAATACAGAATTTATTGAATTTTACTTTTTATTCTTAGAGTTCAGAAGAATATGTTACCTGGAGAAGGTCACAGAGAACACAGATACATGGTAAAAGGCAAGTACCATGTAAAATTTGAATCCGGGTAATAGTACACTCAACGGTTCTCTTAGCGTCCACACTTAAATGCCAAAGCTCACTTGGTTCTAGGATCGATTGTTTTCTGC
>NW_006286241.1:110692-121076 GCF_000327345.1 Myotis davidii
GTGGCCTGGACATGTCAGCAACACCGATTATAACAGCATATTATCAAGTCTTAAAAGAGACTCCAGTGCAGGCAGAGCTAGCCTGGTCTCGTGGTCCCTAAACACATGCTGTGAGCTGACAGTACAGACCTTTGGCACCTGCCTCCCTCTCTTCCTTCTACAAGGACGGACACACATATGGGACTCCTGTCTCCTGGATACCTTCCCAGGGAGGCCAATGAGAACCTCTCACTCCTCTTCCCGCAAAACTGAATAGAATCAAATCCTCCTGAACTCAGTGGGTAGTAACAGTGCCTTTAAAAAAAAAAAGCCATCTCTATTCTTCAGCCTCCCCTAGCACACAAACATTAAGGATTGGTCTCTAGGGGAGCAACGTTTCCTTATTTCAATTCCTGTGGACAAATGTGGCCAGAGCTCTTAGCCCCTGTGCACCGAGACAAGGAGAGGCAGGAGAATAGCATCCTAGTGAAGCTTCGTCTGCAACTGAAATACAAGGATCAGGAAAATACCGTAAGTGTGTGCTCCAGGTGTGGCCTGCACTATGATTGGTGATGGGAGAGATTGTCGGATTTGCCACTTCAATCCTTAGTTCAATAGGAAGAAACTAAAAGAGAGATCTCGTTGCTTTTCAAGGTCACAGGGCCATCCAGTGACCAAGCTGGGCCTGGTTTCAGCGCAGGCTTCCAGAATGCTGTCCAGTGCTCCTCATTCAACAAACTGATCCCTAATCTTTTTAAAAAGATATATTTGTATTGATTTCAGAGAGGAAAGGAGAGGGGGGGAGAGAGAGAGAGATGGAAACATCAATGATGAGAGAATCACTGATTGGCTGCCTCCTGTACACTCCCTATTGGGGATGGAGTCTGCAACCTGGGCATGTGCCCTTGAGTGGAATCGAACCCGGGACCCTTCAGTTCGCAGGCCAACACTCTATCCACTGAGCCAAACCGGCTAGGGCGAAATGATAAAGTTCTACTGAACATTGAGACTCAGGTCCTCAACTCTGGCTGTGCTGACAGTTTATTGCATGCATCATGTAACTTCTTGGCTCTCCATGCTGACTGCATGTTGGAGGACTCTGGCATAAAGAGTAGGCTTAAGAATCAGAGGGGCAAGCTTTAAGACTCCACTTACGCTGGAAAAATTACATAGACAAGTGAGCATCAGTCCTTTACGTAAACAGGAATTCAACACATGCCCAATAGGGTTGAAGTGAGAAGGACAGCCAATGGCTATGAGCTGGGGTTTTTAAGCTTGAGTTTTGGGCTTGAACTCCATCAGGGTTATCTTGGTAAATCATTTAAGTCCTCTGTGCCTATTTCCTTGTGTGTAAAAAGGCGAAAGAGTGAGTTTTCATACTATTGACGTAAGAAGTAAATGACATAACGGATATAAAGTGCTCAGCACAAGTACCAGTCGTCATTATTATTTCATCATTAAATGATTTACTATTTTTTAAGAATTTAGTATTGCCCTAACCGGTTTGGCTCAGTGGATAGAGCGTCAGCCTGTGGACTGAAAGGTCCCAGGTTCAATTCCAGTCAAGGGCATGTACCTTGGTTGCGGGCACATCCCCAGTGGGGGGCGTGCAGGAGGCAGCTGATGGATGTTTCTCTCTCATCGATGTTTCTACCTCTCCCTTTCCTACCTCTCCTTCTCTCTGTAAAAAATCAATAAAATATATTAAAAAAGAGAATTTAGTATTAAAATCAGTGCCTATTTGGAGGGCAGCAAATTCCAAAGCTGCCATTTTTTCAATATAGTTTATAACGGAGACGTTCAACAGCCGAGTGGCTCCTCAGTAACCAGAATGTTCCATCTCTGGAGATGACCAGACATTCCTGGCTTTCCATCAAGACTGGGGACAAGATCTCTTATACTGGGAAGGCCTTGGATGACATGACTTTTTAGCTTCTTCTCAAATTTAGCATTTTTCATTCTATGACATATTATATCTCTGCTTAGAATGCTACTATTATAATGTACAGACATCATTTTTATAAAGAACCTGTAATTGGGAAACGTTCAAGAATATGTCCAATCTTTCCCTCCAGAAAAATATAAATCCATCTACTTCTCTTCTTGTAGCAATCATAAAGAGAACCTCAACTGAAGCCAGCGATCTCATCTCAGAATGAACTCTCAATTTTCTTTTAAAACTTGTATGTCTTGTTCATTTGTCAATCTCATGAAACCAGAGCCACGTCCTTTGTTAGTTCTCCTTCTGGTGATATTATGAACTAGGTCAGAGGTAGTTAAATAAAAAAAAAAAAGGGTCCATCGCTAAGAATCTCATTTCAAAAAATAACTTGGCCATGTTCCCTGTTCAAAATAAACTCCTTCCTCTATTCTGGGGCAATCATGAGATGTTTCTGAGAAAAGTGCCATTATGAATACTAGCCAAAAGAAATTCAACCACGGAGAGGAATGAGGGATGAGAGTCTGACCACGCGTGATGATGCCACCCCTTATGATGGCGGACCAACGGCAAATCACTTTCCTCTGGTGTCTCAATGCCTCTGAATAAGGATCGTTAGTGGGGATGAGTCTTGGGTACCTGGTCAAGAAATGATTAAAAAGCTTGCTTCTGCCCGGCCGGCGTGGCTCAGTGGTTGAGCGTTGACCTATGAACCAGGAGGTCACGGTTCGATTCCCGGTCAGGGCACATGCCCTGATTTTGGGCTCATCCCCTGTGGGGTGTGTAGGAGGCATCCAATCAATGATTCTCGTCATTGATGTTTCCATCTCTCCCTTCCCTCTCCCTTCCTCTCTAGAGAGAAACATCAAAGTGAGAGAAACACATTGATTAGTTGCCTTCTGCACGAGCCCTGACCAGGGCTCTGTCCAGGGAGGAGCCTGCAACCAAGGTATGTACCCTCGACCGGAATCGAACCCAGGACCCTCTGGTCCGCAGGCTGATGCTCTATCCACTGAGCCAAACCGGCTAGGGCTCTACTGGTGCTTTTTATCTTCAGCTTGAAAGAGAGAGGCTTTGGAACGGGGTGTCAGAAACTTCGTGAAAAGTGATTTGCCCATGAAGGAAAACAACAAAGGGACTCTAACGGTGACATTAAGTAGGACGAAAGGATGTGTCCTGGGCCACAAAAGAAGATGTGAGGAGAGAAAGGGTGGGACCAGACACACTGGGCTTCCACATACTCCTTTCTCCAGAGCAAGCGGGGTCCAGAGAGGCGGTCCCCGGGGAACGTGGCCTTTGATGTGGGGCCTGGAGGACATGGGCTCCCTTGGAGAAGCAGCAGTTCGTTTTGTTCAGACTCCGCTGCGGTCACACCTGCCAAGCGCTGCCCGCGGGCACTGCCAGGACTGACACTCGCGAGCCGGGTCCCACAGGCGTGGGCTGAGGGGCAGAAGAAAGGGAGGTCCCAGCCAGAGGGCCCTTATGCTTCGTTGGCGAGTTGCCCTTTGTCATTTTACTTTCCCTGGAACGACTTTTGTGCATTGGGAGTGGGGGATGCCTGGCAGAGGGGAGTGGGAAGTGGTAAAGAAAAAGGAGTTTATTGTTTTGTTTTTTTAAAAAAATATACTTGTATTGATTTCAGAGAGGGAGAGAGAGATAGAAACATCCATGATGAGAGAGAATCACTGATTGGCTGCCTCCTACTAGGGATGGAGCCTGCAACCCGGGCATGTGCCCTTGACCGGAATTGAACCCGGGACTCTTCAGTCTGCAGGTTGACACTCAACCCACTGAACCAAACCAGCTAGAGCTAATTTTTTCTTTCAATGGGTCAAATGGGGGTTCATGTTGAGCTGCACAACAAGAAGCAAAGCTCTCATGTCTAACTTATGAACACTTTCGCGCACATTTCAAATATATACACATACCTAGGCTTATCGATGAAAACGGAAGCATTGTGGCTAATCGCTGTGAAGGGAGTGCTGAGGCAACTGGGCCCAGGGGTGGAAACTTCAGGAATGAAAATGCTGACAAACACATTCCACTTCCAGGAACCCTTCATATTAACGTCTGAATAGTCAGCGTCCAATCTGAGCATCTGACAAGGATGAACCTGTGAACCAGCCCTAAATGAGGCTGGGATGGGGAGACTGAGAAGAGCCCTCTAGATTACAGCGGTTCTCAACCTGTGGGTCGCGACCCCTTTGGGGGTCGAACGACCCTTTCACAGGGGTCGCCTAAGACCATCGGAAAACACATAGATAATTACATACTGTTTTTGTGATTAATCTCTATGCTTTCATTATATTCAATTTGTAACAATGAAAATACATCCTGCAGATCAGATATTTACATGATGGTTCATCACAGTAGCAAAATGACAGTTATGAAGTAGCAGCGAAAATAATTTTATGGTTGGGGGTCACCACAACATGAGGAACTGTATTAAAGGGTCGCGGCATTAGGAAGGTTGAGAACCAGTGCCTAGAATCTAAGTTCCACCAGGTCAGCAATCAATCTCAATCTCTCTCTCTCAACACCCCATTCCCAATGAACAATGCCTAACTATGCTTGACATTTAGTAGGTACTCAATAAATACCTGCTGAATAAACACATATTATTGCCATTGTTTTTTTATCTTCACCAGAGGATATGTTTATTGATTTTAGAGAGAGAGGAAGTGAAAGAGAGAGGAAGGAAGGGAAGGAGGGAGGGAGAGAGCCACCAGACCATGGTGCCATTATTGTTATTTTGATTAACAAAATCTCTTATTATTCTGAATAACAGAAAGCTAAAAAGAAATGCTTTACTCTTTAATTATAAAAAGATAAGAAAAGAACCCTGGTTGGCTGTCAATGACATTAGTATCATCATAAAACTACGGGGTTTTTTTACTTCTTGAAATACAAATGCAAAGACCACATATGTGGTTTGCAAAGCTGAGGCCGGTCGATTTATGCCCTCAGTTATCTTCATCGCCATCCCTTTAGCTTAGTGTTCCTTTGTAGTTTCATTTTTTTGTTACTCCTCACCTGAGGCTATTTTTCCATTGATTTTTAGAGAGAGTGGAAGGGAGGGGAGAGAGAGAGAGAGAAACATCGATGTGAGAGAGACACATCCATCGCTTGCCTCCTGCACCAGGGCTGGGGATGGAGCCTGCCCCCGAGGTCTGGGGTATGTGCCCTTGACTGGAATCGAACCCAGGACCCTTCAGTCCACAGGCCAACGCTATCCACTGAGCCAAACTGGTTAGGGCTCTTGTCGTTTCAAAGGTGGCACCTGACAGCCAGTTTTGCTCTATTTATCCATCGGAAGCTGACAGCCCACGGCTGATAGCCGGTCTTCAACACAGAGACCCATGCCCGCACTTGCCACACAAGGGCCAGAGGGCACCCCACGGAGTTCACGCGCCTTCTTGGTCCTCACCCAGAATGGCCGGGGCCAGGAAGGTGCACTCAGATTGCTCCAGCGCCTTTGCTGCCGGGACCTGCAGCCCCTCCCTCCCCCCCAATGCCTGGGGTGTGGGTGCTGCTGGGCCCTCTCAGGATCCTTCATGCGAACCTGTCAACTCTAAAACCCTGACTCAACGGGAGAGCGCATTAAGCCAGTGTTTCTGCTTGCAGTGGAACAGTGGGAAAAGCCATTTACATTTTTACGAGGTTTCCACTCTCCCGGCGCTTCTATATTTCAACAGGCTCCGCACACGGGGTCAGGCTCCCCAGCAGGCCAGAAGCGGATTATGGCAGCGAGGGGGAAGCAGGAGGGAGCCCCAGAGGACACGAAATCAAGAAGCAAAGCTGACAGACGCAGGATGTGCCAGGCCAAGACTGCGAAATCATTATGTTTCCAACAAAGAGAGGAAGTACGGCCCGCAGAGTCGGGTCCTGGCACTTCGGCATTAAAATCGTTATCTTCACCAGAGGCACGAGGTGGAAAATAAAATGTGACAGAGACAGAAAGGAACATGATCAATTTCAGTCTCAACAAAGCGGTCCACGGAGGATGCATTTGCAGAGGCAGCCTCGCCAAGACCATTAGGCAAATGAGAGCCAACGGCAAGATTCGGGATAAATTTAAATAATGCGGGGTCAGGTGAGTAAAAAGCAAGATGCTCGCATTAGAAGGATCAAAGGCATTTCCATTAAAAAGCTAATTTGCATGCGAAGCAAAAGTGACTCAAATTACTCTTTGCTAAAAACAAAGAAAGTGAATTTGTGGAGTACATACTTAGTGGCGATGAAAGAGTTATAGAGCCTAATGCTAGAAAACGACATACAGGTCTAGGAAGTCCTCCTAAATCAGCGGTTCTCAACCTGTGGGTCGCGACCCCTTTGGGGGGTCGAACGACCCTTTCACAGGGGTCGCCTAAGACCATCAGAAAACACATATATAATTACATATTGTTTTTGTGATTCATCACTAGGCTTTCATTATGTTCAATTTGTCACAATGAAAAGACATCCTGCATATCAGATATTTACATGACGATTCATAACAGTAGCAAAATGACAGTGATGAAGTAACAACGAAAATAACATTATGGTTGGGGGTCACCACAACAGGAGGAACTGTATTAAAGGGTCGCGGCATTAGGGAGGTTGAGAACCACTGTCTTAAATCCTCCTGAAACAAGAAAACAGCCAGGCCGGCATAGCTCAGTGGTTGAGCATCGACCTATGAACCAGGAGGTCACGGTTTGATCCCTGTCAGGGCACATGTCATGTTTGCAGGCGCCATCCCCATTAGGGGGCGTGCAGGAGACAGCCGATCAATGCTTCTCTCTCATCATTAATGTTTCTGTCTCTCCCTCTCCCTTCCTCTCTGAAATCAATACAAATACCTGGGAAGCAGGGATCCAAGTCATGGCCTGTGGGTGGACTCCATACAGGAGGTTGGTTCAGTCTGCGTGGAATTTAAAAAATAACAATACACTTGAATCCTTTCCTGTGGACAAGCATGGGCTTGGTTCTCCACAGAGCCCACCCTTGCTGCAGCTTGCACATGTCTTACACTGAACCCAAGGGAGTAACCAGAGTTACAGGGACCAACTGGCAGGATTCACATACACATACCCCTACCCTTTGGGGAGCTGCACCCCTGACCTGCCAATCCTGCAGCTCTCAGAACTTTCTGGGAACTCTTGAAATTACCTTGAGAGGCACATATAAGCCAGAGATCTTATTATGTTATAGTCACAAACCTGATCAGAAATCAAATTACCCATATTGTTCATGACCTGTTTTGTTTTTTTTTTAAATATATTTTTTAGATTTTTTACAGAGAGGAAGGGAGAGAGATAGAAAGCTAGAAACATCGATGAGAGAGAGACATCGATCAGCCGCCTCCTGCACATTCCTACTGGGGATGGAGCCCACAAACCGGGCATGCGCCCTTGACCAGAATCGAACCTGGGACCCTTCAGTCCGCAGGCCGACGCTCTATCCACTGAGCCAAACCGGTTTTGGCCATGACCTGGTTTTCCAAGTGTTTGCAGGAAAGGACCCCTACTGGTTTCTGAAAGACAAAACTATCTGCTAAGTACTTGCAAACTGAAGACAGGGGTGTGGTAGCTCAAAATTGTTCCTCCCGGGGTGGAGAGATGGGGGTGATGCTGGAATCCTAGGGTGAGGACCGGGTCCCAGCTTGGCAGCGATCCCACTTGGTTTGCGTGAGAATAAAGTCTCTCAGCCTAATCACAGTGTGAAAAGTTGTTTATATACGGTTCTTGACATACACTGATGTTAGACTAATGTTGATCCTTCCCATCCCTTCTCTGGCTTGAAAAGACAAAATGAAAAAAGTATAGCCCATCCTCTGCTTGAAATTAAAAATAAAAGGCATTTAGTTATATTCTCTTTTGGTTGTTAGATATCTCTTTCCATCTTTTATACAAGTTTAAAAAAATTGACTGCACATAGCTCATTTGGTTTATATGTGTATGTATCTTTCAGTCCGCAGGCCGATGCTCTATCCACTAAGCCAAACCCGTTAGGGCTATGTGTATGTATCTTTATTGATTTCAGAGAAGAAGGGAGAGGGAGAGAGAGAGAGAGCGAGAGAAAATATCATCGATTAGCTGCCTCTTGCATGCCTTGTACTGGGGTTCGAGCCCGCAACTCAGGCATGTGCCCTGACTGGGAATCGAACTGTGACCTCCTGGTTCATGGGTTGCCACTCAACCACTGAGTCAAACCAGTGGGGCTAGCTCCTCTAATTTAGAAGTGTTTTTCTGTGAGTATATCAAACAATCTTTGACAATGAGTCACACTTCCTCAGTGTCTACTGTTTTGAAGTTGAAACACAGTGAGCTGTAATTCCCTGTATTAGCACTTGAACAGCAATGTTCTAACGACCTCTCAGTATTTGTTAATAGCCTTAAATGGAGTTAACAGAATAATAAAACAAGACAAGGCATCTCAAATATGCTGACTCCCCGAAAGTGTTCCTCCGATGTGCACATTTCAAATTTAATAGGAGGCAAAGGACCATCCGTCTGAAAAAATACGAGGTAATGAGTTCTAGCATGCAGTATAATTGGTATAAGCCAGTACATAGAGATCAGCATATTTGGGATTCTAACTTTCCTAATGTGAGTTCTTTTCTCCCAAAATGTCCATACTCCAGACAAATGTGCTTCCCCTCACATTAAATGCTCAATCAAGGACTAAAGATGTAACTGGGTAGCTGGTCATTAATAACTAAACAAGAAACCATTAGGAGTGGGTGGCGTTTTGTTGTGTTTTTTTTTGGTAGTAAAAGCCATCGTTTTGAGCCCTACCCAGTTTGGCTCAGTGCCATGGTCGGCAAACTGCGGCTCGCGAGCCACATGCGGCTCTTTGGCCCCTTGAATGTGGCTCTTCCTAAGCCTTAGGAGAACCCTAACTAAGTTACTAACAATGTACCTACCTATATAGTTTAAGTTTAAAAAATTTGGCTCTGAAAAGAAATCTCAATCGTTGTACTGTTGATATTTGGCTCTGTTGACTAATGAGTTTGCCGACCACTGGCTCAGGGGATAGAGTGTCATTCAGCCTGCAGACTGAAGGGTCTCCAGATAGATTCCAGTCAAGGGCACATGCCCGGGTTGTGGGCTTGATCCCCAGTAAGGGGCGAGCAGGAGGCAGCCAATCAGTGATCATCTGGGGAGTCCCTTGAAGCTTTTACACCCCATGCCAGGATCTTGGGGAGCACAGAGTTTGAATAACTCCTCTAGGTGGTTCCAATGTGCCTGCAAGCATGTTCGATACTTGACATGTTATCTCAATTCATCTGGATCACACCAGTACGAGGTGGGTACTTTCGAACCATTTATAGAAGGAAATTACTTAGCATCTCCTCAGCCTCGGAGATACTAAGTAATTAGGCTAAAACGAGAGCCAATAAAGGACTGAGCCGAGACTTGAGGTTTATCTGACTCCAAAATCTGCGCTGGTCTGCGTCCCCGCCCCTGACTTTCCATCCCCTGACCCAGGGGTTCCCACCCTGTAAGCTGATAAGTTGTAAGGATTCTGTGGGGTTTTTAAAACGCAGGTATCGATGCCGAACCCACAGAAATTCTGTCTCTACAGGATTAGATGTCAGCCCAGGCGTGGGCACTTTAACAAGCACCCAGGGATTCCAGAGCCCGCGGAGTCGTCATCAGATAGATTAACATTCTCCTCTGGAATGCAAATAGGATCATGTCCATTTTCCTGCCCAGCCCAAGTTTCTCTCCCAGCAAAGTCCAAATTCCTAAGCACGGTGCGCGTGACCCCCTGCGTGGAGGTCACGGTCTTCTTTGCCTCGCCTGCCATTTCTTCATTCCCTCCACCATCCCCACTTGGGCACTGATACACACCAGCCACCGTGTAAATATTCTTAAGACAGAGTCCCCACCCAACTGGCTTACAGTCTAGCAGAGCAGACAGAAAAGAGCGCAGTGCCATTGGGTGCCTCAAAGGCCCGCCTCACCAACCCACCCCCCTGGACACTCCCTGAGACCGGGGGCCTAGGTGTGGGATGGAAGTTTGGTGATCATGTGTACAGAGGACAAGTGCCACTGCTCCCCTTCCTCACCCCGGTCACAAGGAACCGCATGCTCGCTCTTCAGGGACAAAGCTGAGCCTTTTTTTAGTTTTTATTCTTAAATATATTAAATGCATTTTTATTGATTTCAGAGAGGAAGAGATAGAAGCATCAATGATGAGAGAGAATCATCGATCAGCTGCCTCCTGCATGCCCCACACTGGCAAGTGAGCCCACAACCTGGGCATGTGCCCTGACCAAAAATTGAACTGTGACCTCCTGGTTCACAGGTCGACGCTCAACCACTGAGCCATGCTGGCTGGGATATATTTCTTTTTTTGCAATTCATACTATCCTTTTCTTGCCATTGGCAGATTCTGTCCTCAGACAGGAGAAGAAAGAACTGCTGTGGCCCTGAGGTTTGGTGACCTACCTTTGATTCCCTGCATTTTCTCCAGGAC
>NW_006286241.1:121259-124236 GCF_000327345.1 Myotis davidii
CCTTCTCCCCCAAATTTGTAGTAAGTTCAATCAGAAAAAAAAAATATCAGAGCACACGCCTGAGAAGTCTCATCCTAACTCACCTGCCGTAAAACTGCCCCCCTCCCCCAAATCTGCCCTCTGCCAGGGGTCTTTTCATAACCTGTGACTCCCAAGAGAGAATAAAATTTGAGACTGCTAAGACCATAAGCATTGATGCCTACGCCTGAACATGGACACGGTAGACAGGCAGCCACACAGCCACCGTTAAGGTCGCACTCGCAAGGCTGAATTGATTCACACATAAATCGGAGTGGCGTGGATTCTTAGAACTGCCCCTCGACTGAACTCGCACAAATTCTCTCTCTTGAACCAAGACCAAACTCAATACGCATCCGCCTAAGAATATTTAGAGACATACATGACCTCGGGTGCTAATGCTTTCGGACATTCGGAAAGCCCCTCTCTTACCTGTGGCTCCTACCCTTCTATTTTTTTTTTAAATAATAATACAAAAGGAAAGACAACCCAATCCACAAAAGCTTTTGCATAAAGGAGCTCAGCTCAACATTATGGACCGAGTTAAGCTGACAAGTGTTTAGAATAATTTTGTAAAACTAGCCTCTTTGTGGAGATTGGTTAAATTCCTGGAAAAACTAACACTTGGTGTTCACAGCAGATAACGCGTCCTCATTTATTCACTTTTTTGTTAATCCTCCCCTGAGGATATCTTCCCCTTGATTTTTAGAGAGAGTGGAAGGGGGAGAGACACAGAGAGAGAAACATCGATGTGAGAGAGGCACATCGATTGATTGCCTCCCGTATGTGCCCCAACCGGGGCTGGGAATTGAGCCTGCAACTGAGGTACACACCTTTGACCAGAATGGAACCCGGGACCTTTCAGTTTCTATCGCTTGGTTGCCTCCCGTATGTGCCCCAACCAGGGCTGGGAATTGAGCCTGCAACTGAGGTACACACCTTTGACCAGAATGGAACCCGGGACCTTTCAGTTTGTGGGCCGTCGCTCTATCCACTGAGCCATACCTGCTAGGGCCATACGAGTTCTAGCGCCCAGAGTGGTGAGGTCAAAGGACCCAGAGACCAGAGCAGAACTCCTGCAGGAGGGTGGCGGCCTCAGGTGACACCTGAAAGATGGAGGGATGAGGGGAAGCTGTGCCCAGGGAAGGAAACGCTGGGTAGCAAAGCACCAAGGCCGACCACACTGAGACCTGGGGACTAGGGTCTCCCCGGGGAGAAGGGGACAGGAATGGACCAGAGTCTGGTTAAGAGTTTGAGTTGGGTGAATCCAGAGAGAAGCCGGAGCTGTGGAAGGGACACAGTGTCATGTGAGCCAAGTCTGTGAGGGGTGGCCAGGATTCAGGATGCTTGTCTTCCCGTCGCTCATACAGGGCACAAGACAGTCTACGGTCATCTATCTCCATGGACCATTCGCAGCCCATGCTACAGGGATGCACCGATAGCTGAAGCCCATCGATGGGAGAGTCTCGTGGTGTTGGATGAAACAGGGCAATGTACAGAGGCAGAGATGATGGCGATACAGCTGAGCCCGGAGGACACGGCGACGCGGGCTCACCCGCTCCATGGAGGGGCGCAGGGGTGGACAGTGTGTGAATGTCATGCGCTGCTCCCTGCCCTGCAATGGGCAAGCCCCTCAAGCAGCCCTGATGTGGCCTGAGAGCCAAGAATTCCAAGAAAAAGGTTGGCGACACCTGGATTGGAACCTAGCTTAACCCCTTAATAGGTGTGTAGGTTATTTAATAATTCTGAATCTAGGCCTGGCTGGCGTGGCTTGGTGGTTGAGCATTGATTGACCTGTGAACTGGGAGGTCACGGTTCAATTCCCGGTCAGGGCACATACGGGTTGCAGGTTCAGTCCCCAGTGTGAGGCGTGCAGGGAGCAGCTGATCAATCATGCTCTCCCATCATTGATGTTTCTCTCTCTCTATCACTGTCCCTTCCTCTCTGAAATAAATAAAAATATATTTAAAAAAATAATTTTGAATCTGTCATTTCCTCTGGAAAATCAAAATAATATCTGCTTTATTGTATCTAGTGACCAAAATAAACTGATGAACAAACTAGGAACAGAGGCAGGGATACATGCACAGACCGACAGCTGTTGGGGAAAGGAGGGGGAGGTTGACTAGGGATTAGGTGAACGGATTAGCCAAAGAACATATACACATAACCCATGGACACAGACAGCAGTGTGCTGCTGGCCAGAGGGAAGTGGATCTCTAAGAGCGTCAACAATAAAATAAAAAAATAAAAAAATGAAAATGAAAAATACATTAAAAAAAGAATCAGCGAGATAACACTAGGCACCTCATATGGTAGCTGGCATATTGCAGGTATATGAAAAGTGACAGATGTAATAATAAAATGAAATAATAGATAAACATGGTCATTTGTGATGGGTCACAGCCAACCCCCTCCTGGAAGTCCTGTTCCAAGTCCCTTAACTCATCAGACCTGGATGCCAGGAAAATGCGATCATCAAATGAAAACAGAATAGCTGGCCGACGCGCCCTTCGGCTCTTAGTAAACAGCATCAGAGAGACAAGAAGGCATCCGCCTCAGAGCTGGGGAAGGCGAGAGCCCAGCCTGCAGTATTCCCAGAAGCGCGCTCAGACCGAAGTACTTCATTTACAACACGGGACCAGCTCGGCTCCTCCCACGCAGTGGTTGTCACCGTTACTGATGCAAAGAGATTACAGCGGGAGTTCCCCTTAAAGATGCACAGATAATCCATGGCCCATGCTCCATAAAAGCAAAACACAGTAATAATTGCCCGTGAAGAGCTCCTACAATGATTATTTCTAATTCAATGGAAAACAGAGGCTTAAAAATCTCATGATACCTCTCTGATAAGACAGACTGGCCCTGTGGGATGTCACTGACTGAGTTGCTGTTATGATGATTATTGTATTGCTCTCAGACACGTTACGGTGCTTGACTGGTCCTCTCTCAAGCCACG
>NW_006286241.1:124270-131269 GCF_000327345.1 Myotis davidii
CCACGTCCATAGAAAGGACACGAACAGGCAAGTCACAGATGGAAAAGTAGGCGTAGCTCATAAACACGGGGGAAGAGTTTCAACCTTACTCATAATTGAAAAAAACAAACAAAACCACCAAACAATAAAACACCACTTTTCCCACCATCCGATTGGCAAAGATAAAGGATTTGACAATATACTACATGGTTGGCAAGAGTGGAGAAAACAAGTGATCTTACATCTTTTTAAAAAATATATTTTTATTGATTTCACAGAGGAAGGGGGAGAGAGAGATAGAAACATCAATGATGAGAGAGAATCATAGATCAGCTGCCTCCTGCAAGTCCCCCACTGGGAATCGAGCCCATAACCCAGGCATGTGCCCTTGACCGGAATCGAACCTGAGACCTTTCAGTTCGCAGGCCGACGCTCTATCCACTGAGCCAAACTGGCTAGGGCTAGGCTTTCTTTTTCCTCTTCACTCCCTGGGTCAATGTCCCGCTTGCCTCAGGCTAAAGGGCAGCTCTGGGTCACTATGGGAGGTCCTTCAGGTCATGGCGGCTGGAACAAACCCTCAGGGGAAAGGACAGCTGTGCTATCTGCCCTTAGCACTATTTGTGATCATCAGAATGGGTGTGCCCGCACGGGTTCTGTGAACTCTTTGAAAAATATATACCACACTCCAATAAAATTTTTTTAAAGAACAAACCTGGCGACAGGAAATGTCAACATCATTAATCATATACGTTTCATCAAAATTAATAGTTGGAGATAATTAGCTTCTGCTGCTTCCTCAAGTGGTAATTATGGACCATTAGGAAGTGTCACCAAGGCTCACATTTCCCCCTTTGGAACATTAAACCCTAAAGATAAAAGATGGTCTTTAAAAGAATCTTTGAGCCCCGGCCAGTTTGGCTCAGTGGATAGAGCGTCGACCTGCAGACTAAAGGGTCCTGCGTTCGATTCTAGTCAAGAGCACACGCCCAGGTTGCAGGCTTGATCCCCAGTAGGGGGTGTGCAGGAGGCAGCCAATCAATGATTCTCTCTCATCATTGATGTTTCTCTCTCTCCCCCTTCCTCTCTGAAATCAATTAAAAATATATTAAGAAAAATAATAATCTTTGAGATTTTAGCTATAGGAATAGAAACAATACTTTCAGGGTACTAATCTAATCAAATATCTCGTAATTCAGGAAATTTGAATTTTACTTGACTCAATGGTGAAATACGTTCAGATGTGTGCCTTCATATGAGAATACAGTTTGGAAGAATATACATATCTGAATTTAAATGTTTGAGGACTTCTCTTTTCCTCCATTTAAAATTAAGCATTTATCTTCCATTCCCCATTATATATGAAAAGTTATCCATGCAATGTTAGAAAAAAAATCACGTTAGTTATACTGTTTCATTTTAGCAATTCTTCAGCAGCTTTCTTTTCCTAACTAATTTCCATAGGATAGTCTGTAAATAAATAATCTATTAACTCCAGTCTCCCCTCTCATAATTCCATTATTTCCCAAAAGTGCATTCCCCCATGGAGGGATAACACATTGATCTGGATAACACATAGTATCTCAATGAACAGTACTATTCCTGTATTAGGTACTTTTTACATGGAAATTATTGCCCATTAAAAAAGAGTAGCTGGCCTGACTGGTGTGGCTCAGTGGCTGAGCATCAACCCATGAACCAAGAGGTCACTGGTTCGACTCCTGGTCAGGGCACATGCCTGGGTTGTGGGCACGACTTCCCTGTTGTAACTAAAAAGTACTTTATAGGGATATATCTTGAGATTATGCAAATACCCTGCTCTTCATTACGCTTTCACCTGCCTGTTTTATTTTACTTTATTTTTATTTTTTTATTGATTTTGGAGAGGAAGGAAAAGGGAGAGAAAGAGAGAGAGAGAGAAACATCAATGATGAGAGAGAATCTTTGATCGGCTGCCTCCTGCAAGCCCCCTACTGGGGCTCGAGCCTGCAACCTGGGCATGTGCCCTGACCAGGAATCGAACCGTGACCTCCTGGTTCATAGCTCGATGCTCAACCACTGAGCCACACCAGCTGGGTCCAACAGTAAAGACATCTCTGGGTTTGTCAATCTAACACATGGTAGATCAAAGTTAATGTGGATAAAGGGAAAATCCCGTAGTTTAAGAAAAGGATGAAAAGTGGATTGTAAGCTCGTCTTTATTTTGGATCAGAGTGAGATGGAACTTAGAAGGGGCTGCCAACACCAGCAGTGAACTTCTGTCCCTTAATTAGAGGAACAAGAGCCGCTGACTCGATCCTAGATTACATCACAGATGCTCCTGGATGAAGGGCACTTGCAGGAACATACTCTGTCCTCACAGAACCCTTTCACGTCAGACACCCCAACTGTCCTCATTGGACGGATGAGAAAAAATGGGGCCCCGTAAAATCAAGAAACTTGCCCAAGATCTTGCATCTCCCAAATGGCCCAGCCAGATCCAAACCCAGGTCACTCGGCCCTGTAGTCCATGTCCTTAGTCTCTAACATGAAAGGAAGGCAGGGGAAGTAGGAGGGGGAATGTGGGTCAATCACACAAGGAATGAGATGAGCCTTTCCTTTGTGTCACTGTCCCTGTCCCCCATCCCCTTGAGGGACCATCTAATGACACCCTTGGAACTTGGGTGTCGAATTCTCCACAAAAGGAACCAGACAGTAGATAACATCACGGGGCCAGAACAGCTTGTTGTTGTCAGAAAGCCAGGCTGCTCTCAGATATGTGGATTAGTGCCCAAAAGTCCAAGACAGCTCGCTCTAGCCAAGTAATAACAATACAGGCTTTAAAAGAAAAAAATCCCCACAATGATTAAAACCTACTGCAGCCAGCTGAGTCTGTTAAGATAGCTGTAAGGCCATGACACTAAATGAGAAAGTACGAAATCTGAGGAGGTGGCTGTCAGTGCATACAGAGGTCCCTCAATGCTGTCTTCTATACATGGTATCTACTGATGAACCAAAGTCTACATGTCCTACTATATTAGAGCTGCAACTAGGTCATTAATATAGATATGTCTACAGACATAGCTTATTATTTTAAGTAAGAAAATAATGGATCAGAAGAGATTCAGAACACAAAATAGGTAAAATACATAAAATAGAGAAATCAGCTTTTTCATAGAGAAATTAAGGAATTTAGCAAGTATATGTAAAAAGTGGGTGTGTGTGATGTTTGTTATACTTTCTGTGGCCAAACCCTGGTGCTCCAGGCCACCCCTTATTGGAGAGCCACTGTGATAACTTATACATGGGTGACCCAGCCTAAAATACTCTATAGACCCAAGCCCATTCACTTTAGGATGAAAGAAGATTCCTGGGTTCAGGAATCGTGGAGTTGGTCCATCCGCTTCTGGCTTCAGAGCAAGTGGGCTTCAGTTAACATGGATCTGCAGGTGTGTGGGCAAGAGTGAGCGGAACTAGGCCAGTAACTCCCCAGGCATGGGGGCTGATTGAGGAGAATGAGGAGCGAACATGAGGAGGGCCAGGAGCAGGGCCTTCCATAATTACGATCACTGAGGGTAACATTAGTCTATTGTTGTTACCTGCACAGAATAGGTAACAAGCATCCAGCAATACAATTAAAAGACAATGATAACCCACCAAAATTTTATGTTTACTCAGCTCGTCTAGTGAGAGTTGGCAGACATGAACTGCCATGCTGTTATGGGAACTGGGCCTGGGGTGGAGGAGGAGCTGGGTGAGAGCAGTTCTGTGTGGATTTTTCAGGAAGGTGTGGTCAAGAAAAGCCATCTTCTAGTAGATGTCTAGTAGTGCCGCCAAGGAGCGGGCGAGTAATAATCCAACAAAAGTGATGTGGACTGGTGAGACAGGTGTAGGTGCAAAATACAAAAAGGACGCCCCCACCCCCTTTGTGAAAGGCTGGGCATTCCACTGTGAGCAGGTGTTCCGCACCTGGGCAGCACCCAGAGGTAAGTTCCAGTGTTTCTACGGGTCCCTGGAGATGTAATACGTAGGAAACCTCACAGTACATAGTCATCTTTTGAAAAAATGGTATAAAATTATAATCAGGGGCACTAGTAAAATATAAAACAGCCAAGCCATGGCATGTATGCAATCTAAACTGGCAGAATAAGCCATTCATTTTTTAATATATATATTTTTAATTTATTTCGGAGATGAAGGGAGGAGAGAGAGATAGAAACATCAACGATGAGAGAGAATCATTAATCAGCTGCCTCTTGCATGCCCCACACTTAGGATCGAGCCTGCAACCCGGGCATGTGCCCTGACTGGGAATTGAAGCAGTGCCCTCTTGGTTCATGGGTTGATGCCCAATCACTGAGCAACGCCGGCTGGGCAGAATAAGCCATTCTTTACTCCAATGATTCTCTGGAGACCATCAAGATGTACTTTCCTAACAGAAACTAGAAAATTTGTCTCCTCGGGTAGTCAAGTGACACAGAGGCTTATATTTATAGGGCCCGAATCAGCAATTAAAAATGCATTGGGAAATGAGGGAAATACACAGAAATGCAGCCCGAAGAAGAAAAGAAGTGGGTCAGAGTCATGTACTGAGGTCAGAGGACCTCGTTTCTGAGCCTAACAACTGAGGTTGGTTAAAGGCACTTTGGGGGATAAGTGTAGAGCAGTTTTTATGTTACAGATTCATGTGGAAGCTATGATTGCCGAGGGTAACATTAGTCTACTGTTAGTTCAGTATTACAGCAGCAAATAAAAGGGGGAAAAGAAATAAAATAAGTCCGACAGAAAAATTATAAATAGGGTTTTTTTTTTAATAGGGAGATCCATTTTTTATTTTTATTTTAAAAATATATTTTGTTTATTTATTTTTTAAGAGAGAAGAAGGGAGAGGGAGAGAGAGATAGACACTTCAACGATGAGAGAGAAATATCGTCAATCGGCTGCCTCCTGCACGCCCCGCACTGGGGATCGAGCCCACAACCCGGGCATGTGCCCTGCTCGGGGACTGAACCAGTGGCCTCTTGGTTCTTGTCTTGAAGCTCAACCACTGAACTACACCAGCTGGGCAGAAGATAGTGTTTTAGAAAGACATAAAAGTTGGGGAAAGATTGAGCTGACGGTGTGCCTTGCAGTAGTAGAGATAAGGTGAATTAAATAACATATTTAGGAGAGCGAGCCCGGGATGAGAAGCTCATGGGGAGAGGCTGTCAGAATGCAGAGAAGCCGCTGGCAGAGCTTATATTCTTTCAGCTCCCAGGAGTGGGAAGAGCTGCAAACCCAGAGGGAGTTTAATTGTAGCTTCACAGTAATAAGATCTTAGCAGGCAGGCGGCACTCTCTATGAGAAGGACACCTTAAGGGGAAACGCAGGAACAGAAAGCCAGGAGGCCAAGGAAAGGGTAATTGGAAGCTGAGCAGCACGTGCTCACTGGCGCCACCTTGAGGTGGAGTCTGGGGAAGTCAGTGCCAGGAAAGGAGCGAGGTGGTGGGTGGCATTCTGCACAGAGGGCTGTGTTGGGACTGGCATGTTGGGCAGAACATCTTCAGGTGGGAGCTTCCCCTTCAGGTCTACCTCAGTGCCCATGTAATCACTGGGGTGCACCCCCAAATGGTCTCCCCTCCTTTCCCAGGGGCATCCCTGCCAAAAGGAACCTCGGACTGAAGAAACCCACTCTCCGCTTCTGAGGGACTGGAGCCATGGCCAGGTTGCCCTGAGGACAAGGATGCGCAGAGCCAGGAGTCAGCCTGTTTGTGAACTGGCAGCTGAAGCAAAAGCTCCAGGGAGGCAAGCCACCGGGGGAGGACTGAGGATGCTGCCGGAAGGAGCAACTGGGTAACAAGAAAACGAACACATTTCACATTAAACAGAAGGGGCTGGGGTCCAGGAGGATGTTCCAGAAACTGGGAGACTGCACATGCCAGTGGACCAGACCATCTATAATCATAAAAGGGCAATATGCTAATTAGACCGGACAGCCGAACAACCTTCCGGACGTCCTTCCGGACATCCTTCTGAATGACCTTCTAGATGAAGCCAGGGCTGCGAGGGCCGAGGCAAGCGAGAGAGAATGTGAAGGTCGAGCCCCTTGCACGAATTTCATGCACCGAGCCTCTAGTGTATATAAGACAGGACTCTGACCACAAAGAATATCAACCTGTCCAGGAAGCCAACCTCTTACCTACAACAATTAGCCCAGAAAGCCAGCCTGCTCTGAGTCAAGCTGCTTTCCCGAGTCATCATCTCGAGGGCTGAGCCGTGACTTCTAGAACCCAAATGGCCATGGCTTGCTTAGCAAGTGCCAGCTTCCCTAATTTCTGTCCCCACTTCCGACCTGGGGCCCACCGGAGTCAAACAGGCACTCCTAGCCCGTCACCCAGGACGCCGCGCTGCTAGTGGGCAGGCCGCCAGCTTCCTCCCGCCAACAGCCTCCAGTCAGGGCACCTGAACCTTCCCTCTTTGGGAGGGTGGGAGAGAGAGAGAGAAACATCAATGATGAGAGAGAATCATTGATCGGCTGCCTCCTGCACGCCCCCTACTGGGGATCGAGCCCCCAACCTGGGCATGTGCCCTTGACCGGAATCGAACCTGGGACCCTTCAGTCTGCAGGCTGACGCTCTATCCACTGAGCCATACCGGCGAGGGCGGTAGGCGTTTCTTGATGCTTTGTTATAGGTTTCTACAACTTACTATGGCCTCACAGAACCTGGTGAGGTAGATTTTTCTTAATCTACCATTTTTAAGGGAAATGAAACTAAACTAGTCTTCATGACCCTGCAGGGGCAGAGTGGAGTCCAAGGCCAGGTTTGCTTTTTGTGATGCCAGCTCTGAGCCACCCCCGCTCCCGCCCCGAGTCTGCTCTGACATCCACACAGTCTCTGACCAGAGTATCGCCATGATGGTCTCACTAACCATTGTACCTCCTCGTGCAGGGCTTTGGTGCTCCACAAGTAGGAGCCGAATGAAATAACGACATTACTGTCTCACCCACGTTTACAGATTGGTAAGCGGCAGCATGTGGATGTGAATCCAGATCTTTCTGACATC
>NW_006286241.1:140420-154604 GCF_000327345.1 Myotis davidii
TCTGAATGACCTTCTAGATGAAGCCAGGGCTGCGAGGGCCGAGGCAAGCTGCTGCGGATGTGAAGGTCGAGCCCCTTGCACGAATTTCATGCACCGAGCCTCTACTGTATATAAGACAGGACTCTGACCACAAAGAATATCAACCTGTCCAGGAAGCCAACCTCTTACCTACAACAATTAGCCCAGAAAGCCAGCCTGCTCTGAGTCAAGCTGCTTTCCCGAGTCATCATCTCGAGGGCTGAGCTGTGACTTCTAGAACCCAAATGGCCATGGCTTGCTTAGCAAGTGCCAGCTTCCCTAATTTCTGTCCCCACTTCCGACCTGGGACCCACCGGAGTCAAACAGGCACTCCCAGCCAGTCACCCAGGACGCCGCGCTGCTAGTGGGCAGGCCGCCAGCTTCCTCCCGCCAACAGCCTCCAGTCAGGGCACCTGAACCTTCCCTCTTTGCTACTATAAAGGTTTCCCCCTCCTCCGCCTGCCTTGGAGACGTTGCCAGACGCAGGGGACGGTGGCTGACCGCCCTGTGATACAAGCTCCGAATAAATAGCCCCCGTTCTCCTGTGCCTGGTCCCTGTTTACCTCCCCCAACTAAAATCAGGAGGAAGTTGATTCAGGAGAAGCGAGGAAGTGGGAGGAAGAGAAAGTCAGCTGTGAAGGGAGGAGGGGGATTCTGACTCTGAAAGGAACAGGAGAGGGTTAATATTTACATATTGCTTGGTAGGCCTTTCTTTTTTATTTTATTGATTTAGAGAGGGAGGGTGGGAGAGAGAGAGAGAAACATCAATGATGAGAGAGAATCATTGATCGGCTGCCTCCTGCACGCCCCCTACTGGGGATCGAGCCCCCAACCTGGGCATGTGCCCTTGACCGGAATCGAACCTGGGACCCTTCAGTCTGCAGGCTGATACTCTATCCACTGAGTCAAACCGGCGAGGGCAGTAGCCGTTTCTTGATGCTTTGTTATAGATTTCTACAACTTACTATGGCCTCATAGAACCTGGTGAGATAGGTTTTTTAAAAATCTACTATTTTTAAGGGAAATGAAACTAAACTAGTCTTCATGACCCTGCAGGGGCAGAGTGGAGTCCAAGGCCAGGTTTGCTTTTTGTGATGCCAGCTCTGAGCCACCCCCGCTCCCGCCCCGAGTCTGCTCTGACATCCACACAGTCTCTGACCAGAGTATCGCCATGATGGTCTCACTAACCATTGTACCTCCTCGTGCAGGGCTTTGGTGCTCCACAAGTAGGAGCCGAATGAAATAACGACATTACTGTCTCACCCACGTTTACAGATTGGTAAGCGGCAGCATGTGGATGTGAATCCAGATCTTTCTGACGTCGAAGTCCATGGTCATTACCTGCATGGGACTGACTTGGAGGAGTTGCTGGCAGGTGCAAAGGTGACGCAGATATTAAATGCACTGACCTGAGGTGGTTACAACCAGAAAGGCGAGGGCTGTGGTCGGCAAACCGCGGCTTGAGAGCCACATGCGGCTCTTTGGCCCCTTGAGTGTGGCTCTTCCACAAAATACCACGTGCGGGCGTGCACATACAGTGCGAAGTTGACTTAAAACCTTAAGTAAAGTTTATTAAGTTAATTTTAGGGAACGTTGTGAAGTGAAAGAAGATGTAGTGTCAAGGATTGAGAAAGGTATGTTGAGATGGTTTGGACATAGAGAGAGGATGAACGAAGGAGAGATGAAACAAGTATACAAGACGAGTGTGGATGGGAGAGTTGGAAGGGGCCGACCTCAGCGAACGTACCTCAATCAGATTGAGGACGTTTTTAGCAAAGGCCAGCTTAGGAGTACCCTCATTAAGTTCATAACAATGTACCTACCTGTATAGTTTAAGTTTACAAAAATTTGGCTCTCAAAAGAAATTTCAATCGTTGTACTGTTGATATTTGGCTCTGTTGACTAATGAGTTTGCCGACCATGGGGCTAGGGGGTTGGGAAGTACATGTTAGTTACTAAGGACAGTGGCAAGAGATGGGACTGAGGGGTGGGAGGTCTGTTAGCCAGGCACCAAAGAAGGTGGAGAGAGTCCTGGAAGTGAGAACATGATGTTTTCTTTCTTTTTAAAATATACGTATATTTTAATTGATTTCAGAGAGGAAGGTAGAGGGAGAGAGAGATAGAAACATCAATGATGAGACGGAATCATGGATCAGCTGCCTCCTGCACGCCCTACACTGTGGACCAAGCCCGCAACCCGGGCGTGTGCCCTGACTGGGAATCGAACCGTGACCTCCTGGTTCCTAGGTTGACACTCAACCACTGAGCCACGCCGGCCAGGGAGAACATGATGTTGTCTACATGATAAGGAGGGAGTGGACGATGCAAGAAAATCCCAACAGGTCCACATGAGGATGACTGAGAGAAGACGGTGGAACAATGGACTGTCCCACTAGCAACTGGGACCCCAGTAGGGTACCAGGACCCACAGTTGCCCAAAAGCAGAAGGTCCCCGGGACAAGGACAGACACACAGGAAGTGCCTATGGTGAGGCCGAGAATGTAGGACAGAAATGGAACACAGGGGAAGAGGCTGTAGAAGACAGGAAAACCCGGAGGGGCTGCAGTTCTAGAAAAGATGACGCGTAGAGGGATGGCACCTAGTAGCCAGGGGGTGACTCCACTACCCAGGGGAAAGGAACCAGGAGCATGGCTGGTCTTCGGAGAGTATGTTCTGAAAGGAGGGGGGGGGGGCGCTGTGTGGAGTCATCCGTGGAGTTACTGACTCAGAAAGAAGAAGTAACCAGACCCAAATACCAGGTGCATGACTTCAAAGTAAAAATGAGATTCAATGATAGCTTCCCCCAACATGTATGGGACATACTTGTAAGGCCCCCTCTTTCCTATAGCTGGCAATGTGTGCTAAAAGGTACTGGGTGTTCTGTCTTGAGACAGTTATTATAGTTTGGCCTTTAGAAAATTCAAAGTACTCAGTAGTCTTTTTATTTTTCCTTCTTCAAAGTATATTTTTATTGATTTCAGAGAGGAAGGGAGAGAGAGCGAGCTACAAACATCAACGATGAGAGAGAATCATAGATCAGCTGCCTCCTGCACGCCCCCTACTGGGTACCGAGCCCACAACCTGGGCATGTGCCCTTGACTGGGATTGAGCCTGGGACCCTGCAGTCCACAGGCTGATGCTCTAGCCACTGAGCCAAACTGGCTCGGGCACCAGCTGTAGTCATTGCAGGGTGAGGTGAGAGAGAGGGCAGAGCCATTCCCCTGTACAGGTCACTGGCCCCTTGTCCACATTATGATGGGAGCTTTCAGGGAGAAGGGAATGACCATCGCTATTGTTCTATTGCTTTTATGATCTCAGTATAATTCTTCTCCCAAATCCAATCTGGGAAGTAAATATACTGAGGGACGCCTTCTGAACATGACGAAATAAATCTATAACGTGTACGGATTTCTCTCCTGCATCCTTTGTTTTCCATATAATACAGTTGCCTGGTAACTAGACTCTCATATATCCTGAGCTGCAAAGAAAACAAACTCCAGACATTTTTTGTGTGTGCCAGACGTTTGACCCCAGAAAAGTCAGGATAAAAACTCACATGCACGTTCCCGGGTGGTTGATTTTAAGCCAGAAAGGAGAGGCACTTAGACCGATGCTTCCCACGGGGGAAAATTATCATTAAAATTCATTATAAGCGCTAAATCATAGTAACTTGTCATTTTGTGGTTGACCTGTTTTTTTAAAAAATATATTTTTATTGATTTCAGAGAGGGAGAGGGAGAGATAGAAACATCCATGATGAGAGAGAATCATGGACCGGCCGCCTCCTGCACGCCCCCTACTGGGGATCGAGCTCACAACCCGGGCATGTGCCCTTGACTGGGAATCGAACCGTGACCTCCTGGTTCATAGGTTGATGCTCAACCACTGAGCCTCACCGGCTGGGCATGAGATGATGGTGTTTTTTAACTTCCATTTGATGGAACAATTAGCACACTGTCCCGCCCACTTGGGGTCCCCTTTTTTTTGGCCGTCACAGAACAGACCAGAACCTCACAAGCAGAGGCCTTGATGCAGAAATGCGGACGGGTGCAGACTGTCATTCCGTCCCCCACCCCCCTGTACAGGACCTGCCCAAACTGTAAAGTGAATGAAATCACGACTCATTTTTCTCTCCTTGTCAAAATGAGAGTTTCGGTTGGACCCAGAGGCGAGTGAACTCAGGTGACCACGTGCGGCCGTGACCTCTCTCCACTGTCCAGGGCCCCCTGGCTCTCTCGCCCGCCCCCTAAGAGAGAATTTTCGTCTGTTACCTCTTACCGACATTTATTTTGGCAGTTTTTTTCCGAGAGTCCGTCCTCATCCTCTCCCATGATGTCCACGGCCGAGAAGATCAAGGCGACCAGGATGGCAAAGCAGCAGACCAGGGCGAAGATGACAATGCACCTCTGCTGGGACTGCGGAGAAGAGGAGGGAGAGGAGAGTGAGGAGGCTGCCGCTCCCAGGGCGCAGGACTGGGCAGCTGCTCGGAACCCTCTGGGAAACAGTGACTTCCCTCACCTTCCTGTTCATTCTCAACACAGACTTCAAACGCCCACACCGCATGTGCGAGACTCTTAAATAATTCAACCGCTGCAGCAACACTTCCGGACCAGTTAGCTCTTCTCCTTTCTCATCAAAAGCAGCCAAGCCCTGGCTGGTGTGGCTCAGTTGGTTGGGCATCGTCCCAGGCACTGAAAGGTTGCTGGTTCGATTCCTGGTCTACCAGGGATGTGCAGGAGGTGGCCCATCCATGTTCCACTCTCATATTGATGTTTCTCTCTCCCTCCCTCTCCTTTCCTCTCTCTCAAAAAATCAATTTGAAATCCCCCCCCTCAAAAAAGTTATTTATTTATTTATTGTTAATCCTCATCCAAGGATATTTCCCTATTGACTTTTGTTTTTTTATATATATTTTATTGATTTCTTATAGAGTGGAAGGGAGAGGGATAGAGAGTCAGAAACATCGATGAGAGAGAAACACCGATCAGCTGCCTCCTGCACACCCCCCACTGGGGATGTCCCCGCAATCAAGGTACATGCCCTTGACCGGAATCGAACCTGGGACCTTTCAGTGCGCAGGCCGACGCTCTACCCACTGCGCCAAACCAGCCAGGGCAATATTTTATTCATTCCTCAACACAGATTTCAAACGCCCACACCGCATGTGCGAGCCTCTTAAATAATTCAACCGCTGCAGCAACACTTCCGGACCAGTTAGCTCTTCTTTCTCATCAAAAGCAGCCAAGCCCTGGCTGGTGTGGCTCAGTTGGTTGGGCATCGTCACAGGCACTGAAAGGTTGCTGCTTCGATTCCTGGTCTACCAGGGATGTGCAGGAGGTGGCCATTCCATGTCCCACTCTCACAGTGATGTTTCTCTCTCTCCCCCTCTCCATTCCTCTCTCTCAAAAAATCAATTTAAAACCGCCCCCCCCAAGTTATTTATTTATTTATTTATTGTTAATCCCCATCCAAGGATATTTCCCTATTGATTTTTAGAGAGAGTGGAAGGAAGGGGGAGGGACACAGAGAGAGAAACATCGATGTCACAGTGATGGGTTGCCTCCTGCACGTGCCCCAATCAGGACTGGGGATCGAGCTGGCAACTAAGTTACGTGTCCTTGATCAAAATCGAACCCAGACCTTTCAGTCTGTGGGCCGATGCTCTACCTACTGAGCCAAACCGGCTGGGCAAGACTTTTGTACATTTAAGAAGTTGCTCTACGTCCCAATCTTTGATGTCAGAACTCTTCCCCTCCCCCTTTCCTTGTTTTTTCATTTACTTCTACCTCCATCTTTTCCTTTTTGGGGGATTCTGCTCTGACCAAGTTTTATTTGTTTATGCATTTCTTTCTCTCTTAGTTTTCTCTGTTTAGTTCTCGCTTTCCTCTACTGCCGCAAAAACTTCCGCCTCTGCTCTTGTTTCGTTTTAACTTTATATGGAAACGGTCTGTGTCGATTTTCATAAACACAAAATCTGCTAACTACTTTCCTCTTAGCTCTAGCATTTTGGGCATCATGAGGAGGACAAAATCTCGCCAAGACTAGAAAATCCAATATTACTTGTTTCATCATTTCTTATGGCTGATGAGTAGTGTCCCATTGCATATTTGTGCTACACCCTTTATGTAATCATCTGCCCCGGACACGAAGGCTGTTTCCAAGTCTTGGTTATTGATTTGAAGAGTTGGCTCCCTCCAGAAGTGGGTAAAGGTGACATCTACATGTTGTCTGCTATGTATTTTCTTTTTTTAAAAAATATATTTTTATTGATTCCAGAGAGGAAGGGAGAGGGAGAGAGAGGTAGAAACATCAATGATGAGAGAGAATCATGGATCGGCTGCCTCCCGCACGCCCCCCACTGGGGATGTGCCTGCAACCCCAGCATGTGCCCTTGACTGGAATCAAACCCAGGATCCTTCAGTCCGCAGGCCAACGCTCTATCCACTGAGCCAGACCAGCGAGGGCAGCAGTGTATTTGCAAAGGGGTTCAGTGAAACTAATGTGCCAGCCCTGGAGGAGATGGTTACCCCAATTCCTCACTCTAAAATTCCACACCCCAATGAAGCACTTGCCTGACTTTCAGAGAGGACAGCAATATTAACAGTAGATGTGGCAGACCTTCACAATTATGGAATTTAGGTGGTGAATATGGAAATTTACTATTTTTGAAATTTTTTTTTAATTTAAAATTTTTGTTTAATTACAGTTGGCAATTATTATTCTGTACTAGTTTCAGGTGTACAGTGTAGTGGTTACACATTTACATAATTTGTAGTGACCCCTCCATAATCTAGTGCCCACCTGGCTCCATACATAGTTACTACAATTATTGACTATAGTCCCTATGCTGTACTTTCAGATCCCCGTGACACTTTCATAACTCTCAATTTGTACTTCTTAATCCCTTCATCTTTTTCACCCAGTTCCTCAACCCCCATCCCATCTGGCAGCCAGCAGGTTTATTCTCAGCATCTCTGATCTGTTTCTGTTCTTTGTTTTATAGATTTCCACCTAGAAGTGAAACCATATGGTATGTGTCTTCCTCTGTCCTGGCTTATTTCACTTAGCACAATACCCTCTAGGGCAGTGATGGCGAACCTATGACACGCGTGTCAGAGGTGACACGCGAACTCATTTTTTTGGTTGATTTTTCTTTGTTAAATGGCACTTAAATATATAAAATAAATATCAAAAATATAAGTCTTTGTTTTACTATGGTGGCAAAGATCAAAAAATTTCTATATGTGACACAGCACCAGAGTTAAGTTAGGGTTTTTCAAAATGCTGCCACGCCGAGCTCAAAAGGTTTGTCATCACTGCTCTAGGTCCATCCACATTGTTGCAAATGGTTAAGACTATTCTTTTTTATGGCTGAATAATATTCCCTTGTATATAAAAGATCAAAGACCTAATTGAATAGAGATACCCACATTTGTGGACAGAAGGATATGCATTTAATAAAATCAGTCATGTTGTGCATGAGCTCAAAGTGGAGTAGATCCAACACTGTCCTGCTAATGGTAACATCGAAGGTGTAATCATGGCAGGAGGTGACCGAGATGGGGTAGAGGGACGATGATTAAAAGCCATGGAGACGACGGGGTGTTGGGTGAGTCCTCAAGTCGAGGTTGGAGGGTTAATAACATGAACCTGGAATGAGGGGATAGCCTGACCAATGCAGCCCACTTTTCCATCGGAGGTAGTAACGAGTGTCCTATCCGTTAAGTAAATAAATACCTTTTAAAGTGTGGAAATATAATTATTCTCCGATTTTAAATTCTCGACCCCTGGCACGCACATCACATTGGGGTTAATTTTCTAATTAACCAAAAGAGCATTTGCATTTTAATGTGCATCTTATAATTGCTGACACTCTCAACTGGTTTTAAAGATCTACGCCAAGAGTTTTCATAAACCCGGTCATCCGTACAATGTCTGCTTACCCTGTTTAGATGTTATTTACGATATTACCGTGGTAACAGGCACCATCTAAAACAATGTCAGCTACAATCCCCAAACAGTGATGAGCGTCTCACTGTGCTAGAATTTAAAATTCCCTCAAGCACTCTTAGAGGGACAAATATCAGTTTAAGATTTTCTGAGCGGTACCCAAGCAGCAGACTGGAATAGATATGGCACTCTGACTTTTTATGCCCTTCCCTTTAATCATATAAAATGATTTAAGACTCAAGCTCATCTGCCTTGAAGGGTAGACATCCATTCCGCTCTCTCTACAGTGATCCGTCGTGTTTCCTGGGAGATCAAGGTGAACAGTGGCCCCGAAGGTACATCAGCACCCCCTTCAGAGCTCCGTGGACTTATGGGAGACCAACAACCCTGGATGTCGGCTACCCTTCTGATTTATGAGCTCAGAGAGATACAATCTCATCTATAGCACAAGCCTGGCATCCTGCAGAAGGCTCCTTAACGCTGCTCCATGGCATCGCTAGAGTGTTTAAAAGCCTTTGTAGTTTCCTAGGAATAATAGTACAAATTATTACAGTTCCCGCTTAGAGTAACTAACTGGCCAGGTAAGGACAGACCCTGGCCAACTGGAAAAAGGAAACAACAACAAAACCTTCCAGTGCTGGAACTTAAGTTGGAGTTAGGCAGAGAGAAACAAGGAGGGATATCCTAAAAACTGTTTTCCTTCCTCATTCTCTGCTTCAACTTTTTAAAAAATATTTTTATTGATTTGAGAGAGGAAGGGAGAGGAAGAGGGGGAGAGCGGGAGGGAGGAAGGTAGAGAGAGAGAGAGAGAGCGAGAGAGAGAGAGAGAGAGGGCAATGATGAGAGAGAATCATGGATGGGCTGCCTCCTGCACGCCCCACAGTGGGGATCGAGCCCGCAACCCCTTGTGCTCTGACCGGGAATGGAACCGTGACCTCCTGGTTCATAGGTTGGCGCTCAACCACTGAGCTACACTGGCCGGCTGCTTGAGCTTTTTAACATTCACTCTCTTCTTAGGTTTAATCTTTATATCCCTTTCTCTCTGTTGGCATAAAAAGAATCTACTTTTCGCCAAAACCGGTTTGGCTCAGTGGATAGAGCGTCGGCCTGTGGACTGAAGGGTCCCAGGTTCGGTTCCAGTCAAGGGCATATACCTGTGTTGCAGGCATTTCCCCGGTGGGGGATGTGCAGGAGGCAGCTGATCGATGTTTCTCTCTCATCGATGTTTCTAACTCTCTATCCCTCTCCCTTCCTCTCTGTAAAAAATCAATAAAGTGTATTTTTTAAAAAAAGAATCTACTTTTCAAACATTTCCACGAGCAAAATCCTGCAAAACATCTACTGTTTGATGCCAAGGTCAAACTGCCCTTGGTGCAATTGATAATTCCAATGACTGAAACGTTGGAAATGACAGAGATGATGTGCTTCTGCTTCCGCGCTGGTGCTGTCGCAGTGAAAGGCAAAGGTTTAGCATTTCCACATGCAGTCTGCCGCCCGTCCGTCCTCCATCAGACCCGCTCAGGTCATTCCTGACTTAGCCCGTGGGAAGATGGTATCCTTCTCAACAACAAGGGATCTCACCTCCTCACCTAAAAGACCCAGGGAAGTGGCAGGGAAGTGCGGCAGTACCTAGAACCATGAGCAAAGGATTAGGCCAAAGTCTCCACGGTGGTGAAAAGTTGTAGCTCTGACCTTAACTGGTTTGGCTCAGTGGATAGAGCGTCGGCCTGCGGACTGAAGGGTCCCAGGTTCGATTCCGGTCAAGGGCATGTACCTGGGTTGCGGGCACATCTCCAGTAGGGGGTGTGCAGGCGGCAGCTGATCGATGTTTCTCTCTCATCGATGTTTCTAACTATCTCTCTCCCTTCCTCTCTGTAAAAAATCAATAAAATATATAAAAAAAGAAATATTTTAAAAAGGGGAAGGAGGGGGCATATTTGTTTTCCACATAGAATATTCTCTGACACAGGCTCCAGCTTGTCACAGCTCTGTTTTCCTGTAATGTTTACAGCCCTCCCTGCCGTCGATGTTGCTGAGAAAATGAATGAGGGATTTCAAGTCCATTCATGCTGGGAGAATGGTATGGAATACATTTCAGGAGCAAGGTTAGTCAGAGATGTTTGTGACAGGGTAACTGTAGGATCTGATTTACATAAACTTGAGAATGAGTGGAACAAATAGAATTATTCATGGTTTCGTAGTGCCCATCACAAGACAGAACAATACACATAAGACTTCTCTGTTTTGCAAAAATCTTCATTATTGTTGACCTTCCTTGCATTAATCAAAAAATTTACAAAGAACTGTTTTTATTTTTAAAAAAATCTTTATTGATGAGAGTATTACTTATGCCCCCATATTTCCCCCCCATTGACCTCTTCTAGCCCCGCCCCCTGCCCAAGGCTTTCACCACCCTATTGTCTGTGTCCATGGGTTATGCATATATGATACAAGTTCACAAAGAGCTGTTTTAAAAAATGTAAGATGTCTTGTAAAAAGATGGAAAAATAAAGAGTAATAAGGAAAATGATTATAGATGTTGAGGTAGCTCTGTCTATATAACAAAAAAGAAAGTAATTTAAAGTATGAATAGACAAAGTATAAGGTCCCCTAATTTATAGCACACCAATTTATGGGAAGCGTTACAGTATTAATTCATTATTTAACTGGCTAGAGAGAAAGAAACAATTTGATTGGCACTATTCTACACAAAATGGATTTATTCTATTAAAGCCATATTTTTACTTACTATGCCCACCATGAGAAAAATTTCCCCATACACCAGTATATTTTATTCTTTAACATCCAAGCTCATTTTTTTCCCTTCTAATATTTGAATATGTACAAGAGGCAGTTTCCCTCAAAAGTGACAAATAGCACTGCATATGGTAATCAGTGAGTATGGGAAGGCTGGCAACTGTGGGGGCGAATGTAATTCCCGACGTACAAACTAATAATATTATACGATGCCTAGCAGGTGGAGGCAGAGTCCTCTAAGATCCATAAACCACGACAGGCGTTGCAAGCCAATGACGACAGCTGTAAATTACTGTGAGGGTACCACCTACAGCAGAGACCAGTAAAGGCTCCGTGCTTCCACCATTTCTTTAAAAAAATAAAGATTTTTATTGATTTCAGAAAGGAAAGGAGAGGGAGAGACAGAAATATCAATGATGAGAGAGAACCATTGATTGGCTGCCTCCTGTACGTTCCCTACTGGGGATCGAACCTGCAACCCAGGCATGTGCCCTGACCGGTAATCCAGCTGCAGCCTCTTGGTTTGTAGGTCGCCCGCCGCTCAACCACTGAACCACACCGGCCATGACTGTCTTCTATTTGTTAAACCTTGGTAGGTATCTGAGTTCTAGTTAGAAAGTTACTGACTGCCCATATTACAGGAGTCTGGGTCCAGTCAGGAGAATGAAAGCACATGGTACTTTGAGCAGGTAAACTTTAGTTCGATGCTCAACCACTGACTCACGCTAGCCGGGCTCTGTCCCCCCATTTAAAGGAGTAAATGTGATTAACAGACATTCCTCGATGTTCTTGGTAGTTTTTCTTCTCTTGTCAAAACAGAAAAAAAATCTAAGCTGTAAAGATGGGGGACCAGGGAGGAAAGTCCCTGTAACCAGAATAAAACCCCTGAATCCCTCTTTGTTCTAGAGCAGCGGTTCTCAACCTGTGGGTCGAGACCCCTTTGGAGGTCAAACGACCCTTTCACAGGGGTCGCCTAAGACCATCGGAAAACACATATATAATTACATATTGTTTTTGTGATTCATCACTATGCTTTAATTATGTTCAATTTGTCACAATGAAAATACATCCTGCATATCAGATATTTACATGACGATTCATAACAGTAGCACTATTACAGTGATGAAGTAGCAGCGAAAATAATGTTATGGTTGGGGGTCCCCACAACACGAGGAACTGTATTAAAGGGTCGCGGCGTTAGGAAGGTTGAGAACCGCTGTTCTAGAAAATGAACTTCTCTAGAGCTGAAATGGTGGATGTTCTGTCCTAGAAATTTTCAGAAACTTCCAAATACCTTTCTTCTGATTGTCCCATTGAAGCAGACACTGAATCCTCACAGCCTTGAGGGAAGAGGAGGTGCCACAAAAGGTGGCCCAAGAAACACCTAGTTTCGTCGGACACAGTGAGCACTGAAGAATAAACATGATCTGGTGGGTTATAGAAACAAAAGCCAAAATCACTCCAGATTTTGCCATCAACTGTCTTGGCCGAGAATCCGGTCACAGTCTCACACTCTGCTCCAGAAGGAACCAGCTAGTCTCTGGCTAGAAAAATAGCTCCCCCACTCTCCCAATGTTCATCGTAAGACAAACATTATTTTAGTAGGTACGGTCACAAGTGAGCCATGGTTAGAAAAGGGGGTGAGGGTGTCCACCCTATTTACAAACTCATTTAAATGACTGATCTGATCAAGCAAGTCTCCCTGTGCAAAATGTCATGTTATCTTTGCCCGGGTGGCATGGCTCAGTGAACACTGACCCCTGAACCAAGAGATCACCTGTTCGATTCTTGGTCAGGGCCCAGGCCCAGGCTGTGGGCTCTGTCCCTAGTAGGGGGGCGTGCACGAGGCAGCCAACTGATGTTTCCATCTCTCTATCTTTCTCTCTCCCCTCTCTCTAAAAATCAATAAAAACATCTTTTTTTTTAAAAAAAAGTCACAGTATCTTTAAAATTCGGAAGCATAATCCATGGGCTCATTTACTCAGCTCTTCAACTGCAGGTTATCTGTTCATTAAATGTCACTCTGAACCTAAGCCGTTGCCCCCATCACCAAGCCCTCTAACTTCTGTTTTCCCCAGTGCTTTCCGATCTCAAATTGTCATTCTACACCAGGGTGAAAAATTGTGGAATGGACTTTCAGTTGTGCAAACCTTTAATTGTACTTATTTGATTTTTTAAAAATATGTCTTTACTGATTTCAGAGAGAGGGAGGAAAAGAGAGAGAGAGAGAGAGAGAGAGAGAGAGAGAGAGAGAGAGAGAGAGAGAGAGAGAGAGAGGACCTCCTGGTTCTAAGGCCAATGCTTAATCACTGAGCCACACTGGCTGGGCACCATTGCACTGATTTTAAGTGTATAATTTAAAAATATATATATTTTATTGATTTTTCATAGAGAGGGAGAGAGATAGAGTTAGAAACATTGATGAGAGAGAAACATCGATCAGCTGCCTCCTGCACACCTCCTACTGGGAATGTGCCCACAACCAAGGTACATGCCCTTGGCTGGAATCGAACCTGGGACCTTTCAGTCCCCAGGCCGACGCTCTATCCACCGAGCCAAACCGGTTAGGGCGTAGTGTATAATTTTAGAAGCAGCAGCGGAGAGAAGGATCAGAGGGTAAGAAGCCATGATAATAAACATGTACGTGGGTAAAACAGGAGATGTTGGGAGTGTGACAAAGAAATGGCCAAACCATCCACTGTGTTGGGGGTCAGCAGTCACCCCCTCTGTGATGGAAAGCGAGGCATCCAGGCCAAGGTTCTCGCCAACCTGTCTGGGGCGCAGGCAGCCACCGTCCTCTGTGATGGACGTGGCCCCGCCCGACCAGATGACATTTCACGGGGCCTTCACCCCTTGGCAGCAAGCCAGGGCTCTGTGAACAACAAGTGACAGCCCAAAGGTGAACGGCCACGAGAAAGTCATCCACTGAGAAATAAGATGTCACGAATAATATGCGGGCGAAAAGGGAAACTTGATCTTGAAAAGGTTCAAATAACCCTCAAAGCCAAATCGAATTTCCTTTGAAGCCGGTCCAATGTTCACATCTGCAGAACGCAGCTATTAAACTCTGGTTTGACAGATGTTTGCCTTTAACGCAGGAGCGAGAACGCACGCTTTCTGGAAATACTTTAACCCACGGACAAGCACACCAGCAGCCGAAATTTCACTGCGGGTTCTGGAAACAAGGATGGAAATGTTCTTCCAACATTTACCAACATGGCAGCAGATGTCAGGAACATCCCGGGAAAACTGTATAAAATATTTTTGGTGTTCTTCTGACTAATTACCACTTTTACTTCTTTTTAAAAAATATATATATTTTATTGATTTTTTACAGAGAGGAAGGGAGAGGGATAGAGAGTTAGAAACATTGATGAGAGAGAAACATCGATCAGCTGCCTCCTGCACACTCCCCTACTGGGGATGTGCCCGCAACCAAGGCACATGCCCTTGACTGGA
>NW_006286241.1:154738-156163 GCF_000327345.1 Myotis davidii
TCAACCCGGGGACCTTTCAGTCCCCAGGCCGATGCTCCATCCACTGAGCCAAACCGGTTAGGGCCACTTTTACTTCTTGTCATGAGTACCTTTCCAATGGCATCTAAATCATTGTGGTTTTTTTTTTTTTTTAATATGCAGGATCAATCAAGCTGCTGCATCTATAAATCACCATGAGGATTTGTTCCTAAAGTAAAATTTACTTCCTAATAATTCTGGAGGCTACAAGTCCAATATCAAGGTGCTGGCAAATTTGATTCCCAGTGAGGGCTCTCTTCCTGGCTTGCAGCTGGCCGCCTTCTTGCTGTGTCCTCCCATGGCTGAGATTAAGAAATGGTTCTGTCTCTTCTTCTTCGTGATTGGCTATCTCCTGCACGCCCCATGTTGGTGATTGAGCCTGCAACCCAGGCATATGCCCTGACTGGGAATCTAACCTCGACCTTCTTGTTAATAGGTCGATGCTCAACCACTGAGCCACACCGGCTGGGCTCTGCTTCTTATAGGGGCACTACAGCCATCCTGGGAGCCCACCCTCATGACTTCATCTCTAAACCTAAGGACCTCCAAAAGGTCCCACCTCTCAATACCATCGTATTGGGGATTAGGATTTCAATATATGAACTAAGGGGAGACAAGAACATTCAGTCCATAACACCCCAAAAATGACCATGAATCATCATGTGATAAACCGCCGCTTGGTTCCTGTCCTGGTGGCTGGCTGGGTTCTCACTGTAGACTCTCTGTCCCTTGCTACAATGGGGTCCCTGTGCTAAACTACCCCGGACCAAAGCGTGGTGGTGGTGGGCACATGTGTGACTGTCCCGTTTGAGTTTGGAGCGGGGACCCCTTCATTGAGCCCTAGTCAGTTGTTGGTTCTAGATCAGCGGTTCTCAACTTGTGGGTCGAGACCCCTTTGGGGGTCGAACGGCCCTTTCACAGGGGTCGCCCAAGACCATCGGAAAACACATATATAACTACATGTTGTTTTTGTGATTAATCATTATGCTTTAATTATGTTCAATTTGTAACAATGAAAATACATCCTGCATATCAGATATTTACATTACAATTCATAACCATAGCGAAATAACAGTTATGAAGTAGCAACAAAAATAATTTTATAGTTGGGGGTCACCACAACATGAGAAACTGGATTAAAGGGTCGCAGCATTAGGAAGGTTGAGAACCACTGATCTAAAGGCTTAGGGACAGAGGACTCCTGAATACTGAGAGGTGAATATGACCATGTAAGGTGACACAAGTTTTCCTATTGTCCTAGGCCCTTGCCATTATGGCAAAGTCATTGCTGCCTCAAAGGAGAAGGAAGGAGTTAGACATTCTTGGAAGGAGACTTGAATTAACAAGGTTAGGAGAAACAGGAACATCTATATATCCTATCTAATAAAAGAGAAACATGGTAATTAT
>NW_006286241.1:157129-165371 GCF_000327345.1 Myotis davidii
TCAACCCGGGGACCTTTCAGTCCCCAGGCCGATGCTCCATCCACTGAGCCAAACCGGTTAGGGCCACTTTTACTTCTTGTCATGAGTACCTTTCCAATGGCATCTAAATCATTGTGGTTTTTTTTTTTTTTAATATGCAGGATCAATCAAGCTGCTGCATCTATAAATCACCATGAGGATTTGTTCCTAAAGTAAAATTTACTTCCTAATAATTCTGGAGGCTACAAGTCCAATATCAAGGTGCTGGCAAATTTGATTCCCAGTGAGGGCTCTCTTCCTGGCTTGCAGACGGCCGCCTTCTTGCTGTGTCCTCCCATGGCTGAGATTGAGAAATGGTTCTGTCTCTTCTTCTTCGTGATTGGCTATCTCCTGCACGCCCCATGTTGGTGATTGAGCCTGCAACCCAGGCATATGCCCTGACTGGGAATCTAACCTCGACCTTCTTGTTAATAGGTCGATGCTCAACCACTGAGCCACACCGGCTGGGCTCTGCTTCTTATAAGGGCACTACAGCCATCCTGGGAGCCCACCCTCATGAGTTCATCTCTAAACCTAAGGACCTCCAAAAGGTCCCACCTCTCAATACCATCGTATTGGGGATTAGGATTTCAATATATGAACTAAGGGGAGACAAGAACATTCAGTCCATAACACCCCAAAAATGACCATGAATCATCATGTGATAAACCGCCGCTTGGTTCCTGTCCTGGAGGCTGGCTGGGTTCTCACTGTAGACTCTCTGTCCCTTGCTACAATGGCATATTGTTTTTGTGATGAATCACTGTGCTTTAATGATGTTCAATTTGTAACAATGAAATTGGGGTTCACCACAACACAGGGAGCTGTATTAAAGGGTCGCGGCATCAGGAAGGTTGAGAACCACTGCTCTAGATGAACTCTCAAATGGCAACCCGCCCCCTTGCTTGCCCTTCAGCAGCTCTGTGCTCACTGCTCATCACCTGGGCTGTCTCAAGAGGCAGGTCGTGTGCCTGGACCTACCCACAAGCTGACCACGAGCTCACACCCACGCCCTGAAGAAGTCTACCTGTTCCCAAAGTCATCAAGGTTTGGCCGAAAAGTTGCTCCACAAAATGAGCCTGGGTCATCCTCCAGATGAACGCCCAGTGGGTTCTTCCCACTCTGAAGAACACGCCTGTTTGTGAAAGGGTTGTGTGCCCCTCTTATAAGACGGGGCCACAAAGGAAGCTGCCAATGGAAGGGGATTAGGGGATTCCTCGTGAAGTCTGAGGGGCCGCGTGATAATACGGGCAGGGCCTTGCCCCCATCTGCGTGGCCCGTGCCCCTGCTCAGTGCCCAATGGCACAGGGTATGTCTCTAGAAATCTGTCGTCCATGCTGAAGCTTAAGACCACGGACCATCTCTGAGACCTTTATCAACCAGATACGCGGGTTTCAGTACAACCACAAAGGAGCAAATGGTCTGTTTCCTGGGTGACCCCAGGCAAAGGCCCCTGGCATGAAGCCCACGGGCTGCTGAGTGTGGCTCCCCCCACCCCGGAGGACCACAGCAAAGGAGGGCAGGGCTGACAAAGGCCACGCTCCTGGGCGTTTGGGTCCATTCTTCCCAGTGAGATCAGCGGTACAGAAAACCCAAACGGCAATCCCCTAGGACCGTGGGCGGCAAACTGCGGCTCGCAAGCCACACGCGGCTCTTTGGCCCCTTGAGTGTAGCTCTTCCTAAGCCTTAGGAGTACCCTAATTAAGTTCATAACAATGTACCTACCTAGTTTCAGTTTAAAAAATTTGGCTCTCAAAAGAAATTTCAGCCGCTGTACCGTTGGTATTTGGACGAATGAGTTTGCCGACCACTGACCTAGGAGGAAAGCCACGGGGGTTTTTAGAAAAAGCCCAAGAGACCAAAAGCAGACTTTTAACAAGAAAGCATTGCCGAAACCGGTTTGGCTCAGTGGATAGAGCGTCGGCCTGTGGACTGAAAGGTCCCAGGTTCGATTCCGGTCAAGGGCATGTACCTGGGTTGCGGGCACACCCCCAGTGGGGGTGTGCAAGAGGCAGCTGATCGATGTTTCTCTCTCATCGATGTTTCTGACTCTCTATCTCTCTCCCTTCCTCTCTGTAAAAAATCAATAAAATATATTTTTTTAAAAAAAGAAAAGAAAGCGTGGCCACTGAAAACAAGACTGAGATACAAGCTTGGAGTGTTTCGCATTAAAAACTAATCCCACGCTAAATGGTGCCAACTTGACATTGTGCCCGTCTCAGCCCCATGTCAGTGTTTCCGTGGCAGATGGCAAGGAGCAAAATGACCCAAAAATGTCAATTCTTTTTTTCTTACAATAAACGGAAGCTATCAACACTCACAAAAGAAACCCAGAGCCCATATTCCTTAGGAATCCAGCAGTACCTTCAATTTCTAATTCTTGCCCCCAATACAGAGGGTTTTAAAGTAACATGGTCTCTTTAACTTTTTTAGTTGGTTTTGGGGGAGAAGAAGATATGGGCACCCTTGCGAGTTCTCTTTCTCTGAAGCAACTACTCTTACCAGGCTGTGGTGTGCCCCAGAATTCATATTTAATCCAGAATAGAGATGTATTCATGTTTGTGTTGTCCCCTTTTTATGCAAATAGAGCAATCTAAACCCATTATTCTATACTCTGGTTTCTCTTCAGATCGTATAAATCTTTCGCCTTTTACTAAACCCATTATTCTGCACCTTCGATTTTCTAATTAATATGCTGAGGATACTGGTCTATATTTTTAGTTTTACATATTCATTCAACAAACATGCATTGAACACCGTCTATTTGCAAGGCCCCGACCCTGATGTTACCATGTTGCAAGGAAGGCTAAGATGAGAACAAAGGAATTACCTCTCTCCACTCCAACTTCCCACTTCACAAGGGTTAATTCAAACTAAAAAAAAAATCATACGATCTGCCAACTTTATTTAAGTCCTCTGGTAAGTTAATTATATTTTCACTTTGATCTTTAAAGGCATCAAAAAGTACAAGATCTGGCATGGCTCAGTGGTTGAGCATTGACCTATGAACCAGGAGGTCACAGTTCGATTTCCCGTCAGGGCACATGCTTGGGTTATGGGCTCAATCCCCAGTGGGGGGCGTGCAGGAGGCAGCTGATCAATGATTCTCTCTCATCATGGCCGTTTCTATCAATGGTTCATGGGTCAAAGCTCAACTACTGAGCCTGGTCGGCCGGACTACACAAAGATCGATTGATGTAACTTTACATCAATGGGATTTTTTGCTTCTTTTTAGAAACACAAATGAAGGAGGGTATATAAAGTTTAAAAATAAGTATGTTCTGCCCTAACCGGTTTTGCTCAGTGGATAGAGCGTCGGCCTGCAGACTCAAGGGTCCCAGGTTCACGTCCGCTCAAGGGCATGTACCTTGGTTGCAGGCACACCCCCAGTAGGGAGTGTGCAGGAGGCAGCTGATCGATGTTTCTAACTCTGTATCCCTCTCACTTCCTCTCTGTAAAAAAAAAAAAAAAATCAATAAAATATATTAAAAAAATAAGTATTCTTTGAGCTGGGTGTTTATTACAAGACTGTACAATGTGCAGAAATGTGAGCTGCACATTTATGATTCATGTACTTTTTCAGTTTGTATATTATACTTGAGTAAAAATATTATACTGAAAACCTCTGGATTTAAGTAAATCAGTACTTCAAGCAAATGAAGAAGAGGGTCAGGGAGAGGAAGCATATATAATCCAGGAGTCAACTGTGTCCATTTTGATGTAGTCTTTAATTTTAGCTATCTTAAAAAATTTATCCATTATTTGCTAATGTACTTTCACACAAACTTAATAGGCAATTCTAAGTCCTAGACAAGGTAAATGGTATTTTTTTCTTCAATTTAATTAAACATAAATAATAAACACAGTTTTGCAAAGGATCTCTATGCTAAGTGAACACAAACTGGGGAAGCCTTAGGTATATTAAAGTATAGCCTTCCGTTGCTATGACAACACACCCACACTGATGAGTCCTGCGTCCTATGAGCTAATTAATCAGCCATAGTGTTCATAAGAAACATTATGCTATGAGAAATATGCCAGTCAGAGAGAGACAAACATCACATGATCTCATTTACATGTGGAATCTAATGGACAAAATAAAATGACCAACAAAATAGGTCCAGAGACATGAATGAATGGAACAGACTGACAGATCTCAGAGGGGAAGTGGGGGGCGTGGGGAGTGGGTGATGGGAAGAGATCAACTAAAGAAAGTATATGCATAGCCCACGGACATAGGCAATAGGGTGGTGAAGGCCTGGGGTGGGGCAGGGCTGGGTGGAAGGGGAGATGGGGGACATCTGTAATACTAACAATAAAAAAATAAATTTAAAAAATAAACGTTAAAATCAGATAGAGCATAACAGCTAGTGTAAAAGTGAGATTTATTAAGCACACACAGGTGTACTTTCCCCCCTTTCTATCAGAGATTTTATCCATTCCCTAAAACACTTCTATACGTGTTTTACTATATTTTAATTTCACCACTGAAACGAAAATAAACACGGTAATTAAACAAATGAGGACATTAACCCAAGAACTTCTGTAACAAAGGCTATAAATCCACAGCAAACTTCAAACTCCAAACACCAAATAGAGCTGCCCTTCTAGGGTGGGGTCACAAGGGAGGCTGACTCAGGTGATACATTTTGGGGAGTCTGAACCCTTCCTACAGCCAGAAGCAGATGCCCACAGCCAAGTCCTTAGGGGCCAACGACCTCTGGGCACATGATCCACACAGTGGGTTGCTAAATGCAGAGAGTAAGGCGAGAAGAGATGACAGAGAGAGGCAAACACTAATGGGTACCTGAGAATGCCAATGAATATGGAGTGTTGAAGCAAGAACAGGAAAGGGAGGGGAGAGTGAACTTGATCTATTATAAGCTCAACTGGAGGGACCGATGTTATACCATGTCCATGTTCACGGGGGTGAGGGGGGGTGGTGGTGGAGGGTGGGTACTTAAAGTTGCAGTAAAGGTCAACAACCTGAACTGTATCATTTCTCCTGCAATCCTCTGAGCATCTCCTAGAGATTCCATCCATCTTGAACCTAGTTCATTCCCAGGTCATCCAGCTAATTAGTTTCTTGTAGTTCATTCCCAGGTCTTCCATCTGTCACATTGATTTTACAATCAACCTTATGCTTCATCAGCAACGACGTCAATGGATGCCTTTTATCCATCATCCCTACATACTAGGTCTGGATCTTCTCACCCAATGCGACCTGTCCAGCATCCGTCAGGAGTCATCGGTACCCATGAGGCCGACTAATGGGATGGAAATTTGAACCGAGTTCATATTTGCTTAGTTTTGCACTTCCTTGAGCCCATGCAGTATGATTCCTTCACCGGAGACCACAGAAAAATGAACGAGAGAGGCTATTCATCTTTACGATATTGCTGCTATGAGCAATTTATAATTTTTAATGCCCTTGACACCATCTTCAAGGAGAAACTCAAAGACACCAACACATTCAACTCCCTAAAATTGTCACCACACAAGCCCCTTTCTTGACAAGCAGTATTTTATCCATCCTAAAGAATATAATTACTCACCCCTTTATTCTATGTGCTGCGTTCCAAAAGTCACCTTCCTAACGTAACAAGAGACACTTTGCTCTCATCACGTGGGAAATCCCAAGGGTCTTAGGAGCTCTGTGCCAGAAACAGGACCAAGACCAATATATATGTCATGTCATAAATCATAGCATCATACTGAGCAAATGCCAGGGCACCAATGCAGGTGGCATCAAGAAGGAAGAACACACCCGACTTAGGAGCAGACTGGACATGAGGAGGGAAGAGACACATCCAAGACTGGAAGTTGTAGAGGCTGCGACATGGGAGGTTTGGCCTGGCTTCCCTTCACTATACAGTGGGGCCTTGACTTATAAGTTTAATTTGTTCCGTGACGGAGCTCGTAACTCAAATCACTTGTATGTCAAATCATAAAGTGAACGAGTAAGACACGTGATGTTGGGCTGATGTTGTGGTGTTCACTGTGACGTTCGCTGCGCCAACTAGCGGTGGGGTATCTGAAGCTGGCTCATAACCTGAATTTTAGCTCGCAACTCAAAGCAAAACATCGGCCGAGAGACGGCTCATATCTCGAAAAACTCGTTAGTCGGGACATTCGTAAGTCAAGGCCCCACTGTATCTTTGAAGGCTATGTGGTGAGGCAGTTTAAGAAGCCAGGGCCCTACCCTGGCACTATCTCTCTCTTACCAGCTGTGTGTCCTTAGGAAAGTACTTAACGTCTCTGTGCCTTGCCTCATTATAATCAGGATGATGATCATTATAACAACAATAACAGCAGCAACAACAACATCTGCCTAAAAGGAAGCATGAAGATTACGAAAGTGATTAAAACATAGCACCGATGTCCTACATATTTACAAAATATTATTGGAAAACATCGAGACATTTCCTTGGCTTTGGAACCATTTAAAGCTGTTAGTAGCCATGCAGTGTGGGTTTCCTTATTTGCAATGCTTTTACATTTGTAGTTTAAAAAATAAAAAACAAAGCCACCCTAGGCCAGAGTCCACGTCACGCTGGCCATCTGGTATACCACCCAGCAGGCCCCACCCTGCTGACTCTCATGAGGTCCAGGAGTTGACACACAGTGAGCGCCTTTGCTCTGGGAAGGTAACTGACCACATTTGCCCAATGAGAAGCAGATGGGGTTCCTTCGCATCGTGCGGGGGACTTAGAGCAAGTCGAACCCGTAGATGCACTCCCCTTGCAGTCAAAGGCTGGTTTGCCAGCCCCCTGCTTTCTGGACCGGGTTCCGGCTCGGAGGGAAGATGAACACAGTTCCCTTTGCAAAAGCCAGCTGGGCAGATGTCTTCCCTGCCCAAGTGTTATCATCCTAGTGTCTGCATTGGGAAAGAGCTGGTGCAGACCAAAGCTCTGGTTTTAATATACAATTGGGTAACGTCTTCCTGCTCTCTAAACAGTCATGAGTCAAAAGAGCCAGAGAATGGCCTGGAAGCAGGCAGCTTGCAGTCACATCTCCCCCCACCCCCCCACCATTTTTTGGTCATCCTCTCAGTCCCTCCCCTGGACTCAGAAGGAAGCTGGCTCCTTTGAAAATCTAAACACGTTCATAGCACGCTGTGCTATTGCGTCTAACATGCCCCAGCCACCCCCTGACCACCTCCTGGTATTTCTCCCTGACCGCTGTGCAAGGCTGTCTGTCACTAGGCCCTAGCTGGTGTGGCTCAGTGGACAGAGCATCGGCCTGTGGACTAAAGGGTCCCAGGTTCGATTCTGGGCAAGGGCACATGCCCAGGTTATGGGCTCGATCCCCAGTGTGGGGCGTGTAGGAAGCAGCCGATCAATGATTCTCCGTCATCATTGATGTTTCTATCTCTCTCTCCCTCTCCCTTCCTCTCTGAAATCAATAAAAAAATATATTTTTAAAAAAGAAAAGCAAGAAAAAAAAAGAAGACTGCCACTGGCCTTAAGCTTGTGCCCACGCTGAAAGCGTGCTGGCAGGGTTCTCTGGGCATTTCAGCCCCGTGCTTTCTAATCCTTAAAGGAATGTTCTTGGGCTACGGAGGGGAAGAAAAGAATGATTATGCCTTCCCAGCACGAAGGAGCCCGTGAACCCTCAGGCTGGGGAGGTGATTTCCCCCCCATCCTGCTGGTTCAGGAGAAATTAAGTGCCTTTAATGTGACTTCTCCACAGGCCAGAGGCACGTCTTTAATGGAGGAGATGCCGAAACAGTAGCAGAGCTCAGTGAGGGGGGGGGAAGCCTGTCCCTCATCTTTGCAGCTTCTTTCCCGGGGTCTCCCAGCTGCTGACGGGTGCCCCGGTGGACGAGGAGGTCAGGAACTGAGCGGAGATGCTCTCGTCCACCTGTCCCCCTGTGGCCCTTCTCCACGTGGCTGGGCAGGCCGACCCACTTCTATAAATGCCCACACTCCCCTCATCAGCGCTCTCCATTCATCGGGATTATAAACGGAACAATCGTTTCCCACACATCAGCTGTGCCGTCAAACACGTGTCTATCAGGCGCACTGGCTACACAGCGATGGGTGCTATTTTCTCCTAAATGTTATGCAATATTATTACCTTCATCCCTGACTCCTTACAGAAAACATCTAGTGGCTTCACTTGTTAGAAGGGGTCGTCTTCCTCCCACCCCTCCCCGTGGCACAGGTGGAGAAAAGTCACACGGAGCCGAGACCGTGAACTGGGCACACGGTCATGTCCACGG
>NW_006286241.1:165578-168930 GCF_000327345.1 Myotis davidii
CTCTTTCCTTCTATTCCATTGCCATTTCTGCCATTGCCATAGTATGAATGGACTCAACTTCTCAATGACTCGTACAAGACACCATTTCCATTGAAGCTCAGAGAAGGTAACCATACAGCGGAGCATAAGTAGAAAGGAAAACACCATTTGGGAAAATTCACTGAACAGTGTTTACGATGATGAACTCAGCTTCCAAGTTCACTGGCATTGACCTGAAGGCACAGGAGGATTCTAGGATCTGAAAGGGACCCACAGGAGTCACCGTTATCACCTTTTCCTGGAATACGTTATGTCGATGAGAAATACATTGAGTGGCCAGATGATGATGACCACCCAATCAGTACAATGAAGTGAATCAGTTATGCCAATAATAATAAGAAGAAAACCCTGAGACTGTTTGCTTAGGAAGTTTTCAATATTCAGTATTTTTGGAAGTGTCAATGAAGTACTGATGGGGTGGACATAATCATCTGGCCATATAGCGTATACATATTTCTATTGATTTCAGAGAGGAAGGGAGAGGGGGAGAGGGAGATAGAAACATCCATGATGAGAGAGAATCATGGACCGGCTGCCTCCTGTTCACCCCACACTGGGAATCGAGCCCCCAACCCGGGCATGGGCCCTGACCGGGAATCAAACCGGGACCTCCTGGTTCATAGGTTGACGCTCGACCACTGAGCCACGCCGGCCGGGCATGAAGACAGTTTTAAAAGGAAAAAAATAAATGCATCACTCAAACATTGGCTCTGGTAACATTTAACCTGCAAATGCCTCCAGCCAGCAGTGGAGCCCGCAGACGGTGACAAGTCACTCGTCAGAACGGAAAGCTGCTCCAGTTTGGAGACACATGAAAACATCAAGAAGGCAGGCAGCAACTCCCCCAAAGTCTCCCGGAAACCACACCTGCGCTCAGAGGAGCGGGTGCCCTTCGCAGCCGGCATCCATCGGGGCTCCACTGAGGTCACCGTGGGGCTGTCCTCCCGGGGAGGGCCCAGCCGACCCCCTCCTCAGTGACAAGGCAGCATCACCCCAGACACAACAGGAGTCATTTTCCCCAAACCAGTGGCCGATTCTTCAAGCTGGTGGGGAGGCTGCCCCTGCCCTGCCCCTGAGAAGCTGACAGTGGCCCCGGGGCACAGGTGGCTGTCCTTTCACGCTCCCACCCGCCTGCTAAGCGTCCTCAGGCAGCAGCGTGGGTCAGTGGGAAGCCCGAGGAAACCAGAGGAAACCAGAGGCTCTTACCATGGTGATGGGACCTGCCCTCCCCGCGGAGCTGCGGCCGGCCTGCTGCTCCCGGTGCCACTGTCGCCTTTGGCGGCAGAAGGTTCCATGTGGTGCGAGCGCTCGCTGCTGGTGGTATTTCAGTGCCTGCGTGGCTGGCTGGCCTGGATGCTCTGGAAATCAGCCAAGCCAAGCACGGAGCCTGCAGCCGGCAGCTTTAGAGTCTCCCAGAACGTGCTGGGGGGAAGGTGGGCCCGGCAGTCGGCGCTTTCAGCCAACACCAGGGGCTGCTGCAGTCTGACTTTTCTCTGCCACCCTGTTAGGCTTTGCTGCTGGTGGAATGAAGGCGACGCTGGCCAGGGCTCCAGCGGACCCGGGGATGCAGGCGCCCGGCCCACTTCCACTCCTCCAACCCGACCGACCGGACTTGGCTGCGGTTCTAATCAGGGAAGAGCATTCTTTCCAGAAGGATTGGAAGGAAGAAGGGAAAGCTGTGGGGTCTCCAGGCGTCAGCGGCTCCAGGGTTGGTGGGAGTCCGCAGAGGGCTCCCGGGAACATGCATCGGACCTCTCTTTGACCTTAACCATGGGGTGTCAGCCCCCAATACGTGGGGAGAGAAGTTCTCTGCTGGTGCAAGGAGCCCACGGAGCACACGAAACCTTATCTCCCGGAACGAAGTTCTCCACAGGCAGCAACCCAGCAGCAAAGACTCTTTAAATCGAGCTGGGTCATACTAAACTATGAATTAAACTTCAGGAAGCTAACGCACTCTTTGCTCCTTCTCTGCTTTGTCAACATTTTATTGGTTAAGAACTTTCTCTCGGTCGGACTGGCGTGACTCAGTGGTTGAGTGTCGACCTATGAACCAGGAGGTCAGGGTTCGATTCCCGGTCGGGGCACATGCCCAGGTTGTGGGCTCGATCTCCAGTAGGGGGCGTGCAGGAGGCAGCCGGTCCCTGATTCTCTCTCATCACTGATGTTTCACACTCCCTCTCCCTTCCTCTCTGAAATCAATAAAGATATATTCTTTACAAAAAGAGGAACCCATTGCATTGATCAGGCCTGATAGCATCAAGAAGTAGCTGTGAATCAATCGAGTCCAAGAAAACGACTCACTTTTCCTCCCCGTAGGCAACGGTCCAGGTGAGACGACAGAGCCCACGTCCGTGGCCCAGAGGCAGCTTGGTGCTCGCACACAATAGGTGCTAGACGCGTACTGAATCCATACCAACCTTCAAGGGCTGCTGGGAACTCGGGCATGCCAGCCGCGTGCCCTCCAGCCGGGAGGAGCCAGCACTGCCTAATTAGGGGTCTCAGCTCATGACCCCATCCATCCCTCTGTCCTTTTGCTAGGACACGGGGCCACACTGCTTCCACTGTCCCCTACACCGTGCCCATTCCCTGTACTCACATGGAATGAGCTGGGGACATCCATGGTGGTGGGGACAGTACGAGAGCCTCCCTGCTTTCCATTAGCTTTGGTCTTTGTAGGCAACGGACACCCCTAGGCATCAATGAGGCATCTCCCTTTCCTCCCACTTGCGCTTCAAGGTCCAATGCCCTTTGTCCATCAAGAAGACGCCCCCAATGGCTACAACCCATAGCAATTCTCTGCTCCTAGACTGACACCCAACCCTTTCACATTTACTCAGATCCTGTCTCCTGGCAGTCTTTGGATGTCATTGTTTTTACTTTCTTTGTTACTTTTAGGTATGTCTTACCATCCAACCAAATGGTAAACATGTTATGCCTGTATGAAATTCACAAATGGCCCTGGCTGGTTTGGCTCAGTGGATAGAGCATTGGCCTGGAGTCTGAAGGATCCCAGGTTCAATTTCAGTCACATGATTCCAGACACATGCCCGGGTTGGGGGCTTGATCCCCACTAGGGGGCGTGCAGGAGGCAGCCGATCAATGATTCTCTCACACCATTGATTTTTGTATCTCTGTCTCCCCCTCCCTTCCTCTCTGAAATCAATAAAAACATATTTTAAAAAAAGAGGTAGGGAGATCCCAGTTCATAAACCCTACTTTATGGAATCATCAAAGCAAATGTAGAGAGTTATGAATGTAGGTATTGCACATGGCCCAGGAAAACCTGTAGATTGCCTGGGTTTGGGTGGAGGGT
>NW_006286241.1:171455-175042 GCF_000327345.1 Myotis davidii
GGGGTGAGGGGTCGGGGCACATGCCCAGGTTGTGGGCTCGATCTCCAGTAGGGGGCGTGCAGGAGGCAGCCGGTCCCTGATTCTCTCTCATCACTGATGTTTCACACTCCCTCTCCCTTCCTCTCTGAAATCACTAAAGATATATTCTTTACAAAAAGAGGAACCCATTGCATTGATCAGGCCTGATAGCATCAAGAAGTAGCTGTGAATCAATCGAGTCCAAGAAAACGACTCACTTTTCCTCCCCGTAGGCAACGGTCCAGGTGAGACGACAGAGCCCACGTCCGTGGCCAAGAGGCAGCTCAGTGCTCGCACACAATAGGTGCTAGACGCGTACTGAATCCATACCAACCTTCAAGGGCTGCTGGGAACTCGGGCATGCCAGCCGCGTGCCCTCCAGCCGGGAGGAGCCAGCACTGGAAAAACAATGTAAGGGTAAAGCATGGATGACTTTTGTTGGACTCCACCCCAATTATACCCTTCGGTGGTAGAGGGCTGTGCCCAGAAGAGAATACTTTTAGGTATGTCTTACCATCCAACCAAATGGTAAACATGTTATGCCTGTATGAAATTCACAAATGGCCCTGGCTGGTTTGGCTCAGTGGATAGAGCATTGGCCTGGAGTCTGAAGGATCCCAGGTTCAATTTCAGTCACATGATTCCAGACACATGCCCGGGTTGGGGGCTTGATCCCCACTAGGGGGCGTGCAGGAGGCAGCCGATCAATGATTCTCTCACACCATTGATGTTTCTCTCTCTCACCCACTCCCTGCCTCTCTGAAATCAATACAAATATATTTTAAACCAATCAATGAACCAATCAATCCCATTCACAAACGGCATCCCACTGACTGACATGAAAAATTCAGACTACTCACCATGGGTGTTAAGGCCCCTCATGAACGGGCCTCTTCAAGTTTGCTCTCCCATCACCCCCCTGCCAGTACCTCTGCTCTGGTTACAAAGAACACTTTGCAGTTCTCCGTCCCCCCAAATCCCTGGGCTCGCTCATGCTTCTAGGCCTTTGCACATGCGGGGTCCACCAGGGAACCCCAGCTCCTCCCTCAGTGCTCACCCTCTGGGCTGTCTCCGCTGGTCCCCAAGGAACCCAAAGGCTGGTGGGGAGGGCACTCAACACCAGTGTGCCCACCCCCATGTGTGTGTGTCAGAGCCCTGCACACCCCTAAGCAGATTTCTGCAATGAGCGATGCTCAGATAGTGGACAGGCACTGTTTTTCCCGAAGAAAAGTAGACTTTTTCTCAAAGAGGTTACTATCTGGCAGGAACATGAAGAAGGATTTCTGAAGCGTCGTCTGTCTGTTGACTGAACCAGGATTCTGTTGACGGTAAGAACTGTGTGGACGCCCGGGTTAACGAAGACCATCAGACTTCCCCGCTGGATTGTGTCACAACACAATGAATCACTAACTCGGAGCCACCGCCTTAACACCAGCCGCAGGCACCATCAACATGGAAGCGAGGAATCTCCGGGAAGTGAGATGTAGAAAAAAAAAAAGAGAATTTCTATCCAACAGTGGTCTGTATGTTTTCGTGAACAATGTGGAAACCCAAAAAGCCAGTAATTTCCTCCTGAGTTTCCCAGGCCTCCCCCCCCATCCCCTCCCTCCCTTACAGCTGGAGGACCCAGGCCCAGCACTGAAGGGTCTCAGATCCACGGCGAAAGGGCCAGTGGAGACCCCCACCCCCACCCTGGAAGGGCGCAAGGAAAGGAATTCTTTCACACACGTATACAAATAGCACCTACTCTTTTAGTATTTTCTTAGAGAACAAACCCACTCTATCTTTTCAGAAAATCTTTATCGCACCTTAAATAGATATTAAAACACATCTGAGGAGGCCCACAAGACACCATCACTTCCCTCCAAAGAATGTTCATTATTCGTCTGCTTAGTATTTCATTTTTTTCTTTCTATTGCATTTGTTGCGGTCACATGGGTTAATAAAATTTTATAGGTTTCAGGTCTATAATTCTGTAACGCATCACCTGTATATTGTATTGGGTGTCCAACACCCAAAGTGAAGCCTCTTTCCATCACCATTTATCCCCCTGTACCCTCTCCTACCTACTCCCACCCCCGCTTCCCTCTGGTAGGTAACCACCATACTATTGTCTGTGTCTCTGAGTTTTGGGGTTTGGTTGTTTTTGCTCAATCTCTTCACCTTTTTTTGCATTCTACTCAGTACCTTCACGTTGGTCCTGCCTGAATAAAAAGCTTATTTCACATTCCAAAAAAGGGTAGCCAATTGAAACTGGAAGCTCCCTGTGACCACCGATACATACAGCTCCTGTTACCACAACCCCCGGCTTCCCTGTGGGCAAGAGTCCAGAGCAAGCATGTCAAACTCGCGGCCCGCGGGCCCCATGCCTCGTTTATTTGGCCCGTGTTAGCCTTTGAGTTTGACACGTTTGGTCCAGAGGAAATGAGGACTAGCAAACTCTTCTATCCCACAGAGCAGAACTACGCCCCCCACCCCCTCAGGAGAACAGAGGGCCGTGCTGGGCCTGTGTACCTTCCCCTGTTTCCCCCACCTCCAGTGCCAACCCCAAATCCCACCTTCCCGGGTTGCCCGGATGTTTGCTGTGTGTTGGATGGGGTTGGCCTCACCCACCCACCCCCTGGCCTGCCCCACAGTTGTAGACACTTTGGTGACTCAGAGAGCTCTGCATGGATATGGTTACCGAACCCCCTAGAAATAATTGCACGGGCAAGACGGTGCTTTCAAATTTAATCTCCATCCAACCCACCCCGTCTAAGAATCACGGAACAGGTAGCGTGGCCTTTCCATTTCTAATAATCCTTCAAAAGGCTCTGTTTCCGCGGACTGAAATTGACGTTGGCACCGGAGAAATCAGGTCAAGGCCCTGAGCAAAAGACACGGCCACTTCCGAATGCCACCCCAAGATCGCCAAATATTTCCATTCCGGAAACAGGCCCACGGGGGGAAGACACATTTCAGCAGTAAAAACATTTACAGGAATTTCCACGACTGTCTTATGTGTGAGATACGAAAGCATACAGGATGGTTCCTAACCGTGAAGAGTGGAAGCAGGGAGGAAAAAATTCAGGAGGCAGCAGTAAAATGGGGGTGCCCTCGGGGAGGGTAGCGGCTCATCTCAGGGTCTCGACAGGCTTGCAGAAGGCGTGCTGCCTGCCCTGTAGGCTGTGCTGAGCTATAGGAACAGATGACCAGCAGCCCCGAATCTCTGCAGACCATCTCAGGTCATCCTTTCCAGTTCTGGGCTGGACCAACTATTTCTTCTCAACCATCAGGGATCACGTTCCCGCTCTACCTTTTCACCACAAGAGGGAGCTGCAGCACAATCAGGGTGGAGCTCTCCAGCCTTCAGCTTGATAACAGACTCCCTGGACCAGTTAGGACGCTGGGGGAAATGAATGTGATCCATCCATTGTTCAAAAGAAGTTTCCAGCCCGGTCAGTGTGGCTCAGTGGTTGAGCATCAACCTATGAAGCAGGAGGTCACGGTTCGATTCCTGGTCAGGGCACATGCCCAGATTGTGGGCCCCACCCCAGTGTGGGGTGTGCAGGAGGCAGCCCATCAATGAT
>NW_006286241.1:175190-178344 GCF_000327345.1 Myotis davidii
GTGATTCACTTTCATCATTGATGTGTCTCTCTCTCTCTCTCTCTCTCTCTCTCTCTCTCTCTCTCTCTCTCTCTTTCTCTCTCATCATTGATGTTCCTCTCTCTTCCTCTCTGAAATCAATAAAAAATATATATTTTTAAAAAGTGTGTGTCAGCTTGATTTACAAGCGCCATGTAGTTAGATGTATATAGTTTTGCCCTGGCCCTCGCCAATGAGGAGGTGGGTTTGCTCCCTTCTCTCCTTATTCCGCTTTGAGAATCAAAGGCGCACCTTGGTTTGGTACAATTCAGTAGCTCTTGGTTGGGTGTCTATGGAGACGAGAACTGTGCAGAGACCAGGAGGTAAGATGTGGCAGCCACCTGGCCACATGTGGCTAAAGTTTATGAAATTTTACTGTTTTGTAAAAAATATATTTTTATTATTGATTTCAGAGAGGAAGGGGGAGAGAGAGAGAGAGAAACAGCAATGATGAGAATCATTGATCAGCTGCCTCCTGCACGCCCCCTCACTGGAGATGGAGCCCGCAACCTGGGAATGCACCCCAAACGGGAACTGAAGGGAATTGAACCGTGACCTCCTGGTCCGTAGGTCAACACGCTCAACCAATGAACCATGCGGGCCGGGAACATTGCGTTTTGAAAAAAGCTGTTTACACACAAAACAATACTGTAAGTAGTACAGTCTATTACCTATTATAGTATCTAAAATATAACATACCTATTATCTGATCTACATAATACCTATTCTATGACCTGTATCTATCATATTTCTTTTTTTTTTAAGCTTTCTTTTTTGCCTTCTTTTTTATTCTCTTCCTTTCCCTTTCCTTTTAATCTCTCCTCCCACCTCTCTCCCTATGTGATCTCACTCAATTCCATGTCTTTAAATAGAATTCAAATGCTGTTAACTCTCAATTTTATACCTTTGCCTAGGCCAGTGGTCGGCAAACTCATTAGTCAACAGAGCCAAATATCAAAGGTACAACGATTGAAATTTCTTTTGAGAGCCAAATATTTTAAACTTAAACTATCTAGGTAGGTACATTGTTATTAACCTAATTAGGGTCCTCCTAAGGCTTAGGAAGAGCCACACTCAAGGGGCCAAAGAGCCGCATGTGGCTCGCGAGCCGCGACCAGTAGACCACCCCATACTGAGTGTCCTAAGTGTCATCATTGCCTACCGGTCCCAGCTCGGTTCTCACTGTGACAGAACATGGGGCCCCTTTCATCATTTTAAAGCTGCTGTACCTCGTCTGTGACTTCAGGGTTCCTACTTCAGTCTGGGGCAGTGATGGCGAACCTTTTGAGCTCGGCATGTCAGCATTTTGAAAAACCCTAACTTAACTCTGGTGCCGTGTCACATATAGAAATTTTTTGATATTTGCAACCATAGTAAAACAAAGACTTATATTTTTGATATTTATTTTATCTATTTAAATGCCATTTAACAAAGAAAAATCAATAAAAAAAATGAGTTCGTGTGTCACCTCTGACACGCGTGTCATAGGTTCGCCATCACTGGTCTAGAGCCGGGAAGACAGCTCCTCCCCCACACTCTCCTACCATCCCCCTTCTAAGTGATATCCCGGTATCGCAGCATCCTACAACTCCCAGACAAAATGTAAACGTATCTATTTGAGAAAATAAAACTCAGTGCGTTACACTCATGTCCTTTTCAAACGTTTCGCAGCACAACCAAAAGCTGCACTGCCAAGAGTTATAAAATTAGAGAGGAAACGAAAATCTGTTATTTTCACAATAAGGTCTTTTCATTTAGCCAAAGCATTTCGAGTTCCAAAACAACTCACATCCCCACATGGTTGAGTTTTCACAGTGATTTGCTGACTTTCGGCATTTGTCATGAGCGCTCACTTAACAAAATATTTAACACTGTAATTTTTAAGCGATGACTGAATTCCAACTGGTACTGCCAATATTGTAATCAGGTCACTATCCAATAAACAGACAAGCCTGTGTAGTATGCTCATAATACGCTTAGAAATTTTTTGATATTTGCAACCATAGTAAAACAAAGACTTATATTTTTGATATTTAGTTTATCTATTTAAATGCCATTTAACAAAGAAAAATGAAGCAAAAAAATGAGTTCGTGGGTCACCTCTGACACGCGTGTCATAGGTTCGCCATCACTGGTCTAGAGCCAGGAAGACAGCTCCTCCCCCACACTCCCCTACCATCCCCCTTCTAAGTGATACCCCGATATCGCAGCATCCTACAACTCCCAGACAAAATCTAAACGTATCTATTTCGGAAAATAAAACTCAGTGCGTTACACTCATGTCCTTTTCAAACGTTTCGCAGCACAACCAAAGGCTGCACTGCCAAGAGTTATAAAATTAGAGAGGAAACGAAAATCTGTTATTTTCACAATAAGGTCTTTTCATTTAGCCAAAGCATTTCGAGTTCCAAAACAACTCACATCCCCACATGGTTGAGTTTTCACAGTAATTTGCTGACTTTTGGCATTTGTCATGAGCACTCACTTAACAAAATATTTAACACTGTAATTTTTAAGCGATGACTGAATTCCAACTGGTATTCCCAATATTGTAATCAGATCACTATCCAATAAACAGACAAGCCTATGTAGTATGCTCATAATACGCTGACCAGACAGGTATGCTATTCTGATTTTTGGATTGTAAAAGTGATATGAGCTTGAAGTAAAATTCAAGCACTTTATTTATTTAAACATATTTTTATTGATTTCAGAGAGGAAGGGAGTTGGAGAGAAACATCAATGATGAGAGAGAATCACTAATTGGCTGCCTCCTACATGACCCGGATCCAACCTGCAACCCGGGCAAGTGCCCTGACTGGGAACCGAACTGTGACCTCCTGGTTCATAGGTCGACGCTCAACCACTGAGCCACAATGGCCAGGCAAAATTCAAGCACTTCAGAGACATACAAAATAAAATAGCTTTCCCCATTCTTCATCCTACTCCTCAAATTACTTAAATTACTGTTAACAGCTTTGCACATATATTTGCAGATTTTAAAAATATGGTTAAAAAAAAAAAAAGAAATATAGGCGAGCCCAGCCAGTGTTGCTCAGTGGCTGAGCGTTGACCTATGAACCAGGAGGTCATGGTTCGATTCCCAGTCAGAGCGTATGCCTGAGTTAGTGGCTCA
>NW_006286241.1:178770-184215 GCF_000327345.1 Myotis davidii
AGCCTCTAGTAACAATAACAACAACAGAAAACACTTCTCTGATGCTCACTATGTATGAGACTCTGGTTGACTTCAACCACTAATGACAATCCTGGGAGTTAGGTGCTGTCTCTCGTCGCCTTACACACGACGAAGCTGAGTCACAGACAGGCCCAATAACTCGCTGAAGGTCACAGAGCGACTGAGCGGTGGTAATATGGCTTTATTTTTTACTTTACCAAATGGGATTTTACCATGGACAATGTTCTGAAACATTCTTCCATTCATGAAACATCTGTTGAAATATTCCAGGCCAGAATAGTCCTTCTCTCTAGTAACTGACAGTATTTATCAGAAGAATAACAATCTATAATAAAACTGTAATATGCTAATTAGACCGGACGTCCTTCCGGACAAAGCTGGAGCTGCGAGGGAAGCCTGGGTCCCGGGTGCCAGCAGCCGGGGAAAGGGAGGCCTACTCCTGCACAAATTTCGTGCACCAGGCCTCTAGTAACAATAACAACAACAGAAAAACACTTCTCTAATGCTCACTATGTATGAGACTCTGGTTGACCTCAACCACTAATGACAATCCTGGGAGTTAGGTGCTGTCTCTCGTCGCCTTACACACGACGAAGCTGAGTCACAGACAGGCCCAATAACTCGCTGAAGGTCACAGAGCGACTGAGCGGTGGCGCTACGGTTTACACTCACACAATCTGGTCCCAAAGTCCACGGTCTTCCCCACCACGCTAACTGATGCTGCTGCAAACTGCTTCCCAGTCTCCACGGAAGCAGGCATCTCCATTGTTTCCTATTTCAAACAAGGCCACAGTGAACACCCTCAACATATGTATCAATCGTCCTTGGGGATTTGTTTCTAGAAGTAAGATTGCTTGGACAGGCATTTACGATTTGGGAAGGTCTAACCGACTCCTGGAAAAGCTTTCTCTGCCACCATTTCCCCCAAACAAAGCTGTTTCCTTGCGCCTCCCTGACCCTGGATCGTTCTTCTTGAGCAATAAGCCAGGAAACACAAAACGGAATCCTGGTCTTGCTGTGACCCCCAGGCCCCTGACCACCAGTGAGTTGGAGCAGCGTCTCAGCATGTATTGCCCATATGTATCTATTGGTCTTTGAATTTACGTTTCTCATACTTTGGCCCCTTATTCTCCTGAGTTGTCCTTTCCTGTGGGTTAGTAGAAGCTCTTGACCCTGCAGGGCACAGGCACTTGCCCTGGGGGATCCCCGATGGCTCGGAGCAGCTGGTACACAGGGGCTCCCAGGTAAGGTCCAGAGGCAAAGGGCTGAGAACAGAACACATGCAACACAGCTGCCTCCTCCCAAGCAAACTCGCCAGCATAGCAGAGAGATGACAAAGTTTACCTGTGGTGAGAGCTCCCGATCTGCCCAAGTGCAATTATTTTCCTTTGCGGTAAGTGTAGTACTGATCCCAGGTGAGGTGTTAGGAAAAGCAAACATGATGGTTTCCAAGACCCCCCAGGAGGGGCCAGAGGATGGGACGGGCCTGGGTTTGAATTGGGGAGCCTTCACTTAATTAGCTGGGGGCGCCTTTGGGCAAATCGGTTAATTTCATCCAGTGTCCAAGTGTCCATGGAACAAGAACCAGAAAATTCACCAGGCAGAGTTATAAGAATGAAGGGCAAGATCTGTAAGTCTCCATTACAGAATCTGGCCACACATTAGGTAGGCAATTATTAATACTGAATGATCATATTGACTATTATGATGGTTGATAATACAGTTGACTCTTAAACATTGGTTTGAACTGCACAGGGACAATTATACTTGGACATTTTTCCGTAACTATACTGTCAGCCCTCCGGGTCCCTGGGTTTTGCATCCATGGATTCAGCCAGGATATAAATCAGTGGGTAGGAATCTGCAGATGCACGAGCCCAATTGTATGCACTATTCCATGTCATATTTTATTTTTTTAAAATATATTTTATTGAGAACACTGGGTTTTGCATCCATGGATTCAACCATGATATATATAAATCGATGGGTAGGAATCTGCAGATGCATGAGCCCAATTGTATGCACTGTTCCATGCCATATTTTAAATATATACCTATACTGATTTCAGAGAGGAAGGTGGGGGGTGAAGAGGAGAGGGGGAGAGGGGGAGAGAGATGAAGAGAAAGAGAGAGAGAGAGAGAGAGAGAGAGAGGAACGTCAATGATAGAGAATCACTGATTGGCTGCATCCTGCACACCCCTCACTGGGGATTGAGCCTGCAACCTAGTCATGTGCCCTGACCGGGAATCAAACCATGACCTCCTAGTTCATGGGTAGATGCTCAACCACTGAGCCACGCTGGCCAGGCTCCACACCATATCCTCTATAATAAAAGGGCAATATGCAAATTGACCTAATGGCAGAACAACCAGAATGGCTGCTGGACCAATCACTATAAGGCGCACTGACCACCCCTTGGTCTTTTTCCCCAGCCAGCAGGCTCCGATTGCCCGAAGGTGAACGAGGAACTGGGGGTAGGTGGCGATTGGGGGCGGGGATGGCTGCGGGCAGCCTGGGAAGATGGTCCTGATCGCAGGCCAGGCTAGGGACCATACCCACTCATGAATTAGGTGTGCCAGGCCTCTAGTTGTATATAATGGACTGGAGTATGCGCAAATCTTGGTGTCCACAGGGTCTTGGAGCCAATCCCCTGAGGATGGGAAAGTTACTGTAGTTAAGTTTTGGGGGAATCAAAAGTTATTGGTCCTTTTCCCCGGCCGGCAGGCTCCGATTGCCCGAAGGTGAACGAGGAACCGGGGATGGGTGGCGATGGGGGGCGGGGCCGACTGCAGGCAGCCTGGGAAGATGGCCCTGATCGCAGGCCAGGCTAGGGACCATACCCACGCATGAATTTCGTGCGCCAGGCCTCTAGTTGTATATAATGGACTGGAGTATGCGCAAATCTTGGTGTCCACAGGGTCTTGGAGCCAATCCCCTGAGGATGGGAAAGTTACTGTAGTTAAGTTTTGGGGGAATCAAAAGTTATACATGGATTTTCAACTGCCCATGGGTTGGCACCTCAACCCTTGCATTGTACTAGGGTCAACTGTACTAGGGAAGATGGCCCTGATCGCAGGCCAGGCTAGGGACCATACCCACGCATGAATTTCGTGCGCCAGGCCTCTAGTTGTATAATATGGACTGGAGTATCCACAGATCTTGGTGTCCCCGGGGTCTTGGAGCCAATCCCCTGAGGATGGGAAGGTTACTGTAGTTAAGTTTTGGGGGAGTCAAAAGTTACACATGGATTTTCAACTGCCCATGGGTTGGCACCCCAACCCTTGCATTGTACTAGGGTCAACTGTACTAATATCTTTGATGGTGACTGAGGAGAAACCAATGTTCTGATTTGCCAAATGTAACTGACATGACTGGCTTGGCTAGTTTAGCTATGGATAAAACTCGGTGATGATCTTTTACTTTCCTAATTGAAGCTCACCCCTAGCTCCATGTACCCTACGAGGAGGAAGTCCGTCTCCCGGTCTGCCCTTCTCTTCTCTTTCCTTGTCCAGGAATCCCAGCTGAGCTCAGAGACCACGCCTGCTGGCTCTGGTGGTGCAGGCTGGCAGACTCGGGCATTCCCCTCTGAGGCTAGCGGGCTCCTTGGCCACCAGTCTTTGTCCAAGACAATGTGTTGAGGCCGCTGGCACGGACAGGAGGGAAGATCCCCTTCCAAGCCACAGTGGTTCTCAGGGCAGCATGGGTGTCTATGCACCTGCCTGGTGTTAACTGATCTCACTCCAGGGCTCCCTGGTGATCTGGCTGGGGCTCTCAACGTTTCCTCTCCATAGACCAGGGGTGGGCAAACTTTTTGACTCGAGGGCCACAATGGGTTCTTAAACTGGACCGGAGGGCCGGAACAAAAGCATGGATGGAGTGTTTGTGTGAACTAATATAAATTCAAAGTAAACATCATTACATAAAAGGGTACGGTCTTTTTTTTTTTTTTTTAGTTTTATTCCCCGGGCTGTAGTTTGCCCACGGCTGCCATAGACTCACCCAGAGGCCCTTTCCCCAGACAACTAGCCTCTCCCAGGGGGCTCCTGCTACCTCACCCTGCCCGCGCCACGCACCCCCCACCCCCCCCAGCAATTACCTCCTACACTTCCTGTCCTCACTCTCCCCTGATGTCCCACCACCTCTGGCCCAGCCCGTGTCCTTTGTCCGATGCAGAATGCAAGACATTATTTCAGTAGAAATAATGCTGGTCATTCTCTAGGGTCTCTTTTACCCTTTTCACACGACAAGAGACTTTGCTCAGACACAGGCGGCTCCTGAGGGTGTGACCCCATCAGAGCAGCAGGAAGAGGAGGAGGTGAAGACCCACACCTGTGCTTGACCTTGGGGCTCAGGGAGTTCATTCCTGAACAAAAGGATATTAGCATATCCCCCCGCCTGCTGGCACTGCCTGGGGTCAGTCATTCTTCTCCAGCTAATGCCATAAATGCTACCCACACACACAGTAAACAAAGGCACTGGCTGGGCTTCTGCAACAGAGTTTTATGAGCTGTGACTGTGTTGGTGGCAGCATTAATTAGGAGGGAAAATGTGTTCTTTTGTGAACTTCGAAGCCAATCAAGTTGGTTTCATAATGGGCTTAGAGAAAAACCAAGATTATCATTTTTCTTCATGTTCCTACCCTGGGCCACCCCAGTCTGCGCTGCGTCCTTGAAAGCAATTTGCGCTAATTAAGTCATTGAAGTGGTGGGAACTTGTTGAAGTCATTTACTGAATGGCTTTCACAGATCATGTGTTTGAAATGAAAGGACTCTGCAAGGCCAACGCATGGGACTGCAGCAACCCACAGGGCTGCGTGTCTATCTTCCTGGGGGCTGCAGAAATGTCTTCGTCCATGGAACTTAAACATCTGGTTCAAAGTCAAGATGGGCTGACAGAGCGGGAAGTGGCCCTGTGGGTTTGGAGATGGGTGCCAGGACTGGCCTGCCCTGTCCAGCTTGGGGACAGATGCTGGACAAGGTCTGGGTACAGCTGCCTTGTGATCCCCAGGCCACTGGAATTAGAATGAAGCATTGCTTTCTTTTTCCTTTTTTTCAAAATATATTTTTTATTGATTTCAGAGCGGAAGGGAGAGGGAGAGAGAGATTGAAACATCAATGATGACAGAGAATCATTGATTGGCCGCCTCCTGCACGCCCCATACTGGGGATCGAGCCAGCAACCTGGGCAGGTTTCCTGACTGGGAATGGAACCGTGACCTCCTGGTTCATAGGTTGTGTGGACGAAAAGGGGGCACATGCTGACCTGAGAAGCTCAGGGAAGGCCTGCATGGCGGTCTTGCAAACTCAGAGACCTAAAATAACCAGAAAGGATGGCCTGAAAGTAAACTTTAACTAAAAGCAGTTATGATGGGTAGTTACATCCTAGGCCGGTATCTTCACTGACAAGGTCAACCTTCACCTTATC
>NW_006286241.1:184604-187316 GCF_000327345.1 Myotis davidii
TCAGTGGTTGAGTGTTGACCTATGAACCAGGAGGTCACAGTTCAATTCCTATTCAGGGCACATGCCTGGGTTGTGGGCTTGATCCCAGTAGGGGGCGTGCAGGAGGCAGCTGATCAATGATTCTCAACATTGATGTTGCTATCCCTCTCTCCTTCTCCCTTCCTCTCTGAAATCAACAAAAACATTTTAAAAAAAGACATTCCTCTTAGAAGGATGTCTAATTATAGACACTGGTGTCCACGACTGGGAGGGCTGGGAACACTGGCGATACAACGCTCTCCATTAAGAATATGTTCCTGCCCTGACCGGTTTGGCTCAGTGGATAGAGCGTCGGCCTGCGGACTGAAAGGTCCCAGGTTCGATTCCAGTCAAGGGCATGTACCTGGGTTGCGGGCACATCCCTAGTAGGAGGTGTGCAGGAGGCAGCTGATCAATGTTTCTCGCTCATCAATATTTCTAACTCTCTAGCCCTCTCTCTTCCTCTCTGTGAAAAATCAATAAAATATATTAAAAAAAAAAAGAATATGTTCCTTACAGCTCATTTCAGAGCAGCCCTTGTAAAGCAAACCTGCAGAAAGCCATTAAACCCCGGCCCACGGCCAAGTGGAAAGTGACAGGCTAGGGGGTCGAGATAGACTCAAGGGCAGCCAGGGCACTGCAGCTCATCACACTGAGGGGCTCCCACCCTAAACCAGGTTCCCCGGGGACAACACTGTCTTACAAAGGCCTTTATTTTAGTTATTTTTAGATTTTTTTTTATTGTTTTCAGAGAGGAAGGGAGAGGGAGAGGGAGATAGAAACATCGATGATGGGGAGCATCATTGACCAGCTGCCTCCTGCACGCCCCCTACTGGGGATGGAGCCCGCAACCCGGGCATGTGTCCTGATCGGGAATCGAACCTTGACCTCCTGGTTCATAGGTTGATGCTCAACCACTGAGCCACGCTGGCCGGGCTTGAAAAGGCCTTTAGAGGCTCACGATGACGGCTGTTATTTGGAGAAGAATAAGCCCTGTAGCGACTCAGGAATTCAGAGGACCCCTGGAGGGCTGACTCAGTCCAGAGACTCAGGGCAAGGCGGAGAAAAGGGACAGGAACAGGGGACAGGGGACTGAGACCCTGTCTTCTTTCTGCCAGCAACTCGCTGAGCGCCTGACTTCCCACCTCTCTGCGTCCGTGTCTTCATCTCTAACGCACTGACTCCCAGTATGTGACGATCACCTGAGAGAGCAGGTGTTTCTTGAAAAGGTCCAAGCCCACAGAAACAAGGGTGTTATCTATCAAGTCTGGTGACCTCTCAGGGAGTAGCAGGTCCCACCCGTCCATGGGAAATAGACTGCTTCCAGTCCATGGATGCTAGGCACGGGGGCGATAGAAAAATTGTCATCCTCTGTAATCCCCTAGCAGGTGGTACATGTTCATGAAAAAAATTACAGTACAATGACAGAATTACTGCATCAGAAACAGGTATAATGCATCAGAAATACAAACAGATGAGTTTGGCTGGCATGGCTCAGTGGGTTGAGCATCGATCTATGAACCAGAAGGTTGCGGTTCGATCCCCGGTCAGGGCACATGCCCGGGTTGTGAGCTCGATCCCCAGTGTGGGGTATGCAGGAGGCAGCCCATCAATGATTCCCTCTCATCATTCATGTTTCTATCTCTTTCTCCCTCTCCCTTCCTCTCTGATATCAATGAAAATATATTTTAAAAAAGGAAATACAAACAGATGACATAAAAAGACTTGCTATGGCAATATTTAAACCAATGTATATCAATGAAAATATATTTTAATAAAGGAAATACAAACAGATGACATAAAGACTTGCTATGGCAATATTTAAACCAATGTAAACAACTTAACAGTCCAAGAATAAAGGGGTACTTGAATAAATTATAGAACATTTATAATAAAAACTAAACAGCTACCAAATGGAAGTTTTTATGAAGAAATTTTAATGATATAAAGATATGCTAATTAAAACAGGATGTGTGGAAAAAGATCAAGTCTGCTCAAGTAGAACTCATAAAACTCCCTCTTCTGACTCTGATGAATTACTGTACCAGACTAGCCTTGCATTGTTAATGGTCAGGAAACTGAACAAAATATATAAAAACATTTTCAGACACTGCAGGAAATGAGGCAAGAAATGCAATAAGCCCAGTATAAAAAATGAATTATATTTTTACAAGCAATTGACAAATGTATTTTTATGCACAATTGACAACAAACATTGTTCTATATTATGTCCATAGAACAATGTAAAATTGACAAATGCAATGAAAAATTGACAACTGCAAATAAAAATACAACTCACAGGACCACTGAAACATGCATGATTTAGGGTAAATCTAACAAGCTGTGCACTAAGTACATATCTTGATTGAAGCCTTGGTTACAACAGGGTATACATTTGTCAAAATGCGTTCAGCTGGCCAGGCCAGTGTGGGTCAGTGGTTGAGTGTCAACCTACGAACCAGGAGGTCACAGTTCCATTCCCAGTCAGGGCACGAGCCTGGGTTGCAGGCTTGATCCCCAGGAGGGGGCATGCAGGAGGCAGCTGGTCAATGATTCTCATTATTATTATTATTTTTTTAAATTTTGTTTTATTGCTTAAAGTATTATAAAGAGTATTACATATGTCTCCTTCCTTCCCCCTGCCCCCCCGACATTCCCCTGGCCTCCCCTACCCACCAGTGTCTTGTGTCCCTT
>NW_006286241.1:187368-196129 GCF_000327345.1 Myotis davidii
CTAGTATTCCACTGTGTGGATGTATCAGTTTTCTAATCCATTCTGATTCTCATTATTGATGCTTCTATCTCTCTCTCCCTCCCCCTTCCCCCTTTCTGAAAACAATATATATGAAAACAAAAATAAAATTAAAAAAACACACCCACTGTGCACTAAAGCTTAACTTCTGCAGAGGTGCATGAGAATTCCCAGAAAGCACTGGGAATGTGCAGATAGGAGCCTCCTGAAGACTAAATACTGAAGTTGTCACTTAGAAGATGAAGCTTCTTTGACCCCAGATTCTTGGCTGAAACACAGAGAAAGGTGCCACTCAAGCCTGGCATTTTGGGGCATCAGTAACGGAGGGACCTTGATTCCAGAGGACCCTCTGGGATGGCTGGGCTCACCCCTGCTAGCCCCTTCTGCAGCTTCCTCTGCCCATGGCAACTGTGACGTCAGTGAGCTCTGAGGCCGCCACTGACCAATCACAATAACCCTTAGCGAGGAGCATGGCTCCAGAGACAGTCTCAGGTCAGGCCTGGGTCTCACTGGTGTTTCCACACCATCTGTTTTCCAGAAGTTTACCTCTGCCTTCAAGGCTTGTACGTATTCAGTTGTAATAAACCCAGAAAGTCAAAACCAGCAAGCTGGTCCGTGGCTCGTAGGGACTATTGCTTTGCTAAAATAAACCAAATACCTTTTTTTTGGCTGGTATTGCAATGGTCCATATACACATACATTTTCTTTCCATCTCCCCTTGAAACATAAAATCTCAAAACGATAACTTGAATATAGGATTTCCAATCTCTGACCTTCTTCCGTCTTGCACAGTTAACACTTTTCCTTAATAACATACGTTTTCTTTTCCTTCATAGTTGAGGTTCCTGACTGGCTGGATCAAACAGCTCTTTGTGGTGTTAACGTTACTTCTAAACCATCCAATATTGGGCTACCTGTCAGTAACCCTTTGCCTAGAACCCACATCTACTCTAGAGAACGTTTCCACCGCTCATCTCCTCTTTAATCTTGAGGAAGTCAATAACCTCAAAAACTTACCCACCAAACTAATGCTAGTTAGTCCCCATACCAACAGGGCTCCTCAATCTGTCATGTGCTCTTGGGTCACCCTGTGGTCCTGGTAACTGACTCAGTAACTAGGAAGGAAAGCACCTTAGCTTCCAGGGCTCCAGAGATGCTACACTGCTACCCGTGGATCCACTGTGAGCAGCAAGGCTCACCAACAGCTCCTGGTACTCGAAGGCTTGGGTCTTCCCTCCCATATCTACTCTTGGGGCACGGGAGCCTCTTCCTTCCAGAAATATTTTATTCCCTTGACCTTGACTAAGAGATCCCTCCGGCTAAACGGATCTAAATCATATTCCTAATTCTCGCTGGTAGTCTTGCATGATTAATACTTCTTAGCATCTTATCTTTCAGAGTCTCCCACTTTCACATGCTTAGTTTAGTATGTTTACACACAGCACCTTCTATTTCTGAATGAGACCTGCCAAGTCCACACCCATTCATCTTTCTAGGGCTTTTTTAAATTTTAAATTTTTCCTCTCTGGGTTATTAATCATGATTCTAGATGAGAAAATTCAATTAACACCCTCTCTTCCATATTATTTGTAGATAGACAGACAGAGATACATAGGAATAGATATATACATATATACATGTTAATCTGCTTAAGAAAGATAAAACTCTAAAGATCATCAGACCTGGAGCAGGCAAACACATGGGATATAGTTTAGCTCTACGGAGCTCAAAACCCGATGGCATGAACCAGCAGCAAAACAAAAAAGTAGTAATCATGTGTTATATCTGAATATTTCAGACACTTAAATCATCCTGTGAATTGAGCTCTGTGCCACAAGGACATTTTCCGAGAGCCCATTGTTTCATTTTGCTCTCAGCTTCCTTTGCCGGTTTTCTGCTGTCTCCCTCCGTCCCCCGAGCCTGCGGGGTTCTGTACGGCTCACTCTGCGGTAGCCTGTGTTCTATTTTGGAGGCTGACTGCGAGCCATCCTTTGGTGATCCACGGCCTCCCTCGACGTTATCAGACTTTGTCTCCGTGAAACTGTTGGAATAAACTCCCATATGCACGCTGTACACTTGGCTTGCTCAGACCTTCCCTTTCCTTCCACTCACGTGGATCGGAAATTACCAACATGTTATGAATGTTGCAGCTCAAGAGCTCACCTTATCTTAGGCTGGAAATGCACAACTCATCTCGTTGCTAGTCACTCTCAGTTTTATCTGTGCAAGCAACATATCAAGCTCTACATGTCTATTTAGTTCTTATTATCTCACTAGAGGCCCGGTGCACGCATTTGTGCACGGGTGGGGTCTGGCTGGCCTGCCCCAATCGGGCTGGCTCGGGGAGGGCCTGAGGGCGGTTGGATGGATGGCCCCGCCCCCGATCTGGGTGGGGAGGGCCAATCAGGGGTGGGGCCGGCCAGCGGGAGGGGCTGTGAGCGGTTGGCTGGCTGGCTCCACCCCCTGGTCAAAATCCCTGTTGAACTCGTGGTGGAGGGGACAATTTGCATATTAGCCTTTTATTATATAGAGTAGTCCACTGGTTTTCAATATATCCAATAGTTTCTAACAAGGAGGTCTACTGTCAAGGTGTATAGCCGAGAATTCCATGAATACCCTCACTCCCCTCTGATGCTCTCTCTGACCCAGCCACCAATGTGACACACAGTATTGTAATAGCATGCACAGTATGGCTCTAGTGGTACATGGTACAGTATCCCATCTGTCTGATGAGACTGCAAAACAACCTGCGTGTCTACTGTGTGTCTTACGCAGTTTGGGTTGCTTAATCAGAACACCACAGATTGGGTCATCTCTCTCATGGTTCCCCTTATAAGGGCACTGATTCTGCTCATGGGGGCCCCACCGTCATGACCTAATCATCCTTAAAGGCCCCACCACCTAACATCATCACATAGGGGGTTAGGATTTCAACATAAGAATTTTGGGAAGTACACAAACATTCAGTCCACAACACTATGTTTTAAATATATGACAAAAGGAAATAATAAGAAACAAACCTGATTTATACACACACACACACACACACACACATACACACACACACCCCTCACACACAAATTCACAATTCAAGCTCACTAGAAAAAGAAGTTAGAAATAATTCTTACTGGTTTAGAATACTTCATTATTATCTTTAGGATAAAAAAAAAAGTCAGCAATTTTCCTAAGTGTTATTCAGAATGTCTTGCTTGGTCAATTACCATGACTGTCACATACGTCACAACCCACCCTCTTCTTGAAATCAGAGGAAAGAGCAACCTGTGAACCTGACTAGAAAGAAGTTGGGAAACCCCATGGAAATGAAGGGGTTGGTACCACCCTCTTCCTGAAGTTCAGGTCCAGTGTCCCAAGTGCAGAGGACATACTGCACACCCTAGCTCGGTCCAGCATAATATACAAGAGCCAGAATGGAAGGGGGAGACAAGTGGGCATAGGGTTATATTCTGGGCAGTGTCTGTTCTAAGGGTCAAAGGGGCATGTTCAGGTGGTGGGCTGGGCAGGCCTGGAGCTCATGAGAAACCTCGTGGGCAGGAAGGACTGGCAGAGGCCAGGTAAGAGACGTCAGAGCCCTCCCCACCTCCAAAGCCCTCGGCTGGTACATGGCCCCGGGGGTAGATGGGCCTGTTTGTGTGGCGCAGGGAGCTCCCAGGTGGGGCCATGTGGAAGCACAGAGCTCGCTGCTCCCGCCCGCACATCCTCCCGTGGAGGCCTCCACTAAGGACAGCTACAGACTCTTCCTCCTCAGCCCTTCCTGATGGCAGGGGGCAGGCTGTCACCTCCTGGACCTATATTGCTAAGGTTTTTATTATATTTATTTCTTTTTAATATATTTTTATTGCTTTCAGGGAGGAAGGGAGAGGGAGAGAGAGAGACAAACATCAGTGATGAGAGAGAGTCATCCATTGGCTGCCTCCTGCACACTGGGGACCGAGCTCACAACCCAGCATGTGCCCTGACCAGGAATCGAACCGTGACCTCCTGGTTCATGGGCGGACCCTCAACCACTGAGCCACACTGCCAGGCATGCTGAGCACTGTAAACACTATTCCCGCTGGCTTCCTTTTCAGCACTCCTGACCGCAGAAGTCTTTGTTATAGGTCAGCTCTGCCCAAAGGGACTTAAGCAACGAGTTATTCAACTCACAATGTGGTCCTCATAGTGAGCCCGGGGATCCCAGAAATCCCTTTTTCTCACATCCTAGCTTATAATTAGATCTGTCCAGACATCAGGACACCTCCTGCTTTTCTCTCTCTGGATTTTTAAAAAATATACTTTTATTGATTTCAGAGAGGAAGGGAGAGGAGAGAGAAAGAAACATCAATGATGAGAGAGAATCATTGATCGGCTGCCTCCTGCACGGTCCACACTGGGGATGGAGCCCACAATCTGGGCGTGTGCTCTGACTGGGAATCGAGCTGTGACCTCCTGGTTCATAGGTCGATGCTCAACCACTGAGCCACACCGGCTGGGCCACAGCCACCTTCTGCTTTCAGGTCATAGGCTTCAGCAGAGGGTCTACCCAGGGTCTGTGGACACAGCCCCCCAACACTCTGGCATCCCCTCTCCATGCCCCGAGTCTGTCCCAATCACTGGCACCACCCAACCCCCAGTGCATGCCGACTACACGTCACACATCGCACATCCCTGCCCGGGGCTTACATAACAGCATCGGCCGGGACTTAGAGCCACCTCCAGCCCAGCCAATGCTTACTTTATGTTTCAAAATGACCATAAACCGTCCCAAACGCATTCCTGGCTCCCTCATCCGTGGAATCTCAATAACTGAGAGAACATCGCCCCATCACCACCAATTACTTCTTTACGGGTTCTTATGTAATCATCTCGGTGTGCCTCACAGTCAACTTCTCTTGTTGCAAACCTTCCTTTTATCAGACTCTTTAAAAAATCAGCGAACGCTCCCATCAATTGACTTAATTGGGTTGCCATTATGGGTAAATAAATATAAATGGCCCTTCTTTGCCTTCCTTGTTGGTATCCTTTCAATCTTTTCTCTTTCCGTCTGTTACCTCCTCCTGAGCTGTGCTCCGTGTCACGTCTTTGTCAGGTTGGAAGCGAGACAGTCCGGGGGACGTGCCCCCTCACCCAGGGGGCCTGCTTTCCTGGGTTGCCCGTGAACCCTCTTGTCCTCTGTCAGCTTTCTCCCCCTTAATCATGGCATGCGGTTGGTCAACTAGTGCCCCTTGGGAGTGGGAGCTGGCACTGTCACCTAAGTGGCCACATTCCTAAGAGACAGTAAAAAAATAGTGTCATTATTCCAGCCTATTTGTGAAACACGAATGCTCAGAGACCAAGTCCCTGGACCAAGTCAAGCAGTTCTGCCCCAACTGGAACCCAGACTTAATGAAAATGTACAGGACCTGCATTTTGTCTCTAACCTCTAGAGGCAGGCATGGGACCTCTTTCTTTCCTTTCTTCTTTTAAACATATTTTTTATTGATTTCAGAGAAGAAGGGAGAGGTAGAGAGAGGTGGAAACATCAATGATGAGAGAGAATCATTCATCGCTGCCTCCTGCACACATACCCCTCCCCCCTACCCCCACTGGGGATTGAGCCCGCAACCCGGGCATGTGCCCTGACCAGGAATTGAACCATGACCTCCTGGTTCATAGGTCAATGCTCAACCACTGAGCCACACAGGCAGGGGAGGGGGGAGGCGCTTGGCTGTGCTAACACCACCTCCTCCTGCAGGAGGCCCATTGATTCGTTTTCCAGGCCCAGAAAAAGACACGTTTTGGAAGAGCTGGATTCCAACCAGATCACAGATGAAAAAGGCAGTGAAGCTAGATGAGCTCTAAGCAAAGCCACAGAATCCCTCTAAAACGAGAAGGAAAACAGCTTCACTATTACTGAGGTGCCGTTTCTAGTTTACAGACATATTATGGCTGGATGAATAAGGGAGTGAAGAAGAAAAAATGGGGGAGAAATAAGGATGGTAACAAGCAGAGAGAGACCCGGGAGGTAGGATGTGATCAGCTAGGTTTTCAATCCTAACCATCACTAGTTTAAAATCAAATACGGCCTCATCTGGGGTTAAGACTTGTGACATAAAGAACACTGATTTTAAATCAATGAAATGTTGATTATTCAAGTGGTAGAAACCATCCAAGTACCACATGTGTCCTTGCCAATCAGGCCCCTGTGGTAACTTCCTATCTCTCTATATATAAAAGCCAAGCGACTGGAACGACCAGAACGACCAGTCGTTTGACACGCACTGTGGCCGGCCAACAGGCCTGATCGGGATGGACCCCATCTGTGCATGAATTCGTGCACCGGTCCTCTAGTGGTGTTATAAACGGCAGATGAAATGTTAACAGGACGTCCTAACCCTCCACATGTTGTCTTCTTTTATGTTTAATTTTATCATCTCACTCCTCCCATTCATCCTGGCACCATATTGGCATAATGTAAATTAAAGAAGAAATTACTACCCGTGCTTACATCCAAATGTCCCATTTTGTGTTTGCAATTATCCTTGCAGGAAGAGAAGTTATTTCTTTAATGTCCTGATGTGCAGCCAGGGACACTTCTCAGACCACAATAATATCTCAGAACGCTGGGTTACATTCCAAGTAGAAAATTTTGCAGTGGCCAAAAAAATCAAAAAAAAATCAGAGAACTAAAATAACCTTAATTCTCCTTTAAATGCATGAAGAAGATAAAGCCAGAAAAAAAAAATCCTCCCTGGCTTGAATTTTGCTCTCCTGAGATGGAAGGCAGCTCGGAAGAAAATAATACTCCATACAATTACTCTTGAAAGAGTCAGTTCAACTTCAATAGGCACAGAGTGACACCCCTTTCAATAACTTTTTAAAATGGCTTTTTTTTTTTGGCTATTTAATGTCATATAGGGCAAGGAGGTAATAGCTTCTACTTCAGCCTGATCAAACATCACTTGATTATGTGCCTACTGGCAGTTTTTTTTTTTTTAAAAAGAAGCATTTCTGGATATATCCACTTTCTTTTACTTCATCAGACTGTAAGCAGTTGTTCCTATAAAAGGACTAAGCAAAATGGCAGTTTAAAAATCACCAACATTATCATTTGCAATTGTTTATGTTTTTTTAAATTTTGGTCCCCATACGCACAACATACATGTCAAAATAATTTATAAAAGTTGTGTTTTTAGGAATACCTAAATCACAGAATGCTAGAACATCCCCTAAAAGATTATAGCATAGATTTCTAAGTATCCTCCAATATCTGCTCACTCAGGGAGCCCCTAAATGTCACATGGTCACATGGCTGCCCAGGATTCTGTGTCAGCCTCCCTTGCAGCTAGAGGTGGCATGCGACTAAGTTTTAGACAAGGAGATGGGTCCCAATGTGATGGTTTCACTTCTGAGTTATTCTCTTAAAGGGTGGGGGATGACCCTCCTACCCTCTCCCCTCCATCCTGAGGCTCAGAGAATGGGTGTGAGAGGAAGGTAGAGAGACAGAGAGCTAGAAACATCGATGAGAGAGAAACATCGATCAGCTGCCTCCTGCACACTCCCCACTGGGGATGTGCCCGCAACCCAGGTACATGCCCCTGACCGGAATCGAACCTGGGACCCTTCAGTCTGCAGGCCAACGCTCTATCCACCGAGCCAAACCGGCTTCGGCTGGACTGCATTCTTGTGTGCTTGCTATTTTTGCTAACAAAGGAGAACAAGACTCGTCAGATGTAAAGCACCTACCTAAAAAGATCTCTCCCTCTAAATTTTCTTTATTTAAGCAATAAAATGGAGACCCACCTGGGTCTGAATAGCAGTTCTCCACAATCTGGGCGTTTAACCGCTTTGAGCCTCGGTATCCCAGTTATGGAAAAAGAGCTCCTCCATTCAGCCCTCATGCCATTGCTGCAGAAGTTAATTAGAATAACGTATCGAAAGTACCGAGCATTGTACCTGGCACATTCGAAGTGCTCAATGTCTTTGTTTATGCTTTTATGTATTTACTAGAGGCCCGGTGCATGAATTCGTGCATCAGTGGGATCCCTCAGCCTGGCCTGCGGGATTGGGCTGAAACTGGCTCTCCGACATCTCCCCAAGGGATCCTGGATTGCGAGAGGGCACAGGCCAGGCTGAGGGACTCCACTGGTGCACGATTGAGTCTGGGGAGGGACGAGGGAGGTTGATCAGCTGGGGAGGGACCGTGGGAGGGTTCCAGGGCATGTCTGGCCCATCTTGCTCAGTCCCAATTGGCCGGACCCCAGCAGCAAGCTAACCTACCGGTCAGAGCATCTTCCCCCTGGTGGTCAATGCACATCACAGCGACTGATCGAACGGTTGACTGTCTGTCCCCTGGTGGTCAATGCACATCATAGCGACTGATCGAACGGTCGACTGTCTGTCCTCTGGTGGTCAGCGCACATCATAGCAAGCGGTTGAGCGGCCTTAGCATATCGTTAGCATGTTACGCTTTGATTGAACGGCTGACCGGCCAACCGGACACTTAGCATATTAGGCTTTAACGGGTGACCGGCCAACCAGACACTTAGCATATTAGGCTTTTATTACATAGGATTTACTCATTCAAGATGTATTTATAAATAATAAAAAAACCGTGTGCCACACACCATGCCAGATACAAGACAGGAAATAATTCAAATGGGATGCTTGCCCTCAGGAGGCTTTCCTGGTGGGTGGCAAAGAACGGGAACAGGGACGGAGGGAAGCAGGTTGGAAATAACAGGTTTTTAGATCTCTCTTATTTTCT
>NW_006286241.1:196337-209233 GCF_000327345.1 Myotis davidii
TGGGGAGGGATCACAGGAGGGTTCCAGGGCATGTCTGGCCCATCTCGCTCAGTCCCAATCGGCCAGACCCCAGCAGACCCCATCCCCTAAAAGATTATAGCATAGATTTCTAAGTATCCTCCAATATCTGCTCACTCAGGGAGCCCCTAAATGTCACATGGTCACATGGCTGCCCAGGATTCTGTGTCAGCCTCCCTTGCAGCTAGATGTGGCATGCGGCTAAGTTTTAGACAAGGAGATGGGTCCCAGTGTGATGGTTCCACTTCTGAGTTATTCTCTTAAAGGGTGGGAGATGACTCTCCTACCCCCTCCATCCTGAGGCTCAGAGAATGGGTGTGAGGGTAGATGCTCCCCCCAGACCCCAGCAGCAAGCTAACCTACCGGTCAGAGCATCTTCCCCCTGGTGGTCAATGCACATCATAGCGACTGATCGAACGGTCCACTGTCTGTCCTCTGGTGGTCAGCGCACATCATAGCAAGCGGTTGAGCGGCCTTAGCATATCGTTAGCATATTACGCTTTGATTGAACGGGTGACCGGCCAACCAGACACTTAGCATATTAGGCTTTTATTACATAGGATTTACTCATTCAAGATGTATTTATAAATAATAAAAAAACCGTGTGCCACACACCATGCCAGATACAAGACAGGAAATAATTCAAATGGGATGCTTGCCCTCAGGAGGCTTTCCTGGTGGGTGGCAAAGAACGGGAACAGGGATGGAGGGAAGCAGGTTGGAAATAACAGGTTTTTAGATCTCTCTTAATTTCTCTTTGTGATGCAATGCATGCTGACTGCAGAGCTTTTAGAAGAAAGAGATGAACACAATTAGAGAATGAAAATTATTCGCAATCCCACTCCTCAGAAATAAGCACTGTTAATATTCTGGAGGATATCCTCCCTAACTTTCATTCTATCTAGGTGGTATATAATCCTCTCTCTCTTTTTTTTATAATGTCTTCCTCTGTCATTATTATTGCTATTAATGACAGAGGAAGTGCAACTTTTTTTTTCTTGTTAATCCTCACCCAAGGATATTTTCCCATTGATTTTTAGAGAGAGTGGAAAGAAGGGGGAGAGACAGGGAGAGAGAGAAACATTGCCGTGAGAGAGACACATCGATTGGTTGCTTCCCGCACGCACCCTGACCAGGGCCAGGGATTGAGCCTGCAACCAAGGTATGTGTCCTTGATCGGAATCAAACTCATGACTCTTCAGTCCATGGGCCAATGCGATACTCTATCCACTGAACCAAACAGGGCTATAATCCTCTATTATAAACATACAGGTTATACAGAATATATTGCCAACAGCTTTTTATCTTCCTTTCTCATGTGAAATTAATGAAGAAAACTGTATGGCATTATCATCTCAATTGCTATATGGAATTCCCTTGCCCGATGTACTAGAATTCATTTAATAGTCTCTATGTTGAGATAGGTAAGGGTTGTTTTTTAACAGCTGAATTGAGGAATTACTGAGTGTGCACAATCTGATGAGTGTGGACACATGCAAACACGTGTGAACCATCACCACGATCAAGGTCATACCCATATCCAATCCCTCCCCAGGTGTCCTTGGGCCCCTCGGCTTTTGCTTTTCCTATTAAAATGCACACTGCTTAGATCAGAAGGCTTTTCCTGGTGCTTCTAATGAAAACAGCTCCCACTCCCCACAACTGTTCCCTGCTTTATTTTTTTCTTCATTGCAGTTATAATTTTAGAAGTATTATATCGGGCGTCCCCCCAAAAATGTATACACACACTTTGAATAATGATCAGGGCGGTGTTTATTAAAACGCATTTCATTTTTGAAATTGCGCTACCGGCTGTTAAAGTGTGTATACGTTTGGGGGGCACCCTGTATATGTGGATGGGTTTATCACCTACACCCCCCCCACCCCTCACCCCACCAGCATCCACACCCAGCACAACAGCTGACTTTGTGGTCTTCCTTGGAGTAGCTCCAAGGCCAAGAACTTGGCCTGGCACCGAGCGGATGTCTGTGTGGTTGTGATCTGCAATTAAGAATAGATACATGTTGGTCTTCATCCCGGGGCCTGGCACAGAACTCCTAAAACCCTTCGAATTTGCTAGCGTGAGATCAAGAGAGATGTCTCTTGTTATGTTAAGGAGGCGGCCTTTGGAAACCACTTCAGGATGGGGGCTGGTTGGGAGGGGGGCCCACCCAAGTGATCAGAGGGCGGGAATGTTTGGTCCCTCCAACACCGCAGCCTAACTCTGGGGAGGGGAGAGGCCTGGAGGCTGGATCAACCCCCCCCTCCCCCCGTGTCCAATGACTTAATCCCTCCAGCCTATTAGTAAAGGAAGCTCCATAAAAACCACAGAACACCCAGGGGTGGGAGAGCTTCTGAGCTGGGCAACATGGAGGTGTGGGGAGTGGGACGCCTGGGGAAGACAGGAGGCCCACACCCTTCCTACACAGCCTAGGCATCCGTATCCTTTATCACTAACCAGTGAGCTAGTAAGTGATGTGTCTCTCTGAGTTCTGTGACCTGCTCTGGCAAGTTAACTGACCTCAAGGAGGGTGGGAACCTGGGATTCACAGCCCGTCCACCAGCAGCAGAGGTCACCTGGACTTTCAATTGGCATCTGAAGTGGAAGCCAGTCTTGTGGAACTGAGCCCTTACCCTGCGGGATCTGACACTGTCTACCTGGAGACAGTGTCAGAATTGTGCTGAACTGTGGAACACCAGCTCTTGTGAAAGCACAGCTTGTTGTGCAGAAAGAACCCACATGACGGCCCAGCCAGTGTGGCTCAGTGGTTGAGCGTCGACCTATGAACCAGGAGGTCACGGTTCGATTCCCACTCAGGGCACATGCCCGGGTTGCGGGCTTGATCCCCTGTAGGGGGTGTGCAGGAGGCAGCCGATCCGTGATTCTCTCTCGCCATTGATGTTTCTATCTCTCTCCTCCTCTCTGAAATCAATAAAAATATATTTTAAAAAAAGAAAGGAAGACAGAACCCACACAATGGAACTGGTCTCAGAATCGTAAAGTCAATAACTACTTTTTGATTAAATAAAGGAAAGAATGAATGTTGTGAGGAATATCCTTTAAGAAAAATTTATGCATATATATTAATCTCTTTAAAATAAATTTATGAAAGAAAATTCAGGGTGAAAGGGTATTAGCAGCGTTAACTCTTGATGTATGTTGTCAAATGATTAGAGAAAAGGGAGAATCCACACAATGGAACTAGTCTCAGAATCATAATGTCAATAACTACTTTTTGATTAAATAAAAGAAAGAATGAATGTTGTGAGGAATATCCTTGATGAAAAATTTATGCATATATATCAATCTCTTTAAAATAAATTTATGAAAGAAAACAATTCGGGGTGAAAGGGTATTAGCAGCGTTAACTCTTTTGATGTATGTTGTCAAATGATTAGAGAAAAGGGTTTTTACAATTTACTTCCACCCAAAGAGTTAAAAGTTTTGATTTGCATCTATTTGTTAGTGAAATGAGCCATATTCTTGCATTTATTGCCCATTAATATCTCGGAGGAGATAATTAAGGGAACATTTTGACACATATGGTTCTTTTCTCAGATCATAATATGCTATAAGTAGATTCCATGGGGAAAAAATTAGTAGAAAGGATAATAAATGTAACAAAGGACTTAACTGAGTAAACTGGGTATAGCCCTCTCCCTTCTTCTCTGAAATAAAAACATTAAAAAAAGAGTTATGCTAATAATATACCTGAGCCTTCACCTATCTTTATAGTTATATTTACAGTGAGTGGGGCCTTGACTTACGAGTGTCCCAACTAACGAGTTTTTCGAGATACGAGCCGTCTCTCGGCCGATTTTTTGCTTTGAGTTGCGAGCTAAAATTCAGGTTGCGAGCCCGCTTCAGAAACCCCACCGCTAGCTGATGCAGCGAACGTCACAGTGAACGCCACAACATCAGCCCAGCATCATGTGTCTCACTCGTTCACTTTATGATTTGACATACGAGTAATTTGAGTTACAAGCTCCGTCACGGAACGAATTAAACTCGTAAGTCAAGGCCCCACTGTATCTATATATCTATATCTAACTCTGTATCTATATCTATATCAATATATCTATATCTTTAGCCTTTTCTACCACGTTTTCCTTTTCTTTCTTCTAAGATTTTCACCTCTTCTTACTTTATACTGTGGTTTGTTTGCTTGCTTATTTGGCCTAGTGTAGCGCATCTTAATTGGCAGTAAGATGCACTCCGTAAGGGATGAGCTGTTACTTCCTTTTTAGGGAATGTTCCAGTATCAATCTATAGCCATAAAACAAACCGCCCCTAAACTCAGCCGCATTCGGCAACACCGTTTTATTGTACGCAGGGACTCTGTGGGTCAGGAATGCGGGCAGGACCCAGCAAGGATGGCTTATGGCCATGCTGTGAGCTGCTGCATTTCCTATCCCTTCTAACTGTTCATGTGAGATAATAAATGCCCTTACTGTCTGAGACATTCTGACTTGGGCATTCTCTTACTCAAGGCTGAACCTATCATAAGTGGACTAAATAAGCATGAGAGTTTTCTAGTGTTCTGTTTTATTTCCTTATTTTCAATATTTTTATTTATTTTTAGAGAGAGAAAGGAAGGGAGAAGTGGGAGAGAGAGAGAAAGAGAGAGAAACATCAATGATGAGAGAGAATCATTGCTCAGCTGCCTCCTGCACGCCCTACACTGGGGATAAACCCGCAACCCAGGCATGTGCCCTGACCACTGAACCATACCAGCAGGGCTCAAAATGTATTGTTTTAATCACTTTAGCCCTAAAGTTCTCTCAAAAGCAGCTGCTTTGTTTTCAGTTGATTTGTTTCAGGAGCTTATGTTGGGGGGAAATGGACAAATATGGGTGCCCACTAGTGTCCTTTAAGAGCTTGTGAAACTCCAACACGCAGGAGGGACAACCTCTTGGACTCTGCAATCCACAGGCCCGCTTGGGACTCGTCATTCCAGAAGAGAGCAAGAAGGCTCTTCAGTTCGTGTCCATACGAGACACTAAACCCCAGGGCAGTGTCCAAGGTGGGTCCTTTTCGAGTTCTTGCCTCCATCTATGGAAGCACTTCTTACGCTAACATCTAAAAATAAATTCCAAACTCTCCCCCAAACAAGCTTATAGCTTAAGCTCACTTTTTAGCATATATGTTTACTGATCTCCACTTTAGAAATTTATATCTCTAAAAAAACAACAACCAAAAAAAAACACCCCCCACTTGAATACTTGGGGGGAAAGCTGTTTTCCCCTTAAGTGAAATGTAATGTTCCTTATGTTTTAATTTTTTCACACAGACTTTTTAAAAAAAAAAAGTTTTTCTAACGATTCTGAATTTTAAAACTTGTCTTACAAATCACAACTCTGCTGAAATGCAGAGTAATATATAGGATTTGAAATTTGGCAAACTGACATTCATTATCAAATCAAGCTGATATTTTAGAGTGATTCCCCCTGAGTGTGTCGGTATTTTCTATTCTGTTCTAAGGTATTTTTTATTCTGCTCTAAGAAGGACAGAACAATGGGGAAACGGGTTTGTGGGTAACAAGAAGATTTCATTGGGTACCTGGAGGCGCTTTCTCAATAGAGATGTATTTCTAAGGAAAGCTGTGAAGGGCACATCTGTTGACATGTTTGTGATCTTACTGTTTCCCGCAGACACCATGGCAAGATATAGGGGTATCATCTTGGATCCTACGGTTTCATGTCATGGACCAGAGAAAGGGAGACCTACCATCTGAGCTGTGAGTGACAAATGGCATCATCCGACCTGGAGATGAAAGACAAAGGTGACGGCCATTCCCTTCCAGTTTGCAGCTCAAGCACTCCCACATCCACACACCCACCGGCCTGCGGAGAAATCACGGCTTTCTCATCCTCCAGCCCAGCGCATCTCAAACAGAACGAGCGTATAATAAAAGCCCTACTCCAGCAAACACAAGTGTAGGAATGGAAAACCAAAGAGGATTTAACCAAAAAGAACAGTAAGTGGAGAAACCAGGATGTAGCCCTTGCTTTTGCTTAGGAACTCATGAGAACTGCTGTTACCACTCTTCTGAGAAAGAAGGAAGTTCTGGCCCAGCCCTATAAACCGGGAGATCACGGTTCGATTCCCGGTCAGGGCACATGCCTGGGTTCCAGTTTCCATCCCCGATGTGGGGCATGCAGGAGGCAGCCAATCAATGATTCTCCCTCATCACTGATGTCTCTCTCTCTCTCTCTCTCTCTCTCTCTTCCCCTTCCTCTCTGAAGTCAATAAAAATATATTAAGAACAAGAGAGTCAAGTTCTGGTGGGCAGCAGAAAGTGGTACCCTTGGCAAGGGCCCCATTTCCCACACATAACTGTCTACCTCTGGAGTTCATTGCCTCTCCCCTGACAATTAAGCTACTGAGAAGAGCGATCTTCAGCAAAGCTAATGTCTAGACCAGTGATGGCAAACCTATGACACACATGTCAGAGGTGACACGCGAACTCATTTTTTTGGTTGATTTTTCTTTGTTAACTGGCATTTAAATATATAAAATAAATATCAAAAATATAAATCTTTGTTTTACGATGGTCGCAAAGATCAAAATTTTTCTATATGTGACACGGCACCAGAGTTAAGTTAGGGTTTTTCAAAATGCTGACATGCTGAGCTCAAAAGGTTCACCATCACTGCTCTAGACGCAACATAAAACTAAGTCATGTATTCACACAGAAAAAAGTTCTCCTAATAAAGGAAGGCCACTCTATGCAAGTCATAAGAGCAAGGGCCTGCCTTTTGAATGCCTCCCGTGTGCTGCTCATGGTTGATCATCACTCCTGTGTAAGTTCTGCCTCCCTAACCACATAGTCATTCATTCATTCATTCATTCACTCACTCACTATTTACTGAGTACATACCCTGTGCCATGTGCTGTTTGGGAATTAGATACAGCAGGAAATAAAACAGATAGGGTCACTGACCGTGCATTAAGGATGCATTGTTATGAATAAGACAGCATTGTTGCCCTCAAACTTTCCACTGAAGGTAAAAGATAAACAATCAGGCAATTAAAAAGACAGTGCATTAAGGGCTATAACAGATGCCTGGCCGTGACGTCATGGGCCCACACAGAGGGGCACCTAACCAGGTTTAGGCTTAAAGGTGAAAACATTTGAGTTCTGAGGGACTCACTAGATCCTAAGCAACTGAGGTCAAAGGTCCAATCAAATCCACTGCAATCTCCCCCAGCCTGACGCTCAGTGTCCTGCTGTGAAAGGGTCGTTCGACCGCCAAAGGGGTCACGACCCACAGGTTGGGAACCGCAGGACTAGATCATGAGCAACTGAGGTCAAGGGTCCAATCAAATCCATTGCAATCTCCCCCAGCCTGACGCTCAGTGTCCTGCGGGGAGCAGGAGTTGGAATGTCGTTAATTAATGTCATAATAATCGTGGTATTATGGATCAACCCAGTAACAATGGCTCCGGCCCAAGACACAAAGATAAACAGGGCAGAATTCCAATTCCCAGGGCCTGTTTCCCATTTGAGTTCTGAGGGACTCACTAGATCCTAAGCAACTGAGGTCAAAGGTCCAATCAAATCCACTGCAATCTCCCCCAGCCTGACGCTCAGTGTCCTGCGGGGAGCAGGAGTTGGAATGTCGTTAATTAATGTCATAATAATCGTGGTATTATGGATCAACCCAGTAACAATGGCTCAGGCCCAAGATACAAAGATAAACAGGGCAGAATTCCAACTCCCAGGGCCTGTTTGCCATTTTCCCTGTTCCTCCTCGTCTCCATCACGCCAATTACAATTTCTGGGACATCCCTGGCACGCGGGGAATGTTTGCTAATGGATCGGCTTTCTGGACTCCCCACAGCCAACAAAGCATCAAGTCCCGTGAACCCTTATTTCACAGTATTTCTTGCATCTGTCCCTCCTCAACGTTTCTTCTTCTGCCACACTTTGTGTGTGTGTGTGATTTCCCATCTCTACCACTAAAAGGAACGGGACACGGGTCCCCCCCAGTTCCAGCTCTCACTCCCAGACACCACAGGCCACCAGCAGCGAAGCCTGAGCTTGCTAATTGAAGTGCCTGTTGAAATATCTCCCCTTATGCTTACAGAGTAAAGCCCACCATCTCCAGCTCGCCATTCAACTCCTCAAACCCTCCAAGGTCTTGCCCTCATCTATCATTGAGTTCGCACACCCAGCATTCCCTTAAACAAACCCCGTCTTCCAGCCACACTTGTTGCTCACTGGTCTTCCAAACACACGTTTGCTGCTCAGATCCCACTCGAAAACCTTGATTCAGGGCCAGTCCTCAACCCAGCAGCTCTTCTTGTTGGCCTAGGGCAGTGGTCGGCAAACTGCAGCTCGCGAGCCACATGCGGCTCTTTGGCCCCTTGAGTGTGGCTCTTCCTAAGCCTTAGGAGTCCCCTAATTAAGTTAATAACAATGTACCTACCTATAGAGTTTAAGTTTAAAAAATTTGGCTCTCAAAAGAAATGTCAATCGTTGTACTGCTGATACTTGGCTCTGTTGACGAATGAGTTTGCCGACCACTGGCCTAGGGGGAAGCCTTCTTTAACCACCTTCTCCGGACAGGAGTGATGTAAGGTTCCTCAACTTCAGGAGTTACAATTCCCTAAACAATGACTGCAGAAGGGAGCTCAGTAAGGATTTATTAAAGAATGAGCGGTCCAGGAGAAAAGACAAACACACCGTCAGGACACAGTGTAATACGTGCACCAGGGAGGACATGGAATGCTGCTGAAAGGAGATGGTAGGGCTGAGAAGAAAGGATGCAGGAAGCCATTCTCCGGGAGGTGACAGGAAAGAGTCCCCCACATGAAGACAATGACAGAAGGCATCAGGGCCCAAGGCCTAGGGGCTGGAGAGAATAGGATAGAAGCAGAGAGTCTGAGGAATGTAGCCAGAAATGAGGAGTAAGCAAGGGAAGGGCACTATATACATTTGACTTTTTTGGTAAATCATCATGGAGATGTGACAGACAACATGTGCAAATCTTCGGTGTACTTCTTGATAAACATGACTTCGTAACCACCTCCTAAAAAAGGAGACAGAACACTATTGCTCCCCCAAAGCTTCCCTAGGGCCCATTTCACCCTCAGAGGTAACCATTAATTCTGATTTCTATATCCATAATCTAGCTTTGCTTGTTTTTTTCACGTAAACAGAATCCTGTAGTCTATATGTCTTGATTTCACTCATTGGAAAGTCTGAGTCATCCACATGAATGCATACACATACAGATATGTATACATATAATTAAACTTTTTTCTTTTTCTAAAGTATTATATGAATAATTAGAATTCATTATCCGCTCAACTATATTGGATATTAGATATTACAAAATGAGATAGTCAACTATCCTGGATATTAGGGATACATCTGATTGGCAACTACTAAAATAAAGCTTCAATAAACATTCAGGTACATGTCTTTGGTGCACATAAATACACATTTTTTTAAATAAATACATACTTGAAATTGCTGAGTCATAAGATATACATGTGTTTAAATTACTAGTTCTTGCTAAGTTTTTTAAGGTGGCTCTATGAATTATATAGTCCTACCAGAACTTACGAAAGCTAGAGATGCTCTTCATTTTCATCAAAACTTATTGCTGTCAATCATTTTAATTTCAGCCATTTTGGTGACTGTATAATGCTGTATGATTTTGTTTTAACTGTTTAGTTTCTTGTTGACTGATGACATCAGGCACTTTTTCTTGTTTAAATGTCTTGCTCACTTTTCTGTGGGGTTGTCTACATTCTTATTATTGATTTGTAGGTGCTGTTTATATATGCCGGCTGAAACCCTCTGTCAGTATGTGTTGGAAATATATATATCCTGCTGCTTCGTGACACGCCTTTTCATTCTCTTAACGGACTCTTTCATAGACCAAATTACTTAATTTTAATGTAGCTCAGTTTACTAATCTTCATTGGGACGAAAACTCCTTAAGAATTTTTTCCTAGTACAAGTTGATGAAGGTTTTTTTATTATATTACTAGAGGCCCGGTGCAAGACTTCGTGCACCAGTGAGGTCCCTCAACTTAGCCTGCAGGATCAGGCCAAAACCAGCTCTTCGACATCCTCTGAGGGGTCCTGTGTTGCGAGAGGGCGCAGGCCAGGCCGAGGGACCCCATCGGTGCACGATCGATTGGGGCTGGGGAGGGACGCGGGAGGTTGGCCAGCCAGGGAGGGACCAAGGGAGGGCTCCAAGGCATGTCTGGCCCGTCTTGCTGTTCCAATCTGCTGGACCCCAGCAGTAAGTCAGAGTGTCTGCCCCCTGCTGGTCAGTGCACATCATAGCAAGCAGTTAAGCAGCCTTAGCATATCATTAGCATATTACTCTTTGATTGGTTGAACGGACGACCAGATGACTGGACACTTAGCATATTAGGCTTTTATTATATAGGATTTTCTAGAAGCTCATTGTTTCGCTTTCTTAGTTCTACAACTCATATCTACCTGACTTTTGTAGGTGGTATAAAAGAGAAATCAAGATCCATTTTTAAAATAGCTATATAACAGACTCAATACCATTTTTTAAAAGACCATCTCTTTCCCCCTGCACTTCTGTGCCTGCCACCTTTGTCATCGAGTACCTGTCGGTAACAAAATATACACAGGTCTGTTTCTGTACTCTCTGTTCTGGCAGCTGATCTTGTCACTTATCCTTGCACCAAACCACACTGCTCTAATTAACCTAGCTTTTTAGAGAGTTTTGTTATCTGGAAGCAGTCATCTAACTTTGTTCTTCATCTATTCTTGGCCCTTTGCATTTCCATATGAATCTTAGAATCATTGTTCAACACACACAGACTTTTGGGATTTTCAATGAAATCGTATTTATAGATCAATCTGGGAGAGAATTCAAGAGGCCTTGTCAGTCTCGTTACGTATTTGATACTTTTATGCTAGACTTATTCCTAAGTATTTGATATTTTCATGATAATTTAAATGTTAATGGTTTTCAGTTTTACTTTGGAATTTTTTTCCCCTAATTTAATGTTGTAGATTGACCTTGCATCTGGTGGCTGTGATATATCCAGAGGCATTATTCATTCATTAATATATCTGTAGTTTACTCTGGATTTTCAAGTGTACATGATTATGTCTTCTGCTAATAATGACAATTTTATTCCTTTTAATTCTTATTTTTATTTCTATTTCTTGCCTTATTGCATTGGTTATGACCTCTGGCATAATGCTAAACAGAAGTAATGATAGTGGACATCCCTGTCCCATATTTCACCATTAACTGTGATTCTTTTAAAAAAAATCCTTTAGCCCTGGCTGGTTTGGCTCAGTGATGGAGAGTCGGCCTGCGGACTGAAGGGTTCCGGGTTCGATTCCGGTCAAAGCCATGTACCTTGGGGTACAAGGCCATGCACCCCAGTGGGGGGTGTGCAGGAGGCAGCTGGTCAATGTTTCTCTCTTATCGGTGTTTCTGACTCTCTATCCCTCGCCCTTCCTCTCTGTAAAAAATCAATAAAATATATTTTTAAAAAAATCCCTTATCAGGTAAATGAAGTTTCTTTTTATTTTCAATTCATCGAGAATTTTATCATGCACAGGTTTAGAATTTCAGCAAACGCCTTTACTTCATCTATTGAGCTCATCATATGGGTTTACTTTCATTCTGCTACTGTGATAAATTACATGAACTGATTTCCAAATGTTATACCAACTTCGCATTATCGGAATAAATTCAACTTTGTTATCATTCTCCATGATAGGATGCATTCCTTATTTTTTCAGCTGTATACTATTCTTGTCTAAACAAGTCCTTTGAGGGCAGTGTTTTGTACTATTTTGCACTTTTCTGTATGATGCCTAACACTGTAATTGTATTATAACTGCATTCATAAAACTTAAACATCTTGAGGGAGGGACCTGCTCTAGTCTTTGGATGTTCCCTGCCCTTTGGAACACAGTATGTGCCATGTAAATGCTGCTGAGTAAAGTACTCATACTCTGAATAAAGTGCCTTTCACATAAAAGATTCTCTCAATAAATGTCTACTGAAAATGAGTTTGCCAGTTAGTACTTTTTTTTTTTAATTTCAATGAGGCCCATCTTCTCAACTTAACGCCTCACGTTATCACTGAATCAGACCTAACAACTTATTGGTAGGAGCACCATCATGCCTCAATTCCAAGAACAGTCTGCACGAGGCTGGCTGTCTGCTTTAGAGAATAAAGAGCCATGTGGACCACCCACTGGCCGTGACAGCCAGTCCCACGACACCTGGTCAGGTGGCTCAACCTCATGTGTGAGATTTTCCCCACGTGCATGAGTCCACCTGGGGAAGGTAGCTACGTATTTCTCTTATCTCAGAAGCCCTGTGTAAGGGCTTGATCTGTGAGTTTAGAAATTGGGTTCATTTTTCTCTATTTCTGAAAAAACAGAAATGTTCTTTTTTTTTTTTTTGGTAAAAAGGTCTGTGTCTAACCACCACAATTTGGCTTTTCAACTGCTCTCAACATCTAGGTTGTCTTCTAAAAGCACACAGCACAACTGGTGTAGGCGTGGCTCATCGGCAATTTGGAAGCTTTAAGTGCTCCCAAGACACACACTTGGAGCCGAGTTTCTGAGCTGACGGCTTGCCTATCTGTCCACCCAGCAGCCAATTCAGTATGAAAATGTATTGCAGCCACTTCCTTGCCCCAGAAGTTCAAAAGATTCATCATTTTTCTTGATCTTTAGAGCTACAAGAGGAGAACTGAAAACTGTTACGTAGGCTTAAACCTGAGATGGACACAGAAGTCTGTAAAGGGAAGTGACACCTTTTTAGAGAAACTAGCCAGAAGTTGGTACGTAGCTATTACACAGAGGAGGGAAGAAAAAAAAGAATCTTAAATACAATAGCCTTGAGC
>NW_006286241.1:209308-211015 GCF_000327345.1 Myotis davidii
TTGGACACAGATGTCTGTAAAGGGAAGTGACACCTTTTTAAAGAAACTAGCCAGAAGTTGGTACGTAGCTATTATATAGAGGAGGGAGGAGAAAAAAAGAATCTTAAATACAATAGCCTTGAGCTTCTCAAGTTCAATATACTATGATGATACTACAGACAGATAATGATGTTAAAGTAAGTCAATAAGCCACACCCAACAGAGTTCAAAGAAGTCGATGGTTCTTCAAAACCAACAGAAATGCCAGCCCACAGGGAGAGAAGCCCATTAGTGGAACAAGTATGCTACCGACAGTGGTGACAAGCGCGATTATGGCCACAACACTGACCCACAGCAGAACAATATGTCATTATATAGGTGTTTTCCGATGGTCTTAGGCGACCCCTGTGAAAGGGTCGTTCGACCCACAGGTTGAGAACTGCTGATCTAAGATCTCACGGCAAACAATCCTGATAAATGTTTATGTTCCTAAATGTTTGCCGGACTAAAATGATCCAGTCTGCCCGGCCATTGCGGCTCAGCGGTTGAGCATCAAACCTATGAACCAGGAGGTCATGGTTCGATTCCCGGTCAGGGCACATGCCTGGATTGCAGGTTCCATACCCCAGTGTGGGGCGTGCAGGAGGCAGCCCATCAATGATTCCCTCTCATCACTGATGTTTCTCTCTCTCCTTCTCCCTTCCTCTCTGAAATCAATAAAAATATATTTAAAAAATAAAATAAAATAAAACGACCCAGTCTGGCCAATATAGATACACATGGAAAAGGATCTTTTCTGCTTGTCTGCTTGTTTGATAGGTTTTTAACGGAACATTTTAAAGGCTCATTCCCTTAGACTGAACTTCGTCTTTCGGCGCTTTACTGATCGGCTCTGTGGGGTACCATACTGTGCTCTGTGGGACATAAATAGCATTACAGAATAACAGCCTAGACCACGGTGACCAAGTGTGCTCCTATCCATTTATTCTCTGCTCATGGCGTGAATAATTTATTCCGGGAGGCAAGTGTGTACTTGGCATTTATTTACTATTCACTGGCAACATACCCTCTATCGAAGCAGGTGCAAATTCACACACAGGTAGAGGTGATTTTTTGTTGTTGTTAAAGAGAGGCACTTACTAAACCAAGCAAGATACAGGGCTCCGTACAAGTGTGAACATTTAGGATGCTAGCCTCTTCTCTTTCCACGTTCTCTCTTCTGCTTTCTCTTCTCATTTTAAATAGGCTTTCTGCGTCACTGTGCAGATAAAGAAAACATCGCCAGGCTTCATTCAACCAGCACAGACCTCGAAAGGAAAGCAGGGGTTGGGGGGCCGGGCAAGGAGCTGGGCTCTGCTAGAACAGCCGGCAGAGAGAGTGAGAAGGAGAGTCAGCCACGGGCTGGCCAGGCAGGGAGCAGGCGGCGTCACTGGCCCAGGAAAGAGTCCGGCCCCCAGGGGAGAGGAGGCCAGGCCAGGAGGCGGCCTACAGCTGGCTTTGCCGGCTAGAGAACCCACACGCTGTGTCCAGAACTAAAATGCAGACAGGCTGCTCTCAAACTTGGACAGTGGGAGCCCCTTGGGTGGAGGAGGGTGAGGGCTCAGCCGGCCCGCCAGGCCCCACCTGAGAAGAAATCATGCCTATAGGTACTGTGCGGGGAGATGTCACACGGGCCACGCACTGTGCTACATGCTTGACGAGTGTTGGTGTCCTACTGACTAGTCATGG
>NW_006286241.1:211109-213806 GCF_000327345.1 Myotis davidii
CCTAGGCCCTTTCAGTCCGCAGGCCAACGCTCTATCCACTGAGCCAAACCAGCTAGGGCTTTCTTCTGGGTCTTGGCTGAATCTGCCTTCCTCTCCCTCTTGGTAGCAGCCTTGACCATGAAACTTTCTCCAGCCAATAAAAAGGAGTCAAAGGATGTATCACTTCCGGGTGGACACATTGGGAGGTGGTGCATGACTCACCGGCCTCCCTTCAACTACCTTGACAACCATGAAAACAACCATCCGACCCGGATGGCACTTCCTTCAGCCCAGACAACTGAAAGGAGGAAAATGCCTTGTTGCTATAGACTGGATGTTTGTGTTTCCGCCAAATTCAGATGTTTCTATCCCTCAAAATTCAGATGGTGAATCCTGAAGCCCCACGTGCTGGCACGAAGGGGTGGGGCCTTTGGGAGGGGATTAGGTCATGAGGCTGGCGCCGTCAGGATTAGTATTCGTGCCCTTCTAGAGCAGTCTCCAGGGAGCTCCCCCGCCCCTCCCACCATGTGAGGGCTCAAGCCCAAGAGGGCTGCCTAGCAGCCAGGAAGCAAGTCTGCCCGCACCTCGATCTTGAACTTCTCAGCCTCCAGAACTGTGAGAGATAAATGCTCGTTGTGTCCAAGCCGGCCATGGTACCGTCACAGCGGCCCACATGAGCGAAGACACCTGTGAACCTGACAGAGAGAAGCATGAGGGGAGCATGCACCTCTGTGGTGTGGAGCCCCCGATACCAGGGGACTGTGTGTCATGAGCACAGACATGGGCTGTCTCCTTGAATCCTCCCGGCAAACCTGTGACTCGGCCTCCTGGGGACTGAGTCCTGTGCCTGAGATCAGAGGTAACGAGCGATGGAGTCAGAGCCTAAACCCAGGTGTGGGTTTCAGAGCCTCTACCCAGAGTCCACTCTTCTCCACAGTTTGGCAAAAGCACACGGAATAAGCAGGAGGGGAAATACGGCATTCCCACCTTCGTAAACGCATCAGGGAACTTGTACCCACACACAACGGACACGAAACCAGGCGACCAAGCAGAGTAGCTCTCCCACTTTGTGAAAAAAAACACCAAACAAGTTCACACAGGCCAGCTGCCACCAAAGGGCGCCAGTCTAATGTTCCTCTTCCCTGTGGGTGGTCCAACCACAGAGCAATGGTGAGTCCCGAAGGCACCAGCTCCAGGGAGGGCTGACGGAGCAGGGGAGGGCTGGGGGGTGAAGAACTGTCCACCTGCTCCTCTTGCTTTGCTAGACCATATATTTCACCTTGACATTATACCTAATGCACACATAGATCCTACAGACAACAGACGCCCATTGGGTCCCAAACCTAACCCTTCTGATGCCATGAGCCTTATGATACAGAAATGGAAGCGAAATAATAAAGGACCAAGAGCGCTCGCTGCCTGTAGCTAATGAGATAACAAACATTCTGTGGGATGCCCAGCAATTTCACTTGTCCCTGAAATTTCCAAGTGGAGTTCAAGGTCCAGAATCCATGGTACAGACACACCTTCCTTGTGGCTTCTAATCATGACTCAAGGATGGAAGAATTCCCTCACATGCGTTTATTTCTTAATTCATCCTGTTAAGTGTCTAGCAACCAAGGAATGACAGGAATCAGATTCCCAGGTGGGTTGAAAGCATTCCGATCCTGCACCCATTCATGTCACTTGTCTTTTGTCCTGTAGCCTTTAAACTAGAAAAGGAGAAAGAAACGACTTATCCTCATTTTCAGCGAAGTGGGTGGGAATATATTCTTTAGCTGTCACCTGACGTTGTGCTGTGCTACTGACTTTCACATTAAGGAATGCCTCCGAAGTCTGGACAGAGCCCACACCCTGTCACCTTTCACTGCAGGGAATTCCTTTAGAGCAAGGACGGAATGCGTGTGTCAACGGAAGCCATAATTTATTTATACCCTTACGACCAGACTGACTCTTAAAACCGCAGCAAAATCACACAGTAGGTTGCTTTCATGTAAATGATCTCCATTAACATTATTCATAATAAAAATCACGGTCATGCAGTTGATGAGACAGACCAAAGGGTGTTCTGTTTTTTTTTAAACTACCATCACCTTTGAACTTCACATGACACACTCATCCTACTCTCCGTAACACCCAAATCCGAAGGTGCCACGTGTGTTCTATCAGACAGTCAACACTACATTTCCATGTTTTGTGTGGCCATAATATACCAGGTAGCATTTGTTATGGGTTTTCAAATCTCCAGGATCTAACTAACTTGAAACATCAGAATGTACACACGCTGATATATATTCTAAATGCCCAGGAATTGAATTCAGATACATTTACATTTTTATGCTATTTTTCATAGCACTTTCATACATATTATTTCCTTTAAAAAGTTTGTGGATGTTTCAAAGGAACAAAAGAATACAGTGGGGCCTTGACTTACGAGTGTCCCGACTAACGAGTTTTTTGAGATACCAGCTGTCTACTCCGCCGATTTTTTGCAGAGTTGATAGAGTAATTTGAGTTAACGAGCTCGGTCCCGGAATGAATTAAAGAACGTAAGTCAAGGCCCCACTGTATATATTTAAAAAAAAAACAACACAGACTGCATATCCCCAGCTCCCAGCAGTGGTCCCCCTGGAGGGAGCACTGCAGATAGGGCTGCAGCCCCATTTCTCCAGGGTGCGTGCGTGTGTGTGTGTGTGTGTGTGTGTGTGTGTGTGTGTG
>NW_006286241.1:215178-217020 GCF_000327345.1 Myotis davidii
TATGTGTTTTCAAATCTCCAGGATCTAACTAACTTGAAACATCAGAATGTACACACGCTGATATATATTCTAAATGCCCAGGAATTGAATTCAGATACATTTACATTTTTATGCTATTTTTCATAGCACTTTCATACATATTATTTCCTTTAAAAAGTTTGTGGATGTTTCAAAGGAACAAAAGAATACAGTGGGGCCTTGACTTACGAGTGTCCCGACTAACGAGTTTTTTGAGATACCAGCTGTCTACTCCGCCGATTTTTTGCAGAGTTGATAGAGTAATTTGAGTTAACGAGCTCGGTCCCGGAATGAATTAATCTCCTAAGTCAAGGCCCCACTGTATCATAAAAGACTTCCTTTGATGCAAATGCCCCTTCCTAATTGAAAGCAAGTATAGAGAAAAACAGAGCATGTTTCACGAAATGTATGTGAGAAGGCAAACAAAACTGCTGTTCGTTTAAATAACAAATGAGGCTATTGATTTTTTTTTTTTTAAATGAATGCAGTGCACCTGAGTGAAGAAAGCATAGATCCTTGCATGCTTCCAACAACCACCTCTCCTCCCTTCCCTCTCTCACTCTCAGGAGGGGCTGGCCATCGTCTACTTGTCCAGAAAGGTTCTGACCCTGCCTGGCCCACCTGGGATGACTTCATCCTTTCACCGAGAACCTGAGTGGGAGAAACCACTGAAACATATCGCATGCGGCGTCTGTGACTCAAGGAGGCATACTCATAGGAGATTGCGCTATTGATTTTCAGTGGGAGAAAGGAAATAGATCGGCTGAAAGCACACACTGCAAATACACACATTGAGAGTGCAAGTGAAATGAAGATGCATCACCATCCTCAGGCTCCACGGTTCTCCCGGGTCCTCACACCAGATAACATCAAGTTGATGCCCAAAGACACACAGATGCCACCCGCTCCCCTTTAAACTAATAACGTCAGCGGTTCCCTATGCTGATCCCGGAGCTCTCATTTCTAAGTGGACACCACCGTTCCCTAGCAAACCACTTGCCATCCTGGAAATCTCCTTCCATTACTTCCCCGGTCTGAAAGGATGAGACATCCTTTTGGTGTTAAGGAAATGGTTCTCCGAGGCAGACACTGGTCCCCAACTTAGAGCTTTCAATTTGAGCTTTCAGTGACTTAATCAAGACAAAACGCAGAGACCTTCCGGTAAGAGAAACAACCCTTGGCAGGCTCCCTCCTGGGAAGCCTGCTGTCCCCAAGGAGGAACACCTGGGGGTGGGGGGCACACACTCAGGTTGGTGCTGGTAGATGTGTGAGCCCCGGAACTCCTACCTTTCTAACATAGCTGGTGGGGTGACCCAAATACAGGGAACCTCCACATTCCATGAACAGACTCAACTAGATTAGGCATCTCTCTGCGGGAAGAAACAGCCTCTCCTTAGCTGGCTGTGCTGCACTCTGGCGATAACTGTTTCATTTTAACATTTGCTTTAAGGAGCTGCCGATGGGTTAGACTGGAAACTGTGGATTTAGGAAACGCCTCTTTAGAGGGACTTTTTCCTTCCAGAAGGAAGGGTCTTCGGGGCTCAGCCCAGAGCCCAGGACGCTTGTTGGGGAGCCCGCACTCTAGGTGGTGGTGGTGCGGGGGGTGAGTTGGGGTCGGGGGTGGAGGTCCCTGTCTCCTGGCTACGCGCACATCTCTCCAGATGGGGCTCAGGTGGAGCGGGCTCCCCCAGGGGCCACTCCGCAGACACCACCCGTGGCGGGCCCAGGGCGAGTGGCCGGCGGCGACAACTTCCCAGATTCTTTGAGTCACTTTGCGGGCACAGTTAGGAGTCCCCCCAACCCGCACACACGCCCCTCTAGAGC
>NW_006286241.1:218080-221212 GCF_000327345.1 Myotis davidii
GTGCTCTGGCTCCCTCTCTCAGTCCCCTGGGCCAGCCCTTACCCCTTCCCAGGCCCAGGCGGGATGGCTTTAGGAAGGAGGTTTCCGGCCCCGGCTGGAGTGGCTCAATGGGTTGAGCCTCACCTGTGCACCCAAGCGTTGCAGGTTTGATTCCTGCTCAGGGGCACATGCCTGGGTTGTGGGTTCGATCCCCTGCAGCGCCTAGGAATCTGCCCCCACCATGTCCTCAGGTGAGGATTATAAAAGGAAAGACGGTGACATGTTAATTGTTAATTCTTAAGGTGGTTTTTTTTGTTTGTTTGTTTTTTAATCTTTTACTATATTTGGAGTCAGCATCTCAAAAAACATTTTGGGGGTTTACCTAGAGCAGTGGTTCTCAACCTTCCTCATGCCGCGACCCTTTAATACAGTTCCTCATGTAGTGGTGACCCCCAACCATAAAATTATTTTCGTTGCTACTTCAGAACTGTCATGTTGCTACTGTTATGAATCGTCATGTAAATATCTGATATGCAGGGTGTATTTTCATTGTTACAAATTGAACATAAGGAAAGCATAGTGATGAATCACAAAAACAATATGTAATTATATATGTGTTTTCCGATGGTCTTAGGCGACCCCTGTGAAAGGGTCGTTGGACCCCCAAAGGGGTCGCGACCCACAGGTTGAGAACCGCTGACCTAAAGGCTTGTACAACAACACATGGTAAGGGTTCCTCAGGTGCATGGCAAAGCGTGGGGAGTGCATGGAAGCCTCCCCCCCCCACCCCCCCAGTTGTATGCTGGTTTCAAAGAAGAAATTCCGGGAAGGGATCTGCAGTTTTGTAAGGGCAAGGATTGTGTCTCAGGCCTTTTTAGAGTATCCGTAGTAGAAGATGCTATTGTAATAATTGTAGTTGAAATGAAATCCTCTGACTAAGTCCATTTGGGGATGAAGCAACTAAATACAAATAACACACAATTTGGGGTTCTTCTAGATTGGTTTTCTGAGGAGCTGAATGCTGATGGGGAATCTCTTGAGTTTCACAATTATTCTGCACATAAAGGCTTTCAACCCCATTTTCCAGGTGAGGAAACTGAGGCTCAAGCAGAAATTACACTCCAAAGCCAGGATTTGAACCAGGATTAAAAGGCTGTGGACACTATACATTCCATTGTCTCGCCTCCTATTTCTTTGCTGTTATAATTTAGCTTTCACAGATTTTGCTTTTTTATTTTATTTTTTGTAAAATGTTTTTTTTTATTGAGTTTAGAGAAAGAGAGGGAGAGAAACATTGGTGAGAGAGAAACACGGATCGGCTGCCTCCTGAGTGGCCCCCACTGGGGATGGAGCCCATGACCCAGGCATGGGCCCTGACCGCGAATAGAACCGCTCACCATTTCTGGTGCCGGAGACTTTGCTCAATCACCTGAGCTGCACCGGAAAGGGCAGATTTTGCTGTGTAAACACACAATATAAATGACTACAATTGCACATTTCTTTTACTAGTATAATGCTGGTTTAGAGAGCCCTGACAGCCTTTCTGAAAAGGATACTGCTGAATTTTGCTTTGTAAGATTATACTGTAGGTTATGCGATAGATCCAAAGCTTGACAAGTGACAAGATATCCGATTCAGAGCAATAACGAAGTGTCCCACTGTAGAATTTAAACAGATGGTGTCTGTTTCAAGTCAGGTTTTCATGTTGAACATTTTTTTTTTTTGAAAAGTATGCCTTTTTAGGGAAATCACTCTAGTAATTGCTACCATCTCCATTAAAAAATATTTTTATTGATTTCAGAAAGGGAGAGAGAGAGACACAAACACCAATGATAAGAGAGAATCATTGACCGGCTGCCTCCTGCTCGCCCCACCCTGGGGATTGAGCCCACAAACTGGGCATGTGCCCTGACCAGGATTTGAACCGTGACCTCCTGGTCCATAGGTCAGTGCTCAACCACTGAGCCACGCTCATTGGGATATTTCTAGTTTTTGAAAAAAGGAAACTGAAGCTCACGGAGGTTAAATGACCTGCTCAGAGCCCCGTGTCCAGTCATTACAGAATCTGGCAGACAAGCTAGGTTCACTGTTTCTAAATAAATAATATTTTTTACCACATCAGATAAAAAAAAAATCACACATGAGTACTTCTTACTACTTATATGCTTTATTTTCATGTGTATTTTTACTGAATATGACCAGTTTTTTTCTTTTTTAAATTAAAGGTTTATTACTGCCCTAGCTGGTTTGGCTCAGTGGGATAGAGCATCGGCCTGCGGACTGAAGGATCCCAGGTTCTATTCCAGTCAAGGGCACCTGCCCGGGTTGCAGGCTCAATCCCAGTAGGGAGTGTACAGGAGACAGTGGATCAATGATTCTCTCTCATCATTGACGTTTCTCTCTCTCTCCATCATTGACGTTTCTCTCTTTCTCCCTCTCCCTTCCTCTCTGAAATCAATTTAAAAAATATATTAAAGGTTTGTTACTGATGAGGAAAACGTTTCAACTATGAGACCTTCCTTGTTAGTCTGCATTATGACCTCCTTAGTCACCCTCACCCTGTGCAAGATCCCATGAAAACACTGACACCAGAAGTCATTTTGTTGTTGTCGAGAAGTGAGTCTGGCAGCTTTAGACAGCAATACTTTCTTTTCAAGACTGTTCTTTTTAAGAGCAGTTTCAGGTTCACAGCAAAATTCAGGGGAAAGAACAGAGACTTCTTTTTAGCTCTGCATAATGTCCTGTCTGGATGTACCACTTATTTATTCATTCACTCACTGAAGGGCATCTTGGTTGCTTCCAAGTTTGGGTAATGATAAATAAAGATGCTATAAACACACATGGGCTTTTATGTGGACATAAGCTTCCAGCTCCTTTGGGAAAATAACAAGCATTGGTTTTTCTTTTTATTTTAAATATATTTTTGTTGATTTCAGAGAAGAAGGGAGAGTGAGAGGGAGAGAGAGATAGAAACATCAATGATCAAAGAGAATCACTGATCGGCTGCCTCCTGCATGCCCCCTACTGGGGATTGAGCCTGCAACCCAGGCATGTGCCCTGACCGGGAATCGAACAGTGACCTCCTGGTTCATAGGCTAATGGTCAACCACTGAGCCACACCGGCTGGGCAGAAATATAAATTCTTAAGCCTCA
>NW_006286241.1:221512-224564 GCF_000327345.1 Myotis davidii
TGCTCAACCACTGAGCCACATTCCAAGACACAAGAGCCAGGGGGCTATTTTAAAAAATTATTAGGTTATTTCTGGAGAATACTTGAATAAAATAATGCCATTAGAACAAAACTAAAATAGTCCTAGATTGAACATGTTTCCCAGAAGCATTAATATAGGACATTAATCTCTGAGAAGGGTCTTTTAGTCTACATATAGATTTTCTTTAGCCATGTGGCTATTATTGATTAGCTATAAAATGACAATGTGGATTTTTAACTGTTATGCTAAATTATTAACAGAGTGGGTTTATATACGAACTTATTTTAGACCAACGACTCATGTTTTGAGTGCGCACTGTGCTCTGTTTCCTGTGCTGGTCCATTATCAAAGGCATTATTATGTCATTTGCTTCTCCTCCAACCCCTGCCGAGTCAACGTAACCACCGCCATGTGACAGGTGAGGAAACAAAGACCTAGGAAGATACTCAGCACAGAGACACACCAACAAGAGACAACATGATGGCTGCAGCTCAGGGTGGCTCCACTCTCAATGCACAGCCTGCCTGGCCTTGCATGTCTGCTGGGCTGACAGCCTCACAGAGACCTGGAGAGAAGCTGCAGAGCAGTGGGGAAAAGTCTACTAGCCTCCAGCAGGAGGCCCAGTGGAGTGAGTGTATACAGTTCCACGGAGGCTCCAATTGATCCATGCAAGGAACCAAATCGGATGGCACTGGGATCTTTCTGAGCGTTAGAAACCTTGCTTCTAGTGCCAGCTCAGTTGATAACCAACCAACCAACCAACCAACCAACCAACAGTGGGGACTTACGCTGCTCTGCCTAAGTAGCTATGGTTTAATCACAAAGTTGAGCACGAGACAGATCCATCGTATCAACACATCTATTGGCTGGGTCACAAAAAATTAGCCAATGTCTACACTGGGGGGGTGGGGGGTGGGGAAGAGGATAGTTGAAATGATTAACTGGATATTTAGTACAACTAAAAGCTCCCAATGGGAAAACAATCTGAATTATTTTAAGTCCTAGTGTGGATGGATGAAGTCAATCGGACAATTGCTCGAACTGTCACTTCATTTGGCCTTCATGCCTAAAGCCTTTGAACTGGGAATTCTTCAAAATCACCCTGAGAGTCTAAATTCCACTATCATTACCTGGGACCATCTTTTATGAATCGATCGTGGTATCCAGTGTAAAGTACATCCAACTCAACAGCAAAAAAAGGAAATAGCTGATGATAATGATAATTCTCACTCATCCCTAGATTCTTAAAACTGAAATCTAACATGAAGACGAGTGATGTGAGAATGAGGTGTATTTGCTGTGTTTGGGTCCCCATGAAGAATAGACATTGCCAGTGTGGTTTCTTATATTTTTATTAACACCCTGGCAGTGGTTATGGGTTTCTTTTACTTTTTTGTTTTTTTTTTATAGAAAACCCATGGCTGTTATTGGGGTCAACCAAATGGACCTCTGACATCCCCCATTTGTTCGCTTGCGCTAAAGAGGAATTTAATTTACTGACTCCGTAGATTTTCAGTATTCCTGACAATTAGAGTACATTTTGTCTGCTGTAAATCACTTAAACAAATACAGGCTGATGTGCACCATCTCAATGCTTGTCTGATTCACTGTTGATTGCTCCTGTTCACTACACAATATCTTTTGAAGGTAGGATATTCAGCTCCCCACAAAGAAATTCAAAAATCTCAAAGCTAAAACAACAACAACAACAAAATCTCAGAGCTGATTTTTACGCTCAGTTGCTGGAGCCTTCATTGGTCTTAGGTTTTCTCAGGCAACCATATCCGTCTCATTCCCTATTATGTGGATCTAGTTCTTTTACCCTGGTCTTAATTCTTAACGAGGCTATTTTTCGGGTTGTTGTTTTTCTAATGGCTTTGTTAAATGTAGACGGGGTATAAATAATAGATGAAGAATTCGTTAATCCGTTCATCTGTCACGAACCAAGACTGCCTGTCAACATGTCAACCTGACGGATGGGTTTCAAGTTACAAAAACTATTAAACTGATAAACAAGGACAGACTGGGCACATTAAGTACTGTCCATTTCCTACTTGCAACATTTTCTATTCTAACTAGGCTCAGCCACTCCTAAGCTTTCTGAAAGCATTCATTTTAGCAATGGACATGTGCTAAGCCATGGAGACACAAGATAAATAAAACCCAACAAGATTAAAAATTATTTAAGTCCAATCTGGTTGGAGATGCACACAGAGGAATGTTGTAACAGAACACAACCAGAGATGCCGAGGAAGCGAGTCAGGATGGAGACTGAGATGGAGGAGACATGCCCAGAAAATACCAGCGTGGGGATAAGATTCTGAAAAGAAAATGTAGGGCCCTACATTTTGGCTCAGTGGCTAGAGTGTCAGCCTGCAGCCTGAAGGGTTCTGGGTTCGATTCCAGTCAAGGGCATGTACCTAGGTTGCAGGCTCCTCTGCTGGAGGTCAAGTCCAGGAGGCCATAATAAATGCGAGAAGTTCATCAGAAGGCTGATGGACACCTTCAGCAGCGCTGAAGATCTGCTTATTGTTACCTGCTGCCAAACAGCTGAGGGCATGTCCCCTAACCCTGTGGTCGGCAAACGCAGCTCACGAGCCACATGCGGCTCTTTCGCAATCATCCCACTGGTCGCCCCCAGAGGGAGGGCAGTGGCAGTGGGGCCAGCGAGCGGGCAGCACGAGGCCGGCTCAGGCGGGTGCCAGCGGGGGTCCCCGATCGCCCCACTGGTTGCCCTACAGATTGGCCCTGATTGACGGACAGGTCTAGTGACCCTACCTATGCACGGATTTCGTGCACCGGGCCTCTAGCGTGTGAATAAAAAGCAGTGGGTCCGGAGAGTCAGAGAGCTTCATCTCTAGAGTTAGGCCTCCCCTGGCTCCCCCAACATGCCTTCCAAATTTATATTTGCTGGAGGTCAAGTCCAGGAGGCCATAATAAATGCGAGAAGTTCATCAGAAGGCTGATGGACACCTTCAGCAGCGCTGAAGATCTGCCTATTGTTACCTGCTGCCAAACAGCTGAGGGCATT
>NW_006286241.1:224724-226594 GCF_000327345.1 Myotis davidii
ATGCGCAGAAGTCGGTATTTTGTGGAAGAGCCACACTCAAGGGGCCAAAGGGCCGCATGTGGCTTGCAAGCCACAGTTTGCCAACCCCTGCCCTAACCTGATAATCTTCTCCTGTTTGCCAAGCGTTACCTTTGATATGTATATCTGCTTTGCTAAAGGGTAAAATTCGATATAATAAAAGTTTATATGCAAATCGACTGAACGGCAGAAAGATTGGCGGAATGACTGGTCACTATGACACGCACTGACTACCAGGGGGCAGAAGCTCAATGCAGGAGCTACCCCCTGGTGGGCTACCAGTAGAGCAGTGATGGTAGGAGCCTCTCCCGCCTCCTCAGAAGCACTAAGGATGTCCGACTGCAGCTTAGGACTGCTCCCTGCTGGCAAGTGGACAGAGCCCGAGGGCTCCCAGACTGCCAGAGGGATGTCTGACTGCCAGCTTAGGTCCAATCCCCCCAGGGAGTGGGCCCGCCCCACTGGTTGCCCTACAGATTGGCCCTGATTGACGGACAGGTCTAGTGACCCTACCTATGCACGGATTTCGTGCACCGGGCCTCTAGCGTGTGAATAAAAAGCAGTGGGTCCGGAGAGTCAGAGAGCTTCGTCTCTAGAGCTAAGCCACCCCTGGCTCCCCCAACATGCCTTCCAAATTTATATTTCATGTCTAGATTATTCATTTATATGCGGCCCTTCTCCAGATTCTTAAACCCTTGCAGCAAAAAGACTGCGGCACTCCTCCCCGCCCAGGCCCTGTTCGGGCCTCTTGCAGGAGGCAACCAATCGATGTGTTTCTCTCACATCAGCGTTTCTCTCTGTCTATCCCTCTCACTTCCACTCTCTCTAAAAATCAATGGAAAAATATCCTCGGGTGAGGATTAAAAAATATTAATAATAAATAAACAAATAAATAAATGAAAAGAAAATGTAAGTACTCACGTAGATGATCTTAGCAAAGACACAGAGCTGGGATTTGCTAAATTGAATTCATACTTTCAACTTGACAATCATGTATTGAGTTTCCAGTGTGTATTTAGAGTTCATTAAGCATCGCAGAGATTCAACATCCTGAGAAATCACAAACCCAGATATAAATGAATTTACAGTCTTCAAAATAGACAACTCCTAATGAAACGACAAATAATATATGATCAAATGTCAAGAAAATAAATGCTAAATCAATAGTTCCCAAATGAGACGGCATGCTATATGCTATTGAAAATGTGCTATTCCCAGAGCTGGAATCTATAACCTAGTTTGGGAAGGCATCTCCCAGAGGTTGGAAAAAGCCAGTAGTGCCCAACCTGGTTTGGCTCAGTGGATAGAGAGTTGGCCTGCGGACTAAAGGGTCCCAGGTTCAATTCCAGTCAAGGGCACATGCCTGGGTTGCAGGCTTGATCCCCAGTGGGGCCATGCAGGAGGCAGCCAACCAGTGACTCTTTCTCATGATTGATGTTTCTATCTCTCCCTCTCCCTTCCTCTCTGAAATCAGTAGAGGAAGTATATATATGAAAAGAAAAAGCCAGTAGACTGTAGACAAGAAGTTGGTTCTTAGAGTTGTTTAACAGAATTAAACATAAAATAAAATAGCCTATTTTAGAAGAGAGATACTGGTTTATTTGATGCAGCTAAGATAAAGGGTGTCCCAAAATTCATGCAAGAAGTAATTTTGATATAAAACACAGGTTTATAATTAAAAATTGTAAATGTTTTATTGATTCATAAAGTATACAGTATAGGGTTATGGGTGGAATAGCACATCAGGTAAATGGCCTCCACAGCTTTGCTGGCACTCACACATGATCTGGGCGGCCAATTCTGATCACCAAAATGGGAAATTACAGGACCAGGAAATGAATCATGCAGTAATTGA
>NW_006286241.1:226735-229384 GCF_000327345.1 Myotis davidii
TCATTGTCCCTGCTCCTGGGTCATCATTGGTACTTGGTAGTGTTTATCAAATTGAAGGGATTGAAATAAAAGGGCAACAGATATTAGAATCTGATTCAATAAACCAAGTAAAATTAGGCTTTATTTTTGTTGTTGTTGTTAATGCTCACGCAAAATTCCAATCTTGCGTGAATTTTGGGACACCATTTATTACTGTGGAATAGGCTGCATGCCAAGGCATCTTCTAAATCTGCCACTCGCCTGGGTTATAAGTTGGTGGGATTCCCAGCTTCACAATGATAATGTGCACACTGCAGGCTTCAGTCTCTTCATTAGGAATGGACACTCGAGGAATATGTTATATTTAACATCAGAGTAACAGGTGCATGCAATGTCCTCCCTTTCAATCCTGTTAGCAAATCGCCCACTTACTTATTTTCCTACTACAGATCTATAAACTAGATTTCTAATATAATAAACCATCAGTGTACTTGGATTATTCCAAGTGACTGTGTGAGTAGAATTTTTTAAAAGTATCTTTTTATGGGTTTCAGAGAGAAAGGGAGAGGGAGAGAGAAACATCATTGATGAGAGAGAATCACTGATACGCTACCTCCTGCACGCCCCCTACTGGAGATGGAGCCTGCAACCCATGTATGTGCCCTGATTGGGAATCGAACCGTGACCTCCTGGTTCACAGGTCGATGCTCAACCACTGAACCACACCAGCCGGGATATAATACCATTCTTTTTATTTTTACTCACACTGTGAAGACAAGGCCTGAGCAATCTCCCTGACCAAAGATATTTCTGGTTTCTTTTCACCCGATGACTTGCCCCAACCATCTGGGCCATGCCTTCACGTACACATTTTAAGAGTGCTTCAGATCTGTATTTTCTCCGGCTATGACAACCAATTTTCACAAGGTTACACAATCCGTACAAGGGCAGTATTATCAACACCATGACCTTGTTCAGATACATAAATCTTAAAATATGCCAACGGGAGTGTCCAACCGTCCACTGGTAAGGGTGAAAATGGCTTTAATTGCAAGGACCTGTTACTATTACCAAGGGGTGCCTATGTTTTTTGTAATCGCCATTCAGTTCCAATAATCCCTCTGGGGCTTAGCAGAGACTCAGTGCAATTCTCACTTTGAATCAGTGTGTTAGGAACACCTAAGGCATTGTCCCCAGTCTTCTGGCTTAAGCAGGTAGAAAGTCAAGGGGAATATTGGGCCAATATCTTCTGTATATTAGAAAAGTCCTTAGTGAAGTACAACACGTATGGTATTATAATCATTAGAAATAGTATGGATAGAGAGCACTTCAGATCTGTATTTTCTCCGGCTGTGACAACCAATTTTCACAAGGTTACACAGTCCGTACAAGGGCAGTATTATCAACACCATAACCTTGTTCAGATACATAAATCTTAAAATATGCCAACGGGAGTGTCCAACCGTCCACTGGTAAGGGTGAAAATGGCTTTAATTGCAAGGACCTGTTACTATTACCAAGGGGTGCCTATGTTTTTTGTAATCGCCATTCAGTTCCAATAATCCCTCTGGGGCTTAGCAGAGACTCAGTGCAATTCTCACTTTGAATCAGTGTGTTAGGAACACCTAAGGCATTGTCCCCAGTCTTCTGGCTTAAGCAGGTACAAAGTCAGGGGGAATATTGGGCCAACATCTTCTGTCTATTAGAAAAGTCCTTAGTGAAGTACAACACATATGGTATTATAATCATTAGAAATAGTATGGATAATAAATGCCATGCATTAGAATAATGCTTTGGATTTTAACGTGGCTTTTACATATCAGTTCACAATGCATAACTGGGCAGCTTCATAAGATAATAATCCTATATAATAAAGAGCTAATATGCAAATGGTCATCACGCCCTCATGCCCTCATGCTCTAGCGGCATCACACCCTCACACTGGAACTGCTCAGACACTCAACACTGGGGAGAGAGGAATGGGGACCAGTCAGGCACAAATGAGCTGGGGAGAGAGGAATGGGGACCAGCCAGGCTGCAGCCTGGGAGAGGGACAAGCTGCCTGCCCCGTGGTCATGGGCACCTGTGGCTGTGGCCCCGGTGAAGCCTCCCACCCACGGTCCCCTGTGGCTGCGGCTGGCCTGGGAGAAGCCAGCCCGGGTCCTGTGTGCCTGGGGTCAGCCAGAGGGAGGGAAGCCTGGGTCCCGGGTGCCTGTGACTGACCAGAGGAGGGAGTCCTGGGTGCTGGGTTCCCCACACCCAGGACCCAAGATTCCCTCCTCTGGCCGGTCACAGACACCCAGGACCCGGGTGATCAGGCCAGAAGGGGAGCAGTTAGGGGCGATCAGCCAGGCAGGCAGGCAGGTGAGTGGTTATGAGCCAGCAGTCCTGGATTGTGAGAGGCAGTTGGACATCCCCTGAAGGGTCCCAGATTAGAGAGGCTGCAGGCCTGGCTGAGGGACCACCCCCCTCCCCCATGCATGAATTTTATGCACCGGGTCTCTAGTAAATGAATAATTAGGCAGAATATGTAGGGGCAACTAGCTCCACTGGCTGCCACTGGACAAAATGTCTGATTGCCACTAATCCCATCCAACTGAGAGTCCCAAAGAATCCAGACCTGAGCAGGGGAAACCCAGTCTCTCCCTTTGTGGCTTTTCTCTGATTCAT
>NW_006286241.1:229425-237962 GCF_000327345.1 Myotis davidii
ATTCACTCTCCTCAGCAGAGCTCCCCTTTGTTACATCAGCCCTGTTGCAAATGCATAGTTATTTTATCCATCTATTTATTTCCTTGGCCAGCATGAAATGGCAAATGGCAAAGTAAGGGGAAGAATGGGCAACCAACCCAGGCTAACCTAAGGGTCAGGTCAAGAGACAAGGAAGTGGTTTGCACTCGCAAAATACCCTTAGTTCTCAAGAAATAAACCCGAAGAGCAATCAATGATAGTCACAAGTATTGATCACATTCAAGCAATAATCATCCTCTGAGTCACAGGAAAGCAATACCATCTTCTCCCCCATCCTCTTGCCAAAGGAAGTAGCAGAAATCTCTGTGTGATACCCAAGTGGTCGATTCCAGGTGATAAAGCTGGGAACTTTATCACTCAAGTATTCATTTATTTAGGAAGCTATTAAAAACATATATATTTTATTGATTTCAGAGAGGAAGGGAGAGGGAGAGAGAGATAGAAACATCAACGATGAGAATCATTGATTGGCTGCCTCCTGCACGCCCCCTTCTGGGGATCAAGCCTGCACCCCAAGCATACGCCCTGACGTGGAATAGAACCGTGACCTCCTGGTTCACAGGTCGATGCTCAACCCCTGAGCCACACTGGCCAGGCTAGGAAGTCATTTTTATTCAGTAACTAGCTACTCTGTGCAAAAACCCAAGGATCTTATGGTGCTTTAAGAGAGAGGAAAGCATGACCAAAGAAAGTTTGGGAATGCTTTCCCTTGCCTCTATTTATTTCAATGATCCACTTCCAATGATGTTTCTTGAAAGTATGAATGAACTGTCCAAGAGGAGAAAAAACTGTGAGCATTGCCTTCTGTGTTCTTTGAAGGGAAGGCTTTTTATTGTTCTCACAGGGGGCACTAGAATGATCTAAGTCGAGAAAGTGCCCAGTAACTGGTAGCCAGCGTGGCCATCCTCTTTCTCTGCTTATGGCAGCAGCACGAGGCGATGCAGGATTATGCATTTTCCTGCCTCAACATGTGATTAGGAGCCAGGGGATGTAACGACACTACTGCCTGACAAAGACATTGAGAACTTCACAAAGTGCTGTCCTGACACCTCACTTATCTCAGGGGGCAGGGCGCAGGGGGCAGAGGGTAGGCGCTCCCAGAGCTGAGAGAGGAGAATAGGCTCATCCTGAGAGCTACTGTGCCCAAACAGAGAGGGAAGGGAGGCCCGCGGCTGGTGGGATTGGGGGACAGTGTGATACTTCTGTTTTAATCGTTGCAGAAATCATGACTCAAAGGAAGGCAAGTTATTATTGTAGATCCTGTTCCCTAGAGAAGGTACACCCTGCAGGAGGTGGGCAAGGGGTGGGGGTGGCAGGGTGGGGATAAGGGGTGAGAAGAGAACACAGAATTTCATGACTGACATCGCATGATGTTTCACATTATGTTATGGTGACCAAAGGGAGTGATATATTCCTGTTTCTACTTCCTGATAAGTATTCAGGGGATTAGGATGGCTGCCTAAGGGAGAAAAAAAGAGAAAGAAAAAAAGAAAAGGAAAGGAAAGAAAGCAACAAAGACCGCATGCCTGGTACAAGCGTATCACTTGAAAGATACTGTCTTTGCTTTCTGACCTCCCTCCTTCCCTCTCCTCTCTCCCTGTCTTCTTTCCTCCATCCCTTCCCTCTTCCTCCTCCTCCTCCATGCCTCCCTTTTTCTTTTTCTGTTATTATTAGAACGTATCTAAGAATCTGTGGATTTTAAACCTCAAGACTCATTGTTTTCTTCAAGTCCCTAAGCGTAGAACATGGAAAAATTTCCAAGATCTTCATCCCCTTCATTTAGAAACCATTTCTTTTTCTTTGCCTCTGCCTGAGCTCTCACTTGTTTTTGCAGACCTTCTGGTGTAGCAATCTGCACTCCACGGACAGTCTATCCAGAGAAGGGTGTGTGTGTGAAATTTTTGTAAGAGGCTCAACAAGAATCCTCTGGCAGAAAATATTTCAAAAGGGATTCCCTGGGAGATTATGTTACTTTCTTCCCCGCGTTCCCCCTGGGAACCCAAATGACACCTAGGAAATTAGCATCATTTACCAGAAGACGCTACACGGAGCATTTAAAGTTATGACTTTCCAGGAAAGCACAGAGCAACGTGTGAATACGGGCAGCGTGAAGTCGGCTTTCAGCGGCAGTGCTACTGTATACTTGGACAGGAAATGTGCATCAGAAATCCAATAGTCACTGTGATGATATCACTGTCAGTAACTCATTTATCTTAGTTTGAAGGTAACAGCTTGCCAAGCCGGGGCTCAATCAGGAGGAAGCCTTTGGCCCCGAGGGCTGGTGTTAGGGACACAACTGGGGTTCCTATACCTGTGCCCACAGGAAACCTTTTCTGAGTCCCCACATCACTCCAGTGCCCATTTACCTCCATACAATTTACATCTTGGTTCTATTTTATTTTATTATTTATATCATTTACCAGAAGACGCTACACGGAGCATTTAAAGTTATGACTTTCCAGGAAAGCACAGAGCAACGTGTGAATACGGGCAGCGTGAAGTCGGCTTTCAGCGGCAGTGCTACTGTATACTTGGACAGGAAATGTGCATCAGAAATCCAATAGTCACTGTGATGATATCACTGTCAGTAACTCATTTATCTTAGTTTGAAGGTAACAGCTTGCCAAGCCGGGGCTCAATCAGGAGGAACATTAGAGTTCTTGCTGTAGGACTGAGTTTTCCTGTAGAATCTTACTCGCTTAGATTGGTATGTAGGCAGCATGGGGCTGGAGCAACCATGTACAGGCTAGCGGGGGCCGGTGTGTACGTCTCTTCCCCAATCCGTGTTCAGTGACTTCAGGTTGCTCACTTGAAATCAGCCATGGTGGGAGTGTTTACACCAGGGAAATTGGCAAACGCTACAGATCAGCACCTCACCCCCCACTCCCAACAGCTGGTGGTTAAACATCCACCAGACACCAGAGAAGGAAGAAGAGATAACCGTGGCCCTTGTTTCTACTTCATTGCAATATTAGTTCATGATGTGCATAGATGTGGCTGACACCAGCGTGCCGTTTATCTGTTCCTGATGAAAATGACCAAGAGAACAGCACTCTGGGATATGATCTTGTTGGTTAGGATAGTGAGTAGCTATAGCATTGATCCTGTCTGACCCTTCACAGGAGAATCAGTAAAAGGGGAGGAGATGTAACAGATGCAACCAGTGTCACCTTTGGCCCTGAGGGCTGGTGTTAGGGACACAACTGGGGTTCCATGAGGGACAGAGAGACAGAAACATCAATGATGAGAGAGAATCATTGATCGGCTGCCTCCTGCACAGCCTTTACTGGGGATGGAGCCTGCAACATGGGACCCTTCAGTCCACAGGCCGATGCTCTATCCCCTGAGCCAGCTAGGGCACATCTCGGATTTCATTGCTCCCATTTTCTTTGGAAATAAACTCAGAGGCTCATAGACACTGCCTCTATCCTGTTAGCCTACAATACATCAACAGGCTGCAGCTATGCCCCTGGACCCCAATCTTCCAGCTTTCTTACATGAAAATGTGAAGGCATCCTATATAATAATCCTATATAATAAAAGGGACCTTTGGCCCTGAGGGCTGGTGTTAGGGACACAACTGGGGTTCCATACCTGTGCCCACAGGAAGCCTTTTCTGAGTCCCCACATCACTCCAGTGTCCATTTACCTCCATACAATTTACACCTTGGTTCTATTTTATTTTATTATTTATATATATTTTTTTCTATTGATTTCAGAGAGGAAGGGAGAGGGACAGAGAGACAGAAACATCAATGATGAGAGAGAATCATTGATCAGCTCAAGGTGGCAAGCGCAGCAGCAGTGACAGGAGCCTCTCCCGCCTCCATGGCAGTGCTAACAATGTCCGACTGCGGCTAAGCCATTAGTTGGACATCCCCCAAGACTCCCGGACTGAGGGCCAGGCTGAGGGAACCACCCCCAACCCCCCTATCTGTGCACAAATGTCATGCACCAGGCCTCTAGTTTAGAAATAATAGACAAAGGACCAGAATCTTGGGATGGAATGGCCAAAACAGATCAAGCAGAATCACCAGTGCTCTAAAAACTATTTGTAAAAATAAAACAAAAGAAATACAATTGTATTTGACTTCCAAGAGTTAAACAAGAGAGATTGAAACATCAACGATGAGAGAGAATCATTGATCAGCTGCCTCCTACACGCCCCCTACTGGGGATAGAGCCCACAACCCGGGCATATGCCCTTGGCTGGAATTGAATTTGGGACCCTTCACACCGCAGGTTGATGCTCTATCCACTGAGCCCAACCGGCCAGAGCAACACAAATTGCCTTTAGAGGGGGAATCTAAGAAGGTTGAGGGCTGGTGATGGCGTGGAGGCCACAGGGCTTCAGAAATGTCTACATTCAAAGATGGATTTCTGGGGGGCGGGGAGGGGGACAGTAAATCCCCAACACTGAACACATTCAAGCTGAGAGACCAATGTTATCAGATTTAAATGCTGGGAGGAGGCCCTAGACGGGTTGGCTCAGTGGATAGAGCACAGGCCTGAGGACTGAAGGGTCCCGGGTTTGATTCTGATGAAGGGCACATACCTCGGTTGTAGGCTTGATCCGATCCCTGGCCCTGGTCTGGGCTCATGTAGGAAGCAACCAATCGACGTCTCTCTCACATCAATATTTCTCTCTGTCTGTCTCTCCCCGTCCCTTCCATTCTCTCTAAAAATCAATGGAAAAATATTCTTGGGTGAGGATCAATACCACCATCACCACCAACAAAATGCTGGGAGGAGGACCGATGAGATGCCCGAACCCAAGATAACACAATTCTATCACATTTTCATGTTATTTTGACATTATGATCATTATGACCACCAACAACAAAATGCTGGGAGGAGGACCGATGAGGATGACCGAACCCAAGATAACACAATTCTATCACGTTTTCATGTTATTTTGACATTATGATCATTATGTAACTATGCAGAGACTCCATTTCTTTGACATCGCCTTTCTCCTTTCTTTCTGTTAGCTTCACACTGGCCTCATCCGGCACCACCGCCTTTTCCCTTGCACGACACCCCCTTAACCATCGCACTCTCAGGACAATGAGGCTCTGAGCATCACATAACCTTAGGAACAAAGCCTCCTGTCCACTGACCTTGGAGACAGAGATTCAGTCAAACTAGAGACAACATCTAGGCCTCCGTAGTGTTTCAGCTTCAGACCCAGAAAAGCCAAAGGATGCCCTCAACCCTGCCCTTGTGAAGCCAGACAGAGGGACTCCATGGCCGACATCAGGACCAGATTCAACGATCAGCGACTACCTGCCCTAGTGCCAACCAACCCATCAGCAGAGACCAAGCCCCTAACTTCCCTTAGTCCCCTGTATGACTCAACCCCTAGAAACCATCAAGAAGCCAGGTGTTAGAACACTAGCTCACCTGTGCCTCTGGGTTTAGCACCATTTCCTTAAATAAACATTTACTTTCTCTGCTGCAAACTCCATGTTGTGTCTTTTGGGCTCTGATGCTCACAGACGAACGAACCCCTTTAGTTCAGAAACAATGATAATATTTTAAAATTAAAAAGTTTCAGACAAAAGTAGGACAGACTGTCACACACACACACACACACACACACACACTTCATCCACATTTGCGACTCCTTTGCACATTCAATGAGGGTGCAATGGAAAAAAACTTCAGTGGAATCAAGACCTTCCAATTTTCGAAGAGAGCACTCCAGAACAATCAGGGCAGACTCGCAGCAGATTAACTGCAGTTCTCATTTAGTTAATCCTTTTTTCTCACGCAAGAAGCAGTCCAAACGCTTTCTTTGGAAACTGAGCGGGGGCACCTATATATAAAAAAACCTAATATTCAAAGTGTCCCCTCGGGACTTGGACGGACCAGGAGTTTGATCACTCGCTATGACGTGCACTGACCACCAGGGGTGGCATGAAACAAAGGAAGGCCCTGGCCAGCAGCCGGCAGCCGCGAGGGACCCTACCTGTGCACGAATTTTGTGCACTGGGCCTCTGGTTTGTTAATAAAAATTCGTGCCTGGCCGAGTGGTTGAGCATCGATCGACCTATGAACCAGGAGGTCACAGTTCAATTCTGAGTCAGGGCACAGGCCCGGTTTGTAGGCTCGATCTCCACTAGGGGGCATGTAGGAGGCAGCCAATGGATGATTCTCATTATGAATGTTTCTATCTCTCCCTCTCCTTTCCATTCTCTGAAATCAATTATATATATTGTATGTATATGTATATGTGTGTGTGTGTGTGTGTGTGTGTGTGTGTGTATATATATATATATATATATAGATAGATAGATAGATAGTCTACTTTGCATGTTCCTCTTGTGTAAGTCCATTGCTATAGGCCAGCTTGATTTGAATGGCAGGAATCTGTCCAAGTTGTGAATGTATTCAATAAATTGGAACATTTACCTGGGAGATAAGGGAAATCCCAGTGTTGAGTGCATATTTGAATCAGGCTGGTCTCCTGGGAGTAGCCGAGGTGCTTTATTATTAGGTCTTCAATTTAAAACCCATCTTTCGTTTGACACTTGAGTCTTTATTCTTAGGGCCTCTTAGGTTTTCTACAATTTTCAGCAGAAAATGATTCAGCAAGATTCACTGCATACTTGCTAGGTACAAGGCACTATGGTAGGCCTTGGGGGCAAGAGAGAAACATCAGAAATAGAAAGCTGAATAAGACCTGGTACCTGTCTAAAGAAATTTAAAATCTACTGGGAGAGGAAGTAATGGCTAATACTGTCGGTTAGATTATTGAGTTGTTTTATTGGCTTAACATACTCTAACCAAGAGCTGTAAAGAAAAGACTTGCAGAAAAAATTTCTTAAGGAAGGAGACTGGGCAGAATAACATCAAAATGCTAATGGTCACTGTGTCATGGCACTGAAATTCAGCCACTCATTGTTATTTTGCTAGTTCCACATTTATTCAGTATGATTATAAATCTTTATAATGAACGAAAACATAAATTTTAACATTCTTCTAGAGTATGTTCTTTTTCCTTAAAAAAACATGACTATGATGTCTTTAATATAAGTTGGAATCAATATCATAATGAATAGAATTTATCTAATTTATGGCCTGTATATGGTTCTGTAGCTATATACATACATGTCTGCACACCTAAATGGTTTAATATAGATGCATATAAAACACCTATATTTATTTCACACACATATATGTATTCACATACACACATATGCACATAACATATTCATTGCCAACTCTAGAATGTTCTTGAACTAATGAGGGCTGTTTTGGTTTCTGTTCCTTGGCTCTTGCATTATTCTAATGACTGGAAAGACCGAATCTCACCTTTTACTTTTATTAACACTGGTATTTGTGGTGGAGAGTAAAGAACACTGACTGGTTGGTCAGCCTAAGCTCTGGGTTCAAATCCTGACTGTACCACTCAGTACTTTCCCCTCTCTGTGTGGGGATGCACGTTTCTCAGCCTCCCGCCAGAATATTCTCTGGAGGAATGGAGGAGTCGGCCAGGTCCTTGCTGATACCAGTAAAGGCCACCGAGTTGCCTGGGTTAGGGATAGAAGGACAAAATTGAGAAGCAGCACTTTGACCTCTGTTGACCTTGGAGGAAGCCTTTGGGAATCTAGCCAACCCCTTCTCTGAGCGTGTTGTAGGTGAAGTTTCTGAGACACACGTACTCCAACTCCAAACACGGTGCTGGCTCAGTACCTTCTGACCCTCCACTACCCATCAACTTGCTCCACCTATTTTTTAAAAAATATATCTTTATTGATTTCAGAGAGGAAGGGAGAGGGAGAGAGAGATAGAAACATCAATGATACACTCCCTACTGGGGATCGAGCCTGCAACCCAGGCATATGCCCTTGACTGGAATCGAACCGGGGACCCTTCAGTCCGCAGGCCAATGCTCTATCCACTAAGCAAAACCAGCTAGGGCACTCCACCTACTTTATCAAGGGTGTTTCCCTGGTGCAGTTACAACAAAAACTGGGTGGAGACGGTACTAGCTACTACAAAATAGCTACTTGTCAGAGGCCTATTATGGGCAAAGGAAGTCCTCACCTCCATCATGTTATTTAATGCCCACGAGCATCCTCCCAATTGGCTACTATTTTCTTTATTTTGCAGATGTGGCGGTGCAGTTCAGAGAACCCAGTGACCAACTCAAGGTGGGCTAGGTAATGAGCGAAGGGATGACGCCGGCGCATCCATCTGACACGTGCTGCCTTCCAGAAGGACCAAGGGCAGGGCGGCGCCACGGCTGAAAAATGATGCAAGAATCAGCTGGTTTTAGGGCTCAAGGAGGACTCAGCAGTAGTTTGATCGGATTTTCCCTTTGCCAGAGATCTTTACTTCAAGGTGAGCAGGTAAATTTTCTCCTGTAGCAGCTCTGAACCCTGCTTATCAGTACAGGGCAGAGGGGGGGGAGGCAGAGAGGCACGAGGTGCCCTTCAGCTGTTGAATACACATTTTTGCTTTAAGTCTCTCTCTCTCTCTCTCTCTCTCTC
>NW_006286241.1:237974-246888 GCF_000327345.1 Myotis davidii
ATATATATATAATTGATTTTTTGCAGAGAGGAAGGGAGAGAGATAGAGAGTTAGAAACATCGATCAGCTGCCTCCTGCACACCTCCCAACGGGGATGTGCCCGCAACCGAGGTACATGCCCTTGACCAGAATCAAACCTGGGACCCTTCAGTCCGCAGGCCGACACTCTATCCACTGAGCCAAACTGGTTCGGCTGTTGTTGTTTTTTAAAGAGAAGGAGGAAAGGAGAGAGAGCGAAACATCGATGTGTGGGAGATACATCAATTGGTTGCCTCCAGGACACACCCCAACTGGGGATCAAACCCGCAACCGAGGTACGTGCCTAGACCTGGAATCGAACCCATGACCTTCTGGTGCATGGGATGATGCTCCAACCAATGGAGTCACAGAGGCCAGGGCTGCATGAAGTCCACTTTGAGCGCCATCCTCGACTATTTACTTAAACTGTTTCCTGCTCCCAATCCAATCCTTTACTCCACCCTTGTTCTCCTCTTCCATGTGCACGAGAACCTACTGAGACCAAGGTTGTTGTGAAGGTCAAAATACAACATTCACTGATAATAAAATGACTCTGAGCATTTAAAAGAGCAGAATAGGGCACAAGAGATGAAAATTGAGGAATTTTTTTTTAAAGGGGTTAGTGCCTCTAGTCCTGTACCTCACATGGGTCTATGAAGTACTGGGTCTGGTCAGCTACCCTCCCTCAGTGATAAGGGGGCTACTACAAGTCCAGAGGCTAAGACTGTACGAAGTCTGTAGTGAAAGTCAGTGGGGAGACACGGGTACTCACACTGAAGGCTGCCCCACCCCCACGCTAGGACAGTCAGTGGATGCTGGTGGGTGGTGGCTGCACCTCCAGACACTGATCATCATGAGATGATGGGCTGGCTTCTGTGCCTCACCCCTTTGGTATTCATTCCATGAGCAGTAGCTCCGCCAAAGGGCAAGGGTCGCCAACTCCAGATGAGTGCATTACCACTGAAGTCCCATTGTCCTGGGCTCAGGGTCCCTCTTCCCGCTAATCGAGTCATGGGAGCGCTTCAGCTGACTCAGGCCTGCAGGGAATCGAGTTTCTGGAACGGGCTGCACCGCAGCTATAAGGGACTGAGCATGACAACCGCATCCCGGCGCCGTAAAAATGACAGACTGCCGACTTCCATGCAACATCTCTCAGTCTCTTTCCGTTAAAATGCGTCGGCTGGCCTATAAATGGAAATGGCCAAGGAGCAGACATTTTTTTTCTTTGCTTATCTTCCCACCCCTTCTTGGGTCTATTGGTGGAAATAATGAGACGAGCCAGGTCCTGAATGTCACGGTGAAGAATTTGCAGCCTTATCTGGTGTTCCCATGAGGCCCTTCCTCCCACCGCGGAAGGGAACCCAGTCCTCATTATCTCCCCAGTTACCACCAGGGGATGCCAATAAACCTTCATTTCCCTTCTTGTCAATTTCATATTGGTATATATACGTTTCACACGGAATGGGGGAGTTAACAGTCAAAAAACATAATTTATAAAAGTAATCACCATGCACAAGATGGTAAAATACGATGCGTTGAAGTTTAATTCTTAGCAAAAGAACCAAGTCTATTTTGTGACTCAAAATGCTGTATTCAGGCTGTAATTCTTTTTTTTTAAAATATATTTTATTGATCTTCCACAGAGAGGAAGGGAGAGAGCCAGAAACATCGATGAGAGAGAAACATCGACCAGCTGCCTCCTGCACATCTCCCACTGGGGACGTGCCCGCAACCCAGGTACATGCCCTTAACCGGAATCGAACCCGGGACCCTCCAGTCCGCAGGCCAACGCTCCATCCACTGAGCCAAACCAGTTTCGGCTGTAATTCTTTTTTTTTTAACCTGCAACTATGTCATATAGAGAGAGGACGCAATAACATGTGTACGTGTATGTGAAGAATAAGAAATAAACACCTTATATCCACTACTCACGTGACCAAACAGAACACTGCCACCTGAATTCCCCAACCAGGCTGCACCCCAAGACACTGATACTGATTCTGCGATCGCCATTCCTCTGCTTTCCTCTATATTCTATCATCTATGTACCTTCAAACAAGGGTTTAGTTTTATTGATTTGTGAACTTGCTTCTTCCTTCATTGTCATGTGTGTGACACGCCCATGCTCACTTGTCATTTGCGCTCCGTATAATATTCAGAACCAATGGGAGAAGAGGCAGGGTCTATACAGAGAAGAAAGATTTTTATTGGAACACCTTTTCAAACACCTCTTTTGCCTTGGAGCCATGTTAATATGCTGCATAGTCAAGAAATAAAAATAATTCAACAAGAAACAAAAATAATTTTTAAAGACACTAACATTTTTTATCAACAGAAAGAACCGAACCTATCAATTTTTAAAATATATTTTTTTATTGATTTCAGAGAAGAATGGAGAGGGAGAGAGAGATAGAAACATCAATGATGAGAGAGACTCAATGATCAGCTGCCTCCTGCACACCCCACACTAAGGATCGAGCCTGCAACCCGGGCATGTGCCCTGACCAGGAATCGAACTGTAACCTCCTGATTTATAGGTTGACGCTCAACCACTGAACCAGGCTGGCCAGGCTTATCAATTTTTAATACTGAAAACTACTAATGCAAATACCCTTTCAAGCAGTATTTTGACTATATATATACACACACACACACACACATACATACACACTAGAGGCCCAGCACGCATGAAATCATGCACGAATAGTTTGCTTCTGCTTGCCTCAGCTGGCTGCCCTGCCCATTGCTGCTTGTAGCTTGTGTGCTGCCCTCTGCGGCTTCAAGCTCTCCGCAGCTAGTAGCTCACACCCTAACCTCCCTGCTTGTAGCTCTCTGCCACGAGTAGCTGGCGCCATGCCCCGCCTGCCACAAGAGCTGCTGCTCATCATTTGGTCAGTGTCACAACCACAGGCCTTTTATGATATAGGTGATTGTTGATCTGTGTCCAAATTTACTTTATGATCCACACCATATATATATACATTAGTATATATATATGTGTATACATACACACACACACACACACACACACACACACACACACTCTCTAGAGGCCTGGTGCATGAAATTCGTGCACTGGGGGATGGGGGCTCCCTCAGCCCAACTGGTCCCCCTCACAGTCTGGGAGCCCTCAAGGGATGTCCTACTGGCGGCCTAGGCTGCAGAGGCTTGGAGCAGGTGCCCTGTAGCAGGTGCCCTGTAGCTTTAACTCTGAGGGAGAGAAGAAATCACTGGCACGTTCTCAGCAGAGCATCAGATGGTCTGCCTGAGGGAGCGGTAACCTCCCTGCTGGGTGGGTCTTACAGCGGAGGCACTGGATAGGGTCTATGGCAGGCACCCAGGGTGGGGAGGGTCCTGGCTGGAGCCAGGGCAGCCCCCATGAAGTGGCTGTTTGAACTCTGGGTATAACTTGGAGATAGACAAACAAGATTTGCTGGTGGATTATATGTAAGTTATTCCACAAAGAGATGTGTCAAAATGAATTCAAGGATTTGACCTGAGCAACTGAAAGAACAAAGTGGCCATTTACTTTTTGGAGAAGAATAAGAAAAAGCACAGTTTTGGGGGGGGGGTGGAGGAACTAATAGGAGTTTAATTTTGAATATGCAGTTCGATGTGTATGATATGTTAGAATGTCCTATCAAATGGATGGTTGGATATAGGCATCTGGAGTTTAGTAACGAGTCTGTGGGCTAAACAGAAATCAGGAGCCAGCAACAGAAAGCTGCCATTCAAACCCAGGAGAGTGGAGGTCTCTCCACTCTGGAGTTTAGGTCCCTGCTACCTAACTCGTAGCCTTGCCAATGACCTCACATCAGTCATGACTGTTGGTCTGTGTCCACATTTACTTTATGATCCACGCAATACCTCAGTGGGCACCATCATTTGCAGTTACATTTGTCAAATTGTAAATCTCAACACCCATCTAATAAATATTTGTTGTCTTTTGCTTAGAAGTACCAGGCAACCGTGAATGAATCATTTCCCTCAGACCTTAGAAAATGTGAGTGGGAGAGGCAGGGCAGTATGAAAAAGAGAGAGAATGGCCGGGTCGGCGTGGCTCAGTGGTTGAGCATCGACCTATAAACCAGGGAGTCACAGTTCAATTCCCAGTCAGGGCACAGGCCCGGTTGTGGGCTCCATCCTCAGTAGGGGGCGAGCGGGAGCCAGCCGATCCATGATTCTCTCTCATCTTTGATGTTTCTCTCTCTCTCGCCTTCTCTCTTCCTCTCTGGCAGCCAATCCATGATTCTCTCTCATCTTTGATGTTTCTCTCTCTCTCTCCTTCTCCCTTCCTCTCTGAAATCAATAAAAATATATTTAAAAAAACAATAAAAAATAAAAATCTATCAATTACTATATAAGACTCCCCATAAGATAATATAAATGTTCCATGACCCCCAGTAGATGCCTGAGACTGCAGATAGTATGAACCCTATGTCTGCTATGTTTCTCCCTATAGATACACACACCAATGATAAAGGGTAATTGCTAAATTAGGCACAATGAGAGGGTACCACTGATGACTAATAATGAAATGGAACAATGATAACAATATGCTGTAATAAAAGTGATGGCCGTTTTCTCTTTTGCTCTAGATCTTCCTGTGCTGTTCTCACCCCTCTTCTCCTCCTTGTGTGACGTGAGATGACGCAGAGCCTCCGTGAGGAGATGCAGTGAGGCGGATGCATGGGACAAAGGGATGATGATTCACGTCTCGGCCGGGACAGCGCGGGACTCCAAGAGATTTCATCACACTCCTCGGGATGGTGTGCAACTTAAAACTTAGGAATTCCCTACTTCCGGAACTTTCCATGGAATATTTTTGGTCTGCAGTTGACCACGGGTAACTGAAGTCACAGAAAGGGGAACTGCAGATAAAGGGGCGGGACTACTGTAGAGAGTGTAGTAATGGGTCATGGAGGATCAGTCTGACCTAAAGCCACCTGCTCCCAATGAAAATGGAAGTCTAAACAGTCCAGACTGTATTTATGACCCAGGGCTCACAGATAGTATAAATGTAGTGTTTAGTAAACTAGAAAATCTATAGCGGAGGGTGGGACGGAGACATGCCCCTTAAAATAATTAATTTGACCGCACCGTGGTTTTAATCAGAGGAGAGTCTATCCATAGACTTTTCAACGATGAGCAATTTATCAAGAATTAAAGTTCGCCACTTAGAATGATTGATTGGGGACAGGCTTAGAGGAAGAAATACTTGCTCAGTTTCTTGACTTCATCAGCACTTCTAATCAAAGGCCCAGAGGGTGGCATGTCACCAGGACTCGGCAATAATGAGGTCTCAGTTCTGCGATGTTCAGAGTATGTGACCTTGATCTTTACATCTAATAAATATGCACACCTGTCTTTTTAAATATATATTGTTCTTGATTTCAGAGAGGGAGAGAGAGATAGAAACATCAATGATGAGAGAGAATCATTGATTGGCTGCCTCCTGCATGCCCCCTACTGGGGATGGAGCCCACAACCCGGGCATGTGCCCTGAGCGGGAAGTGAACCATGACCTCCTGGTGCATAGATCGAGGCTCAACCACTGAGCCACACCAGCCAGGTTCAGATTTGTTTATGATGTATGGTAGGCTTTGGGGCTTGACAAGAAGAATGTAAATGTTACCGCAAGTCACATCCAACCCGTCAGCGAGTGGAATCCGAGTGCAGAGAAACTGGTCCGAGCCAACGACGGGAAACCACGGCGGACCCCTGAGGTGGACGATGCCCTCAATTGGCCAGTCTTCTCTCACCTCTGCCAAGGTCTCTCAGCGAGAAAATAACTCAAATCCTTAAATGCGTGGCTACTTTTTTAATTCTTAAAAAATATAATGGTGCCCAGCTCGTGTGGCTCAGTGGTTGAGGGTCAACTATGAACCAAGAGGTCATGGTTTGATTCCCGGTCAGGGCCCATGCCTGGGTTGCGGGCTCGATTCCCAGTGTGGGGCGTGCAGGAGGCAGCTGAGAAAATAACTCAAATCTTTAAATGTGTGGCTACTTTTTTAATTTTTAAAAAAATATAATGGTGCCCAGCTGGTGTGGCTCAGTGGCTGAGGGTCAAGTATGAACCAAGAGGTCATGGTTTGATTCCCGGTCAGGGCACATGCCTAGGTTGTGAGCTTGATTCTCAGTGTGGGGCGTGCAGGAGGCAGCCAATGATGATTCTCTCTCATTATTGATGTTTCCATCTCTCTGTCCCTCTCCCTTCTTCTCTGACATCAATAAAAATATATACTTAAAAAAAGTGAGGAGATGGGTACAAGTGTGAGCCTCAGCAGCTGACAGGGCACATGCCTGGGTTGCGGGCTCGATTCCCAGTGTGGGGCGTGCAGGAGGCAGCCAATGATGATTCTCTCTCACCATTGATGTTTCCATCTCTCTGTCCCTCTCCCTTCTTCTCTGACATCAATAAAAATATATATTTAAAAAAATCTCTATCTCCATCTCTATCTTTATCTCTATCTCTATATGATGTTATAATCCTTCAAGCAGCGGTTCCCAATCTGTGGGTTGCGACCCCTCTGGGGGTCGAACGACCCTTTCACAGGGGTCGCCCAAGACCATTGGAAAACACATATATAATTACATGTTGTTTTTGTGATTAATCACTATGCTTTAATTATGTTCAATTTGTAACAATGAAAATACATTCTGCCTATCAGATATTTACATGACGAGTCATAACAGTAGCAAAATTACAGTTATGAAGTAGCAACGAAAATAAGTTTATGGTTGGGTCACAACATGAGGAACTGCATTTATACGAGACTTAAGGACTGGACGGCATCGATGCTCAACACGAGATGGTGTTGCTACTTGTTTCCGACCCATCCTTGCAGACTTCCCATAAACTTGCTGCACTTGGATATCACCTGGAAGTCGTCCCCCCCGTCCCCCGCCAGCTGTGCCCAGTCAATGCCCAGATACCTCCGGAACCTGAACTCAGAGGAAGAAACCAACTGATCGAAGAGATCAAAGGGCCTCCTTGGGTGGCTGACTTGGACTTGACTGCTTCCCGGAGATGCTGTTGACCCTTCCTAAGAAAGCAGACTGACCGTCTAGGCCAGTGGTCGGCAAACTCATTAGTCAACAGAGCCAATTATCAACAGTACAACCATTGAAATTTCTTCTGAGAGCCAAATTTTTTAAACTTAAACCATCACCTGGAAGTCGTGCCCCCCCGCCCCCCCCTCCCCCCAGCTGTGCCCAGTCAATGCCCAGATACCTCCAGAACCTGAACTCAGAGGAAGAAACCAACTGATCAAGGAGATCAAAGGGCCTCCTTGGGTGGCTGACTTGGACTTGACTGCTTCCCGGAGATGCTGTTGACCCTTCCTAAGAAAGCAGACTGACCGTCTAGGCCAGTGGTCGGCAAACTCATTAGTCAACAGAGCCAATTATCAACAGTACAACCATTGAAATTTCTTCTGAGAGCCAAATTTTTTAAACTTAAACTATCTAGGTAGGTACATTGTTATTAACTTCATTAGGGTACTCCTAAGGCTTAGGAAGAGCCACATTCAAGGGGCCAAAGAGCCGCATGTGGCTTGAAAGCCACAGTTTGCCGACCATGGGTCTAGGGCAAGCATGTCAAACTCGCGGCCCGCAGGCCCCATGCCTTGTTATTTGGCCCATGTTAGCCTTTGAGTTTGACATGCTTGGTCTAGGGCACTTCTCCCTGCTTGTCTCCCTCTCTCCTTCCCTTGCATCAGACTGACCATTCTCCAGTTTCTCTGACTCCCTTATATTTTTCCTCCCACAGGCGTTTCCCCTAATAACATCCCTAAACATTTAACCCCACCTTGGCATCTGGGCTAACACATTGAGATGAAGGGAAGACCTTTAAAAATATATTTTTATTAATTTCAGAAGGAACAGAGAGGGAGAGAGAGACAGAAACATCCATGAGTAGAGAGAATTATTGATCAGCTGCCTCCTGCACGCCCCTATTGGAGATCAAGCCTGCAGCCCAGGCATGTGCCCTGACCAGGAATCGAACTGTGACCTCCTGGTTCATAGGTTGATGCTCAACCACTGAGCTATACTGGCTGGGCAAGGGAAGACTTTTTTAGGTAATACAGCAAGCATAGCATATGAGCTTTTTCTGTGACCCCAGTAAAATTAAGACACCCAGGTACCCAGCCTTCCACACTTCTTGCCATCCCTATAAAGAGGTAGCTGCTCTGGGAGAAAGGAAGATCTACTGCTTTTAGGTAAACACAGTAACAATATCGTAATGAACATATAATTACATGCATAATATCCTATATAATAAAAGGCTAATATGCAAATTGACCAAACGGTAGAATGACCGGTGACTATGACATGCACTGACCACCAGGGGGCAGACGCTCAACACAGGAGCTTCCCCCTGGTGGTCAGTGCGCTCCCACAGGGGGAGCACCTTTCAGCCAGAAGCCAGGCACATGGCTGGTAAGTGCAGGGATGGTGGCAGGAGCCTCTCTCGCCTCTGCAGCAGCGTGAAGGACCCCTTGGGGGATGTCCGACTGCTGGCTTAGGCCCCATGAGGAGCGAGCCCAATCTGGCAGTCAGACATCCCCCTCAGGGTCCCGGACTGTGAGAGGGACCACAGGCCGGGCTGAGGGACTCCCCTCTCCCCCTTCCCCAGTGCACAAATGTCATGCACTGGGCCTTTAGTACATACATAAAGCACAAATTAATTAAATTTACATAATGTATAAAACCTGAGCACTAAAGCAAAAGGAAACACATTTTACATTTTTAAAGGTGCCAGAGTTAACATTCATTGCACTCTCTGTCACTGTGCCAAGTCATTGAAATACTTGAAATCATCTCGCTTCATTCTCCCATCCCCTTCGACGTACTATTCAAGTTCAGAGACGATGCAACTGAAACACAGAGAGGA
>NW_006286241.1:247214-248963 GCF_000327345.1 Myotis davidii
TCAATAAAACATTTACAATGTTCAATTATAAACCTGTGTTTTCTATCAAAATTACTTCTTGCGTGAATTTTGGGACACCCTATAGGAATGCAGCCCATTCTGAGGCAGAGCCCGTCACCCAATAACAGCGGGGTGTGCATGTGTGTTTGGGGGCAGGGGACTTTGAAATACATCGCTGGGCTTACAGGATGTGAGGAAACACTCCAAGTGCTCCCTCCCAAGTAAAAACAAATCAAAGAAGGGTAGAGTGGACCTTCATTTTCAACCTGAACGATTTTGCAATCAATTCCTCAAAAAAAGGCGGGGGTGAGGGGGGCGGGTGGGATTTGAGATGCTGATGTCTGGAGGAGAAGCACCCAACAAAAGAACTTGCCAGTACAGAGGCCCTGGTTGGGAGTGGGTGTAGGGCGGGAACCCCTTTGCTTGGCCACACTCCATGCTCAACATAGCAGCCTAAGAGATCCTGTTAAAATGTAAGCCAGGTCACCTCTCCCCTCTGTTCAAAACGCTCCCCTAGCCCCAGGGCCGGCGTGGCTCAGTGGTTGAGCATCAACCTATGAGCTAGGAGGTCACAGTTCGATTCCTGGCCAGGGCACATGCCCCGGTTGCTGGCTCGATCCCCAGTGTGGGGCATGGGGGAGGCGGCCAATCAATGATTCTCTCTCATCATTGATGTTTCTCTCTCTCTCTCCCTCTCCCTTCCTCTCTGAAATCAAGGAAAATATATTTAAAAAACAACAAAGAACTTTCCCCTATGCCTCTCATCCACAATAAAATCTGAAGTGTTTCTATGGCCAACAAGACCCGACATTATCTAGCTCCAGGCCAGGGCCTCCCCATCTCCCAATCCCGCTGTCATTGGCTGCAGCTGCCCGGGGCAGTGTGCTCTCCTGTCGCCCTGATGCTGTGGATCCCAAGGGCACAGCATTGAGGCTGCTCGCTGACTGCTGTCCTTTCAGAGGCTACTCTCGTGCTGAGGGTCCTCCTGGCCCACGCCCACGGCTGCCGGCTGCCCGATGGGCCAGGCTGAATAAACCAAACTCAAACCAAGAGCCTCTAATTTTACAATCCATCTTCTCTCTCTGAGAGCTCTCTCGGCGAATTCCCAGCCATCCCACTTCATTGGGCTGAAAGATTTCTTTTAATTATAAAAAAATAAATTATTAACTACTTTTGAGAAATCAGTCTGCGTCTCTCTCTCATACTTACATTCGAAAGCCTCAGGGTGCCATCATATTGACTAATAGAGGTGATTAGAAGAGAAATGAAGAGGGAAAATATAGTCTTCTCCATTTACCCACATGTTTATGCGTTCCAGAACTCTCTATTCCTTCCACAGATGTGTTTCTATTTGGTGCCATGTCTGTTCAGCCTGAGAAACTTGCGCATTTCTTTCATTCTAAGCCAGTGGTTCTCAACCTTCCTAATGCCGCGACCCTTTAATATAGTTCCTCATGTTGTGGTGATCCCCAACCATAAAATTATTTTCGTTGCTACTTCAGAACTGTAATGCTGCTACTGTTATGAATCGTCATGGAAATACCTGATATGCAGGATGTATTTTCATTGTTACAAATTGAACATAATCAAAACACAGTGATTAATCACAAAAACAATATGTAATTATATCTGTGTTTTCGATGGTCTTAGGCGACCCCTGTGAAAGGGTCGTTTGGACCCCAAAGGGGTCGCGACCCACAGGTTGAGAACTGCTGTGATAGGGTCTATTATGTCAATAAATTCATTGAG
>NW_006286241.1:250602-254985 GCF_000327345.1 Myotis davidii
TTGGCCATAGAAGGGTGTATTTCCATAGACTCTCTATTCCTAAGAAACAATCTTGGGGAAATGTGTGTCTGTACATGTTGCTTTCACATTAGGTCGTGCACCCGTGGGCTGACCCCACACAGTATTTCCTGAGCAACAACAGCAGCGAGAACAATAGGCTTCATTTTGGTGGCGGCGATGATGAGAAGTGTGCACACTGATTTATTCCAATGAAGGTTAGCAAATGAAGATGTGGGCTTCCATCTGTCCTATTCATGACTCCGTGCAGAAAAGAGAAGTCACTTGGAGTAGAAAGAGATTATCCATAGGGAAGTTGGCCCTCACAATGAATTCTTCAAAGGAGTTGGTTCCACCTGGGCCTTCAGAACATTCTAGAACAATTCATGACCTTCCCACGGGAGGGAATGCCACCTCGGAGGATGTCCCTGGAGCTGGGCTGGCCTCAGCTGCTCCTCACCAACTGGGCAAAAGGAGGTGGACACTCAACTCTAATCCAGGGGTCAAGGACAGATCCTGGAACTGTGGTTGCCTCCACAACTCCTTTTAAAATAACCCCTGTGAAAGGGTCGTTCGACCCCCAAAGGGGTCACGACCCACAGGTTGGCGACCCACAGGTTGAGAACCGCTGTTCTAAGTGGTTTCATTTTGCCTGCATTTTTGTTTTCAAATGAATGGACTTGAATTTGTAGAGTAGTTTTAGGTTTACAAAAGATTTGAACAGGAAGTACTGGGCTTTCTCATAAACCTGCTCCTCCCTCACCTCTGTTTCCCTCACCTCTGTTATATCTTACATGAGTTCAATATAGTTATTGTTGATGAGCCGATTGGTCCAGTATTATCAGCTCAAGCCCACCGCCTACACCACTGGTTACTCTGTGTTGGACACTCTATGGGCTTTGACAAATGTCTAATGCAGGGGTCCAGCATTATAGTATCACATAGCATCGTTTCCTGGCCCTAACCACCCTCTGTGCCACCTGCTCATCCTTCTCTTCATCCGCCTGCTTCCCCGGAAACCACTGATATTGTTAGTCTCTATAGTTTTGTTTTTACAGAATGTCATGTAGTTGGAATCTTATAGGGCCGTGGTCGGCAAACTGTGGCTCTTTGGCCCATTGAGTGTGGCTCTTCCTAAGCCTTAAGAATCCCCTAATTAAGTTAATAACAATGTACCTACCTATACAGTTTAAGTTTAAAAAATTTGGGTTGTGCTGTTGATATTTGGCTGTGTTGACTAATGAGTTTGCCGACCACTGGTATAGGGTGACTAGAGGCCCAATGCATGAAAATTTGTGCAAGAGGAGGCCGTCCTACCCCCAGCTGCTTGCGCCAGCTTCCCAAACCAGCTTCCCTCTGTGGGCACCCGGGACCCAGGCTTCCCTCCTCTGGCTTCCCTCCGGCCCTGGCTTTGCCAGGAAGGACATTCGGAAGACATCTGGTCTAATTAGCATATTACCCTTTTGTTATTATAGATGGTTAATTTTGTGTGTCAATTGGACTGGGCCACAGGGTGCCCAGATATTTGGTTAAACATTGATCTGGGTGTGTCTGTTATTCTTGGAGCCTGGCTGGTGTGGCTCAGTGGTTGAGTGTCAACCCATGAGTCAGGAGGTTACCGGTTTAATTCCAGGTCAAGGTTGTGGGCTCCATTCCCAGTAGGAGGCGTGCAGGAGGTAGCCAATCAATGATGCTCTCTCTCATTGACGTTTCTATCTCTCTCTCCTCTCTGAAGTCAAGAGATAGAGAGTTAGAAACATCGATGAGAGAGAAACATCGACCAGCTGCCTCCTGCACATCTCCTACTGGGGATGAGCCCGCAACCCAGGTACATGCCCTTGACCGGAATCGAACCCAGGACCTTTCAGTCCGCAGGCCGACGCTCTATCCGCTGAGCCAAACCGGTTTCGGCTGAATGATTACTTTTGATTAACAGAAGTATTGTCTTTTAAATGTATTCAATTAATTTTTTCCATTATGCTTAGTAATTTTTCTTTTGCTTTAAAAAGTATCTCCTTATCCTGAGATTTTTAAAGGTTTTACCTAATAGTATTCTCCAAAATTTTTTTGCTTCTTACACCTGGGTCTGGGATTGATTTTTGGAGTGAAGTGGAGTTCTCTATGACTGTTTGATTGTGCCAGCACATTTATTACCAGAGGGCTCTTCTCTCTAGCTCCTCTGACATGCCTCATTTGTCATAAATCATGTTAAAATAAGAGTGACTCCGTATTTGAGTCTTCTTTTTCATTATTTTGTCTATTCCTACAACAATAATAGATTGGCCTACTTTTTAATGAATATCGCTATCATGTGGAACAATTGCTTTCCTATTATTGTTCTGCAATTGTGTTTTGGTTTATTCTTGGTTGTGTATTTTATTATATGCTTTCAGATTAGCTGATCAAGGCATGCAAAGAAACTTGAGGTATTAGCTGGATTAGACTGAATTTATACATCAATTTGTGGAGAGTTAACATCTTTAAAATACTGAGTTTTCAATCCAGGAAGGCGGTATATCTCTTGATTTATTCAGATCATTTAAAAATTTCTTAAGAATTGATACAGTTTTCTACATAGAAGTTTGTCCAGCTTTTGTGAAGTGTATCTTGCTACATGATATTTTGGATGTTACTGAAAACGATATTTTTAAAAATTTAAATTTTGTGTCTGTTGATGGTGTCTCCCTCACCTCTGTTATTACATCTTACACGAGTTCAATATAGTTGTTGTTGATGAGCCAATATTGGTCCAGTATTATCAGCTGAAGCCCACCGCTTACACCACTGGTTACTCTGTGTTGGACACTCTATGGGCTTTGACAAATGTCTAATGCAGGGGTCCAGCATTATAGAATCACACAGCATCGTTTCCCGGCCCTAACCACCCTCTGTGCCACCTGTTCATCCTTCTCTTCATCCCCCTGCTTCCCCGGAAACCACTGATATTGTTAGTAATTGGATTTTCGGTTACATAGGGTCTGGGCAGGTTAGCTTTCCACCTGTCCCTCCCTGTGCAGTCTTGGAGGCAACATTACCTCCTCCTGGCCACACGTGGGACAAGACGCAGAGTATAGCCAACCAGGGCAGCTCACCTGAGCGGCTCCAATCAGTTCTGCACATCTCAAGGGTGCATGTAATTGAGAGTCTGATTTACATGCAGAATCCTAGCTGCAAGGGAGTCTGGAAAGTACAGTGTTTAGCTGTCCAGTTTCTTTTTTTTTTTAAATATATTTTATTGACTTTTACAGAATGTCATGTAGTTGGAATCATATAGGGTGATGGTTAATTTCATGTGTCAACTAGACTGGGCCACAGGGTGCCCAGATATTTGGTTAACTTCTGTGTCCAGAACCTGCATTGATGAGATAACTATAGAGTTCTCTTTTAGTCTGTAAATACGTAGAATTACAATGATTATTTGACTAATGTCAAAAAAAGTATTCATTGGTGGGATAAATACAATTTGCTCATGATTTATCCTGTTTCTTTTGTGGGTTTTTTTAAATCCTCACCCGAGGATATTTTTTCTAACATTAATCTGGGGTGTGTCTGTTATTCTTGGAGCCTGGCTGGTGTGGCTCAGTGGTTGAGTGTCAACCCATGAACCAGGAGGTCGCCAGTTTAATTCCAGATCAAGGTTGTGGGCTACACCCTCAGGTTGTGAGCTCCATCCTCAGTAGGGGGCGTGCAGGAGGCAGCCCGCAACCCATGTATGTGCGCTTGACCAGGAATCAAACCCGAGACCCCTCAGTTCATGGGCCAACACCAGCCAGGGTTGATTTATCCTCCTTATGCGTTACTTCTTATATATTACTAAATTCTGTTTGCTGTTTTCCCCATTTTATTCATGAAGAAAATTTTGCTGAGCATTCTCTGTTATCCTGATAATGTTCCTGCAGGATTTTAGAATCAAAGTGATGCTGGCTTCAAAATGCAAGTTTGGAGAGGTCCCTTTGGAAATCTCCTGGGTGAGTGTGTGCATTGTTGGCGTTATCTGAAATCTGACCTGACTAAACCAGCTCACCCAAGTCCAACTGACTAGTCACTCTGCTAACTTCCTTGATAACACGTGCCGAACTTGGTAATTATTATTATCATTATTTGTTAATCCTCACCTGAGGATATTTTTTCCCATTGATTTTTACAGAGAGTAGAAGGGAAGGGGGAGACACACAGAGAGAGAAACATCGATGTGAGAGAGACACATCCATTGGCTGCCTCCTGTTCATGCCCTGACTGGGCCGGGATTGAGCCTGCAAATGAAGTATGTGCCTTTGGTCGGAAGCCAACTTCCCTTTGATGCCAGGCATTTCCCGGTAGTTAATCCATAGCATGAGCATTTGGACCCCTCGGGCGCATATCACTATTCAATTTCTAAGGATGAAA
>NW_006286241.1:255069-264055 GCF_000327345.1 Myotis davidii
TATTATTATCATTATTTGTTAATCCTCACCTGAGGATATTTTTTCCCATTGATTTTTACAGAGAGTAGAAGGGAAGGGGGAGACACACAGAGAGAGAAACATCGATGTGAGAGAGACACATCCATTGGCTGCCTCCTGTTCATGCCCTGACTGGGCCGGGATTGAGCCTGCAAATGAAGTATGTGCCTTTGGTCGGAATTGAACCCATAACCCTTCAGTCTGTGGGTTGACACTTTAACCACTAAACCAAACTGGCTGGGGCAAAATCGGTAGTTAATTGATTATTATTTTTTCTTATTTATTACCCTTCACCTACTATGGGACTATAAACTTTGAGAACTGGCCTGTTTCTCCAGGAGCAAGCATAAAGCCGTACACAAAGTACTTATTCAGTAAACAGAGATTTAATGAGTGGAGCTTATATTGAGTACTGAGAATATATTGGAAAATTGTTTTTGTCATCATGGCAGTAGTATGAGTAGTAGCCCTTTGGCCGTTAACAATAATGACACGGCCGTGAAAAGCAGGCATCCTGAGTTTGAATCCGACTTTGCCAGTGTCTGATGACCTATTCAGTGGTCGGCAAACCGCGGCTCGCGAGCCACATGCGGCTCTTTGGCCCCTTCAGTGTGGCTCTTCAACAAAAGACCGACTTCTGCGCATGGGCCATGAAGTTTCAATCGCACTGAACGTGCGCACCCGCACGTGGTATTCTGTGGAAGAGCCACACTGAAGGGACCAAAGAGCCGCGTGTGGCTCTCGAGCCACGGTGTGCCGACCACGGACCTATGTGATCTTGGCTAAGTTAACTAATTTTTTTGTGCCTCACTTTTCTCATATTTAGAAGAGTGATAATCAAGCCTTTGTCCCTATCTAAAGCCTGTGGCCAGATATGTTTTACAATTCAGAATTCCTTTTGTGTTAGGAAAGTATGTAATGTGGTACAGATACCACATGCTATAACAACCCTGAGGGGAGCATGGGGATCAGGAGTCCACAGAGAAACATATAAAGATTAACTGTAAGTGGGATAATTAGAATATAAACAGACTGTGTCAGCTCAGATCACGTTTCACTATGCAAACTTGAAAAACTTGGCTTTCAGAGCAGATCAATAGGAACCCAAATGCACGTAGACCCAGAGACGTTCAGAACTGGGAAGAATCCTAATGGTTTTTGGTGTTGTTTTTTTTACTAATGGTCTTCTTTTTTTTTTTTTTTTTTACTAATTGCATTTTTTTTACAACTTCTCCAATTTTAATGATTAGAATAACTAAGATGCAGAGATATCAGACAACCTTCCCAAGGTTACATAGCCAGTTTCTCATCATGCTGGAGACTTGTTATACCACCATATGAAAAATACAGGCTGATGTTATTTCAGACTTGAAAGCTAGAACTAAATGATCTTTTTTTGGGATTCCTTTCAATCTTGAAATTGTTCAACGTGGCCTGACTTTCTCATGATCCATGAATTATTTTTCTGATCGACCAAAGGTGCGAGTTTCTTAGAAAACGGTGATCATAAGGAGAAAAATGCATCACGGTGCTTACAAGACAGCGAAGAAAACATACACAAAAGAAGATGATAGTGAGCTACTAAAAAGGCTAGAGCTGGTAAATCAAGGTGTCTATAGAATTCTATGGATAACTACCCCCTTTTCAAAAAGGGGACTTTCAGTTTTATTTTTCCTCATTTGATATAACAAATCATATTCTGAAAAATGTGTACAATTGACTGACATACGCTATAGCTATTGGGAATCAAGTTATTGTGAGTAGAAGCATATCAATACTAGAGCACATTCATTCGATGGAAACATTAAATTGCCTATAGGGCATTTAGAGCATGTTTTTGTAAAGAGTAGAAGTACACCTCAATTTACGTATAAAGTTTCAGAACCCTCCGTTCCACAGGGAGAGATTTTAAAGTTAAAACCTGAAGTCAGATTTAATGGCATGAATACAGGGTTGTAACTTCTTAATTAGTCATGGCTATCATAGGATGATTAAAACACAATGCTGTGTACACTGCAGACATGTGTTTCTTTTAGATCCCTTTGAGGGCCCAGCCGGTGTGGTTCAGTGGTTGAGCATTGACCTATGAACCAGTAGGTCACAGTTCGATTCCCGGTCAGGGCACATGCCCCGGTTGCAGGTTTGATCCCCAGTAGGGGGCGTGCAGGAGGCAGCCAATCAATGATTCTCTCTCATCATTGATGTTTCTATCTCTTTCTCATTCTCCCTCTCTGAAATAGCACACACACACACACACACACACACACACACACTGAGTGGCCAGATTATGATGACCACCCCATCAGTACTTCGTTGGACCACCTTTTGCCTTCAATACTGTGGTGACTTCTTGGCATTGACTACACGAGATGATGAAAGGTGGGCACATGACTTTTTTCCAATGCTGGATTGTCCAATCCTTGTGTCCCTGTGCAAATTGGAGACGTTTTATCTTGGTAACTGCAGACAGCAAAGGTGTTCGAACAGGCCTTCGGCTTCCATATCCCATATGATGTAGTGTACGGCTAATTTGCCTACAAATGTCAGGTGGTCATCATCATCTGGCCACTCAGTGTATATACTATCTATATCTATATCTATATCTATCTATCTATCTATCTATCTATCTATCTATCTATCTATCTATCTTTTTTTAGATCCCTTGGAGACAGGAATTCTTTGAAGGCAGGTGCCACAGAGCGATGGGGGTGTCGGCACCAGCTAATTCATAGGAAGAGGGAAAACCCAGTTTCAGAATGACACTGCAATAAAAACAGAAAAAGTGGTCTGAAGTCTGTTCTGTCTGGAATTAATGTAGCTACTAGCTTTTTTCTTCTTTTTTTTATTCTTGATAAAGAATTATATGGCCCAAGGGCTACGGGGAGAGAGGAATGGGGAGATGCTGGTCAAGGGGTACAACACGTCAGTTATGCAGGACTAATATGTTCTGGAGGTCTAACGTACAGCATTGAGAATGTTGTCAACAATACAGTTATTATAGACTCAAGATTTGCTAAGAGGGTAGGCCTTAGTTGTTCTTACTCCCAAAATAATAACTATGTGAGGTAATGGATATGTTAATTAGCTTGGTTGTGGTGATTATTTCACCATGTATATGTATATCAAAACATCAAATCATATACCTTAAAAAGCACCTTTTGCCTGCCAGCATGGCTGAGTGGTTGAGCATCGACTTATGAACCAGGAGGTCATGGTTCTATTCCCAGGTTGGGGCACATGCCCGGTTGGGGGCTTGGTCTCCAGAGTGGGGCGTCCAGGAGGCAGCTGATCAATGATTCTCTTTCATCACTGATTTTTTTTATCTCTCTCCCCCTCTCCCTTCCTCTCTGAAATCAATACAAATATACTTTTTTAAAAAAAGCACCTTTTAAGATATTGATTAAAAATAAAGCTCATTTTGCAATATATAAATATATAAAATAGAAAAATAGATGCAATTCTTTCTTATAGATACATCCTTTCCCCCACACAAAATAATCCACAAGACTTGCCAAACGCCTCTGGGCATGGCTAATACATATATTTGAATTCATACAAGGCTAGTTCCTTGGAACAGAAAACATTACATTTTTTCTAAGTGCAACTGAAGACATATTTTCAGCTCCCCAATGAGCTATAAGACCACAAAACCGTAAGAGAAAAAGAGTTTCATACTGTACAAGCAACTTGGCTCAGGCTGTGATATAATCTACATCTAATCCCTTTCTTTTCTTGACATATTCAATTTTATTACACAAAAATAAAAATACACACACACACTGGAGGTTTACCATCATCTAGGTTTTGGTGTACCTTCCTGATTTTTCTATGTATATATTTGTGATTTAAAATAACAAACATATATTATACTAAAAAAGATTTTGTTTTGAGGCTTCTTTTTCTTCCAGAACCATAATGTGAGCACTTTCAGATCACTAAGTATTTTGATGCATAATTTAATAGCTGAAAAAATAATAACAATGTGCTTTATAGAACCGGCCATATTTTTATTAAATTTTACCTTCCTAATAACCCTGTAAGTCGCTATTATCCTAATTTTATATCCGAAGAACTCAAAATTTAGCGTAAGTAATATATGCAAGGACCCATATCTAGAGAGGGAGAGAAACAGAATATAAATCTGCAAGAGTTTATGCCCTGAGTTATATCACTCAGAATATCTAACTCTTCCCTATTGGCACTCTCAATTGTTTCTTTTCTTTCCTCTCTCCCTCCCTTCCTTCTCTCTCCCTCCCTCCCTCCCTTCCCCCTCCCTGCCTCTTTCTCTCTTTCCCCTTCCTACCATCCTCCCTCTTTCCTATTATAAACAACTCTTTGATGAGCATCTGTGTAACAAAATCTTTTTTTAAAATATATATTTTATTGATTTTTTACAGAGAGGAAGGAGAGGGATAGAGAGAAACATTGATGAAAGAGAAGTATCGACCAGCTGCCTCCTGCACACCCCCCACATGGGGATGTGCCCACAACCAAGGTACATGCCCCTGACCGGAATTGAACCCAGGACTCCTGAGTCCGCAGGCCGACGCTCTACCCACTGAGCCAAACCAGTTAGGGCTGTGTAACAAAATCTTGTCACATGACCTCGAAGATCAAATGGCTGAGAGTGACCACTGCTTGCTCAAGTGGCCACGATTGGTGGTCCTCTAAATTCTGACCCTTTGCTGTCCAACAGGTTCACGTGACAAGTTCTGGTCAATGGACTATGAGTAGACACGATCTGTGTCACTTGGTGGACAAAACACAGAAGCCTGGCCGAGTTCTCGATGAACTCTTCCACCTGGTGAAGGTTGAGTGTTGAGATGGTGGCCGTACAAAGCTTGAAGCCCCCATCAGCCTGGGTTCCCGAGTTGGCCCCTGGGTCACTACACAGCTCAGCATGCCCACCTCTTACTAATCTGGTTGGAAACTGGAGCTTGGACAACAAAAGAAAAACATCTTGATGTTAAGTCACTGAGCTCTTGCGTTTAATGTTTAAACACATACTCGCTTTATTTATGGGAATTAGGCAACATCTAGCAGAAATTATATCCACTTATTCTTCAACTCAACAATCCCATTTCATGGAATCTTTCCCAGTCACACTGGCAAAAAGAAAAAGAAAAAGACAGGAAGGAAATTAATGTAAGCACCACGCTATTAATGGCAGAGGAAATGACTTCTCAATATTTTTGAGCAAACACACACAAGGAACAGTACCTTCTCTTTCACATCTGCTTTTTAGGGATTTCACTGTTCTCTACTTCTAAAATGAAAATGATATCTATGGCCTTTGGAGTTACAGCTTTGTGACATGCGTGTTTATTTGCTTGTCTTTTTTGCTCATTCATATGCAGGCATCTTCATAATTCTGAGTGTGTGTGTGTGGGGAGGGGCGGGGTTTGGGGGGGTCAAAACAGTTTCCTGTGTCCACACATTGGGGCTCCGATGACATCAAGGCTAGAGGCATCGGGAGGAAATGGTACCCCGAGTTTTCTGTGGGGAAGGAAGCCTTTATCATTAGGAAACCAGGAGTGCCTGATGCTTTGAAGATAAAAGGTGTCCGAGGAGCATTTGCCCGAAGTTCTTTTATGTGAATTCTCAGCTGCTTGCAAAGGCAGCGGTTTGAGGCAAGTTCAAATGCTTAAGAGGTTGTGGAGGACGGTGGGTCTTGGTTGTTAACTCAAGGTAAGAGCCTTTTAATTTTTATATCCACAGCGTTCAGTGCCATACATTCCTCCCGGGACTCAGCCTCATTTGCATGTGAGACAGTGTCATTTTGCAAGATTTCTTTTCCTCTCTCCCTTGGGGTAAATATTCAGATTTCTCACGAACCTTGAAACATAAAGTGCTTTTCATATTTTTCTCTCAAGGTCTCACTAAATGGCGCTTCCCAGCAAATGGGAACCTGTAATGACAGCCCCTCCGAACACCCGCGTGTGACTGTGAGCATCTGCCACGAACCGCTGCTTCCCGGAGCCATCCCCACATCGGCGCCCACGCCCCGGCCTTGGGCCACGTGCAGAAGGCGACCTGGGACGGCACGGAGAATGGGAAACTGCGGGTGTGATGAGAATGCCTAATGTACCGAGAGCAGACGGATGCTGCAGAAGCAGCCCCGACAAATGGAAACATTGCGCTGCGGAACACAGTGGCGTGGGGCAGTGGGAAGCGGGGATCTCGGCCCCACGCCGTGGGCAGCTGGGGTGTGACCACAATGCTCAATGAGCCCGTGCGCTGAGCCAGGCCATGCCCGCTGCTCCGAGTCCCAGGGTACCATTTCCTCCCGAGGCCTCTGGCCTTGATGTCATCCGAGCATCAATGTATGGATACAGGAAACCCCCTCCAACCATCCCTCCCCCCCCGCCCCTCAGAATCAGGAAGATGCCTGCATATGAATGAGCAAAAAGACAAGCAAATAAGCACATACATCACAAGGCGATAACTCCAAAGTCAATTGATACCATTTTTGAAGTAGAGAACAGCGAAATCCCTAAAAAGCAGATGTGAAAGAGAGGGTACTGTTCCTCGTGTGTGTTTGCCCCAAAATATTGAGAAGTCATTCCCTTCGTTCATCTTTTCCTGGGTAAAGCTGATCACTGAACTGGTATCTGTGGGGCCAACACAATGTAAAACATAAACAGTAGGGTTGCTATCTACATTTTATAGAAATTTATTTCAAATTACATATATAAATTGATTTCAGAGAGGAAGGAAAAGGGAGAGAGAGAGATAGAAGAGGGAGATGAGAGAGAATCATGGATCGGCTGCCTCCTGCACGCCCTACACTGGGGATCAAGACCACAACCCAGGCATGTGCCCTGACTGGAAATCGAACCGTGACCTCCTGGTTCATAGGTCGTCGCTAACCACTTAGCACAGTGGTTCTCAACCTTCTGGTCCTTTAAATACAGTTCCTCATGTTGTGATCCAACCATAAAATTATTTTTGTTGCTACTTCATAACTGTAATGTTGCTAATATTATGAATCGTAATGTAAATATCTGATATGCAGGATGGTCTTAGGTGACCCCTGTGAAAGGGTCATTAGACTGTCAAAGGGGTTGCGACCCACAGGTTGAGAATGCTGACTTAACAACACATAAGTCATCACTAACCATTTAGCACACTGGCCAGGCACTATCCACATTTGTAATCAATGCGCCCTGCACTGTCTGTCCACAGTGGTGTAGGAATGGGGATGACTGAGGAGGAAACCGGCCCGTCAGGAAATGTCTGCAGAAAGCGAGGCAAGAGATTCCCACAGAGAAGCTGGGCCCGTGGGAGAGACTTGGGTCAGTTACACGCCGGCCAGCTGGGATAAACAGGTGTTGGAGAAGCTGTGTCCCCTCCCTTGGTATGCTTATGGCCAATGTAACGATTTGCCTACAGAGAAAGAAGCCACCGGGCTAGCACTGGTTGACCCGTGCAGGGTCCTGGGCCCTTCTCAGGTTCAAGCCCAGCAAATGGGCTTGTCATCCATGCTGGTGAGGAAATGGAAGGAGTTGGTAATGAGTGCCAGCTTTGAACTTGTAGGGGGGCGGTCATCCAAAGGAATAGGATTAAAGAGTGTGGAGGGGGTGGAGATTGAACTGGAGGTACCTCAGTGAGCTCCTTAGAATTTAAAACTATACCTACTTGGCGGTTGTTGAGCATAGAGAAGCAATTGTTTTCCAAAAGAAGGAAGTCGGAGAAATGAAGGAAACAGAGAGGGGGAGAGGTTATTGGTGAGGGTGGGTTTGTGGGAGCAAAAACGGGTGGAGTTGGCCTGGCCAGTGTGCTCAGTGGTTGAGCATCAATCTATGAACCAGGAGGTCATGGTTCGATTCCTGGTCAGGGCACATGCCCGGGTTGTGGGTTCGATCCCCAGTATAGAACATGCAGGAGGCAGCCAATCAATGATGATCACTCATTATTGGTCGGTCTCTCTCTCTCTCTCTCTCTCTCTCTCTTCATCTCTGATATCAATAAAAAAATATATATGTTTTGAAAAAGGGCTGGAGTTGGAGGGTGCATTGCTTCATGGTCAGAGGATAGGTTTTGGAGACAGACAACTGGGAGTCCAATCTGCTAATGCTCAGTTTCCTCATTGGTCAAATGGCTAATAATCACAGCTACTCTATAGAGTTTGGAGAAAGAAATTGAGACAATACATGAATAAACATAGAACAGTGTCTGGACTACAGTAAGCCCTCAACGAATAGTAGCTGTTTATTTACTAGAACATAAAAAATAGAAATAAAACAGTAACTAATGGTATTAGAACATAGAGGAGAAGTCAAGTGTGAAGGGAAGAATTCTGGATGAGGGCAAATCCATGGTCGAAGACATAGCAGTACATTAATGGACTCTGGAAGGAGCCAAGGAACTTTCATGTGCACATTCTCTAGTTCTTCAAGCCTGTGCATCGTCAAAACCCTTGAAAACATTCTCTCTTCCATTAAAGAGAGAAGTCTCTGTCCATGCCCTTTCCATACGCTGGCATCTAACCAAGTAGAGTCTAAGTTTTCGGCAGAGTGACCCCTAGACTGCTTTACGGCTGAGGAAGTGGAGTACTGGGATAGATATATTTCGACAATATTCCCAGGAAAATCTTCCTTCATGCCCATGGGTGGACCCCTGGGCCCTATTCTGTCCTGGATTCTGCCTTAGAATCAGGTCCTTCCCCGACACAACGCCACCCACTCATGGTCTGGAACGTGCCTCCAACATTACGCACAGATGGCATCCCTCTTTTGGTCTATGTGGGCTACTCTGATGGAAATTTGGGGTTTACTGTCTCCCACTGGAAGAAAATATTGGAGCTGACGTGAAAGGAAACGGGTTTGAATGCTGGATCTACAGTTTGTGAGCTTTATGACCTAAACTCTCATTTCCCCACTCTAATATGGGCTTAATGCACAGAGTCATGACAGTAAAATTAGTGTACATGAAAGCTCTCCCTACATTACGAAATAGCACACAAGTG
>NW_006286241.1:264125-265500 GCF_000327345.1 Myotis davidii
TATATTTCCTCCTCCTAGTTGGCTCACTAAAATTGTAGGAGAGGAAAATAATTGTCTTTCTATCCTTCTAAGTTTTTCTGGCTGGCCAAATAAGTCAAATTCACATAAGGTATATTAATAGAAGGAAACCAAATTTAATTACATGTATTCATATGGGGGGTTCCCTAAGAATATGAGAGCTTAGGAGGCATTGGGCAGTTGAGGGTTACATGCCATTCTGGAGTAAGGAGAGGGAGGCAGGGGTTTGGGATTTTGAAGGGAAAGTAGGCAATTCATAGGTAGAGGAGAAAGAGCACGCATCCTATATAATAAAAGCCTAATATGCTAAGTGTCCAGTCATTCATTTAACCAATCAAAGCATAATATGCTAATGATATGCTAAGGCAGCTCAACTTCTCGCTATGATGTGCACTGGCCACCAGTGGGCAGACAGTAGACCGGTTGACCAGTCGCTATGTGTGCACTAGCCACCAGTGGGCAGACAGTAGACCAGTCGACCAGTCACTATGACATGCACTGACCACCAGGGGACAGACAATTGACCGGTCAACCAGTCACTATAGTGTGCACTGACCACTAGGGGGCAGAGGTGCCAATTGGTAGGTTAGCTTGTTGCTGGGGTCCAGTAGATCAAGACTGAGCAAGACAGGCCAGACATGCCCTGGATCCCTCCTGCAGTTCCTCCCCGGCTGGCCCCAATCATGCACTGGTGGGGTCCCTTGGCCTGTCCTGCGCCCTCTCGCAATCTGGGACCCCTCAGGGGATGTCGGAGAGCCAGTTTTGGCCTGATCCTGCAGGGACTGAAGGCTAATATGCAAATTAACAGAACAGCCAAATAACCGGTTGCTATGATGTGCACTGTCCATCAGGGGACAGACAGCCAGAAGTCAGGCTCGGCTCACAGCTGGTGAGCACAGCGATGGTGGCGAGAGCCTTTCCCCCCTCCGCAGTAGTGCTAAGGATGTCTGACTGACATCCCCTGAGGGCTTCTGGACTTTGAAAGGACACAGGACCTTCCTCACCCCCAGTGCATGAATGTCGTGCACCAGGCCTCTAATAACTAATAATAACAGTATAACAAGGTCTGATTTTTTTTTCCTCACCAACAACCAATTCTCTAATTCTTTGACACCAACAAATGAATGTGATTCTGATACTTTTGACCTAAAACTGGTGTCCAATCCCACCAGTGAAAGGGCTCCGTTCCCACAGGACTGCCCCTACATCAGAGACTCCCAATTGACTGACAGACAAGTACCTTCCCCGATGCCACCCACGTCACTGGGCTTGTGTCTGTCTCCCCTTTGTTGGACCCATGCCCCCAAGGATCTGCAGGGAATTTGCCGGTGGTTCCCGGGGTGGGTGAAATTGCAGC
>NW_006286241.1:284865-287055 GCF_000327345.1 Myotis davidii
CCAGTCGACCAGTCACTATGACATGCACTGACCACCAGGGGGCAGAGGTGCTGACTGGTAGGTTAGCTTGCTGCTGGGGTCCAGTTGATCAGGACTGAGCAAGGTGGGCCACACATGCCCTGGAGCCCCAGCTGGCCAACCCTCAGCATCCCTTCCTGGCCCCAATCGTGCACTGGTGGGGTCCCTTGGCCTGTCCTGCGCCCTCTTGCAATCTGGGACCCCTCAGGGGATGTCGGAGATCCAGTTTTGGCCTGACCCTGCAGGCCAGGCTGAGGGACCCCACTGGTGCACGAATTCATGCACTGGGCCTCTAGTATACTAAATAAACTGTCACTGGGCCACCCAGCAACAATGGGACACAGAGCAGAGTCTATCAAACAGACTCTGCCGGTATCCTCCCTGCCTGCCACACTTAGATCCTATTATGCCAAGAGGATAGCTCCCTTCCTTTAAGCAAGTTTGTCTATGAGATTCCCTTTCAGGTAGAGGGGGAGACTGAAAGGTTCTTTCTGAGCCTTTCGTTTCTTAAAAAATAACCAGCTTGAAACCATCTCTACCCACAAAAAGCATATTTTGGGTAGCAAACTCTGCCTCCCCTCACTACTAATTTCCAAGCTTATGAAACCATCTTGCATTCTTCCAGAGGAGCAAGACTCGGTATGTCTTAGATTACGAACACAACACTTTCCTCCCAACATACACACATACGTTTACCCAACAAATTTGTTCGATTACTAGTCAAATAACGCCCATTTATTCAATAACGACAGGTTGGAAGTTAAACATAGGGAACAGAGAAATATAACAAGGTCTGATTTTTTTTTTCTTCCCCTCACCAACAACCAATTCTCTGATTCTTTGACACCAACTGGGCATCCAACAAATGAATGTGATTCTGATACTTTCGACTTACAGCTGGTGTCCAATCCCACCAGTGAAAGGGCTCTGGTCCCACAGGACTGCCCCTACATCAGAGACTCCCACAGATTAGCTCCAGAAAGGAGGAGGGATGGAGAAAGGAGAGGGCACATTGTAGATAAGGACAGAAGAGCTGCTTGGGGAGCCAAGGTCCGAACCCAAAGTTTGACGTAGCCTCAGAAAGAGGATGCTTTAGGACCTAAACCTGTGGTTCTCAACCTGTGGGTCGCAACCCCTTTGGGAGGTCGAACGACCCTTTCACAGGGGTCGTCTAAGACCATCGGAAAACACATATATAATTACATATTGTTTTTGTGATTAATCGCTATGCTTTAATGATGTTCAATTTGTAACAATGAAAATACATCCTGCATATCAGATATTTACATGACGATTCATAACAGTAACAAAATGACAGTTATGAAGTAGCAACGAAAATAATTTTATGGTTGGGGGTCACCACCACATGAGGAACTGTATTAAAGGGTCGCGGCATTAGGAAGGTTGAGACCCACTGCTTTAGGAGGTCAGTAGCCAACTGTTTTGGGTATATCACCATTCAAGTATCACTTGTTGGGAGAGAGAGGCCCTTGTGATAGCCCAAGGAAAAGTATTTCCTGAGACTCGCACAGGAGAACGAGTGGTTTTTATTTCTGTGGAATTCCATCCCTGAGTTTCCAAGGTCCCAATCCCCCTCGTCCCCCAAGGAAGAAGTCCTGTTTTGCCTGTAGCAGGGCCAAAAGCAGAGCCAGTGTCCAGAGCCTTCCGTTCCATGTTGGAACAATCCCACCCAGCATCAGGCTGGCGTAGTTTGTGTTTCCCGCTGCAGTTCATCAGTGCATTGCTTTGGGGAGGGGGGTTCCACATGATCATAGGCCATAGAGATGAAAGCAAGCAAACAGGAATAAGAGAGTCTGACAAGAGCCCAGAGCCAAGAGCTGGTAGAGATAGAACTCCTTTAATTAGGGAATTATGCATTCACAAATGTTGGCTCACTTGCTGTGGCCACGCCCATCTGGCCAATGATCTCTGTTCCCAGGATTGACTGACAGACAAGTACCTTCCCCGATGCCACCCACGTCACTGGGCTTGTGTCTGTCTCCCCTTTGTTGGACCCATGCCCCCAAGGATCTGCAGGGAATTTGCCGGTGGTTCCCGGGGTGGGTGAAATTGCAGCTTCCTGGTGAAGCTGTCCAATGACATGCCTATAATGTCTGGCCTTCCCTTTGCTCCTTTTCTAATATTAACAATTAGCTAATTACAATGGCATCC
>NW_006286241.1:287712-288521 GCF_000327345.1 Myotis davidii
CCCTTAGCCAAACAGGAACCAAGATTGGCGAATTTATTTAAGTATCTTGCTAGGGAACTTGCATATATTAGCTTACTCAATCTTCCAAACAAACATATGGAGTAGATATTACTATCCCCACTTGGTAGAAAAAGAAATTTAGGCTTAACAAAATTAAGCCCAAAATCATGCAGCAGAAAATGTACTCCAATAGATATGATTATGCTTGAAATGTCCCCAAAGCCCACAGTTTAAGAGCACAAGTTTTTTTTGAGGGTAAAGATCTGGATCCTCTAATGGAGCAGAAACGAGGTGCTCCTGTGACTTTGAGAGCTCATGAAGAGTACATCAATAACAATAGTTACATTGCTAAGTGCTTTCTAGGTACCAGGTACTGCTGAGTGTTTTAAATGGATCATCTCCTTGATGCCTCACAATCACACTATGAAATAGGAGTGATTATCATCCTCATTTCATAGATGAAGACTGGTATACAAAAGGGGCCAAGGGTTCAGACAGAGAGAGTGGCCATTGTTAATGGCAGACCTGTCACTCAAATCCAGGTTGATTAAGTTTATTTATTTTATTATTTTTTAAAATATATTTTATTGATATTTTTTATAGAGAGGAAGGGAGAGGGATAGAGAGTTAGAAACATCCATGAGAGAGAAACATCAATCAGCTGCCTCCTACACACCTCCTACTTGGGATGTGCCCGCAAACAAGGTACATGCCCTTGCCCGGAATCGAACCTGGGACCCTTCAGTCCGCAGGCCGACGCTCTATCCACTGAGCCAAACCGGTTTCGGCTTAAAGGGCATCTTTTACAT
>NW_006286241.1:289027-296730 GCF_000327345.1 Myotis davidii
CACTGAGCCAAACCGGCTAGGGCCTAATTATTTTTTAAAAGGTTTTAATATATGTGGATGAAGAGGGGCCACATACTAAACCTGGCAAGTGTAGGGGAGGCCTGGATGGCGACCTAACAAACAGAGACCTGAAACAACCACAAGGGATGGTCTAAAACTAAAAATTTTTAACTAAAAATAATTAAAAGCAGTTTATGGCTGCTTCCCAGCTTCGGGGGGCTTTATTCCCTCCCCAAGGAGCTGAGCTCCAAGTCATCAGCATTTGCTGGGCTCTTGCTTGGTGGTCCCTGCCCCCTGACCTCCTCCCTCTCCAGTGACAGCAAATTATGAGCACTGGGGGGACAATTCTCCAGGGTTTCTTTCTCCACTTCACACACTGTAGTCAGGAGGACATCTGGTGGTGGGGAGGGAATGACTTCTGCCCTTGACACTTTGTTCTGTGTTTTTCATAGATCTGAATACAACCTGGGGCAGGAGGGGACAAGTAACAAAGCAAAGCCACCTGCTGCTCCCATTTTTATTGCTGATTTTAACCTGCTTAAGTTTCACTTCATCTCCTACTTCTTCCCCTAACCCCCTTCACTGTCTCTCCTTCTCTAAAATGTAATGACGCAGGGTCAAGGAGAAGGTGTCATGGATGGGTCAACCTTGGGATAAAGGAGAAGGGGTCATGGATGGGGTCACCCTTGGGGTCAAGGAGAAGGTGTCATGGATGGGGTCAACCTTGGGGTCAAGGAGCAGGTGTCATGGGTGGGGTCAACCTTGGGGTCAAGGAGCAGGTGTCATGGGTGGGGTCAACCTTGGGGTCAAGGAGCAGGTGTCATGGGTGGGGTCAACCTTGGGGTCAAGGAGCAGGTGTCATGGGTGGGGTCAACCTTGGGGTCAAGGAGCAGGTGTCATGGGTGGGGTCAACCTTGGGGTCAAGGAGCAGGTGTCATGGGTGGGGTCAACCTTGGGGTCAAGGAGCAGGTGTCATGGGTGGGGTCAACCTTGGGGTCAAGGAGCAGGTGTCATGGGTGGGGTCAACCTTGGGGTCAAGGAGCAGGTGTCATGGGTGGGGTCAACCTTGGGGTCAAGGAGCAGGTGTCATGGGTGGGGTCAACCTTGGGGTCAAGGAGCAGGTGTCATGGGTGGGGTCAACCTTGGGGTCAAGGAGCAGGTGTCATGGGTGGGGTCAACCTTGGGGTCAAGGAGCAGGTGTCATGGGTGGGGTCAACCTTGGGGTCAAGGAGCAGGTGTCATGGGTGGGGTCAACCTTGGGGTCAAGGAGCAGGTGTCATGGGTGGGGTCAACCTTGGGGTCAAGGAGCAGGTGTCATGGGTGGGGTCAACCTTGGGGTCAAGGAGCAGGTGTCATGGGTGGGGTCAACCTTGGGGTCAAGGAGCAGGTGTCATGGGTGGGGTCAACCTTGGGGTCAAGGAGCAGGTGTCATGGGTGGGGTCAACCTTGGGGTCAAGGAGCAGGTGTCATGGGTGGGGTCAACCTTGGGGTCAAGGAGCAGGTGTCATGGGTGGGGTCAACCTTGGGGTCAAGGAGCAGGTGTCATGGGTGGGGTCAACCTTGGGGTCAAGGAGCAGGTGTCATGGGTGGGGTCAACCTTGGGGTCAAGGAGCAGGTGTCATGGGTGGGGTCAACCTTGGGGTCAAGGAGCAGGTGTCATGGGTGGGGTCAACCTTGGGGTCAAGGAGCAGGTGTCATGGGTGGGGTCAACCTTGGGGTCAAGGAGAAGGTGTCATGGGTGGGGTCAACCTTGGGGTCAAGGAGAAGGTGTCATGGGTGGGGTCAACCTTGGGGTCAAGGAGAAGGTGTCATGGGTGGGGTCAACCCTGGCAGCATTTAGAGGGTGCTGTGTCTCTAGTACAAATAACACTGGGAGAATTTATTGAGTCTAATACTCTTATTTTACAGTGACATTGCTGAAGCTCAGGCAGTTCAAATGTCCTTGCCATGGTCATTCTGATGGAGAGAAGGAGGTGGGGCCATGGTCATTCTGATGGAGAGAAGGAGGAGGGACCATGGTCTTCTAACCTCAGTTCACTCCCTTACCACTCTGACACATTTGAGGAGGAAAATAAAACGAGCAGTAAACACATTCATTTTGTTGCATCTCAAGGTCCACCCCAGAGCTTCAGACGAATGGAAGTCAGTAATACTTCACGTGTATAAAGACGGCATCTGCACTTCTAGCAAAGACCGAAGTTGATTTGTCTCTGCATATCTGTATTGTATGTCTCCGCACCTCACAGAGGAGCACACAGGAGGATTCCTTGTCCTGCACGCTAAGAACTGCTCGAGCTTTCGCACACAAAGTTAATTGGTCAGTGTTTTGTTCCAGAGCTTTCACAGTATGACTGTTCCCACTTCACAGCTCTGCTGCCTGGGGTTCAGTAATAACAATCACAAGTGCTCCCCATGACGTCGCTGACATATCTGCACGTTCCCAAAGCTGTTCTCAGAGAAAGGATCTTAGTTATTCTACAGCCAAGAAATGGGCGGCTGAGCCTTTAAACCAAATCTCAAGCCATGAATGGTGTCACTGAGTGTCACTGAAAGAGGTTAATTATTAGACACAGGAGATGAATACAGCTTTAGGACGTTGTGTTAGCTTTGATGTAGTCCATAGGCATTTTATTCACAGGTACTCAGGCTACCTAGCTGTAGCAGACAGAATAGAAAAGGTATTTTCACTTCCAAACCATGAAAGTGAAAATACATTTTTCAGGATTTTAGATTGAGAAAAATGTAACCAGAAATTAACTATTAAGTGGAGGGCTAAGTTATGCTTTTATGTGGTGACTCTGCCACCCAGGATCCCCCTCTGGCTTTGCACACACAGATTTGCATTAGATAGAGACCTCGTGTGGGCAGAAGGAAGGGGACCACAGCTGCCACCCCCATGGCCTACTACTTCGTGACTTGGCCCAGGTCCTGCTGCAAAGCACAACTCCAGGTTTTCTAGCTAATAGAAAGCATTTTTCCTGCCCCTCTTCTACTTGCTGCAAAATGAACACAGAGCAAGCCAGCGCACATTCTTACAAGCCCTTGGTGGCTCTCCCAAGCCTAGCTGGTGTGGCTCAGTCGACCTATGAACCAGGAGGTCACAGTTTGACTTCTGGTCAGGGCACATGCCTGGGTTGCAGGCTTGATCCCCAGTAGGGGGTGTGCAGGAGGCAGCCGATCCATGATTCTCTCTCATCATTGATGTTTCTGTCTATCTCACCTTCTCCCTTCCTCTCTGAAATCAATAAAAACATATATTTTTAAAAATTCCAAGAACTCTTCTTTTATTACTTCACAAGCAAAGAGATAGCGCTCTCCGCGATCTATGCAAACTTAAGAGCCATTGCTTTAATCCAGCCAGCTCCAGAGTAAATGGGCGCATCCATCGCAGGGGCACTAAAGAGTAAACACACGACTCAAGTGGGTCCTTTTCCAGGTTGTGAGTGGGAGCGAGTGTGTGTGTGTGTGTGTATGTGTGTGTGTGTGTCTGTGTGTGTGGCAGTGTTTGTTTTGTTTCCAAGGTCTACATCCCAGGCAGCTCTAACAAACAGCCCATCTAATGAACAGAGCTGGGCTGGTTCCAGCCAGATCAATACTGCACGCAGCTCTCAGTCCGCGCTTCCTGATGTTTGCTTTTAAGCAATGCGGTGGGGCAGCTGCTGTGTTTGCAGGCAGGATTGGCTCTGGAAAAAACTGTGAAGCCGGCTAAATGCTTCTGGAAAATTCCTTTGGAGGCCCTACACTTCCCATTGTAGGCCCCGGATCCCACTATCTTCTATGCTGCTACCGCCATAATCGCAGAGCCCCGTGGGGCTTTCCTCACTTAATCGGAGGCCCTGGGCGTCCCATCGCGGTCCCCGGATCCCACTACCTTCTGTGCTGCTACCACCATAATCGCAGAGCACCGTGGGGCTTTCCTCACTTAACATTATTACCAAGGGCCCCAGAGAGAGTCAGCATTTCCTGCTCTGCCCCATCCTCACCTTCCCCTAAGGACCCGGGCATCACAGGCTAATCAATTTGGTCAAGCAAATAGCACAGACGTATTAAAGGCTGGGAGTGACTTATAATTCACCCTCTTGTGTAATTCATGCATTTCACAGGATGCGTGTTGCTTAGAGAAGTGAGACAAGTGAGCTACCAAAACGGGATTCTGGACATGGAAGAGTGAATTGTCCTCAGGGAGCCCTAACCGTTGTCACCTCAGACCAGGTGGGTGTCCTCACACCAGCCAGGTGACAGGCGTCCCGGAGGAGGTCAGCACCTTAGCTTGACCCCAACGCCACAGAGCACAGTCTTACACTAAGCTGGCTTTCTGACAGATGGCCATTGTTCCTCACAAGAGGGAGGAATGATAGTCCTGGCCGGGTGGCTCAAATGATTGGAGCATCATCCCACACACCGAAAGGCTGTGAGTTCAATTTCCGGTCAGGGCACATACCTAGGTTGTAGGTTCGATATGTGATCAGAGTGCATATGGGAGGCAACTGATCAATGTTTCTCTCTCTCTCTCTCTCTCCCTATGTAAAAACCAATAAGAAAAAGAGAGAGGAATGAGAGAGGTGGACGAAGAGGCACAAATCCCTCCCCACTGAGAGAACATGGACTTGGAGCTCCACCTCCGCTGTACACAGTCAGAGGCGTCATCTTCATATGTGAACACGTCTCTTCGCCAGTTGTTTGCAGGAAATAAAGGGAAAGTGGTAAGCATGCCAAACGTGAGTTCTGGGAAATAGGTCAAAATAGGCCATGCTGAACATCAGAGCATCCCTGTGCCTGGCTGGCCAGGCTTCTCTCCCTGCTCAGGAAGGGGGTCCCCCAGGGCAGGCCTCCCGGCCCAGACCATCTCCAGGGCCCTGGGAAAGGATCAGAGAGCTCTGTTTGGAGGAAAAAGACCTCCGTTGTCGAGAAAATGAAGAGGCACACAACTAACATGTAAGAGAAGAGAATAAAGAAGTACCATTCTTTCCACAAATCTAGTTCAAGCCGCTCAGTGAAAATGCTCCTGGGAATGTCAAAATATTTATGCTGTAGAGTTCCTTTCACTTGTCTAGAAAAACTCGTGCAAGTTTCAGACGTTTTATCTCAGTCATTGAGCAACAGTCACTCTAACGTGACAGAGAGGCAGGCCCACCCACAGGCGTATCCTGCAGCCTAGAGACGAGGACACAGGAATATTAATTAATCCAGGCCTCACACGTCAGAGGCGACTGTGCAGAGGACAGCTGGCTTTATCACGGGGACCAGAGGCGGAGGTTGACCAGAAGTACGAAGAAGACAGTTTTCCCTTTTGAGGAGCCAGAATCGAGGGGGCGAGAAATGGAGGTAAACAAGGGGTTCTAATGCAAGGTGGTGAGTGTCCTGATCAGGGAGGACTGTGAATGGGAGGACGGGAGGCATGGGGAGTCCATAGGAACATGACCTGGTAGCTTCAGTGGCCAGCAAGGCTTGCCGTGCCATCTCTGAAGAAGCATTGCATAACAGCCCTTGGTCACTGAACGGCCTTCTGTTCAATTTGAACTTCATTTAGAACATCAAGAGGGGAGCTGATGCAAATTGGCAAGACCTGCCTGTAGTCACTTACCCGGGGAAGACTTAAGATAATCTCATTTTACTAGCAGTTACACCACTTCTATTTTTTGTGCGGGAATAGATATGGATAGAACGACTTTGCTTACTCAGAAAGGTTTTTCACTGAATTTAGAGGAATGTCGTTGTCTCCCTTGTCAGGATTAGTGATTTTAAATGGGTAGCTGGGGTATCATGCTTTTCTTTAAAGCCTGACACCCACGTAGCAGAAAACATCAGATCTAGTGGGTAGAAGTTAGCAGACACAGCAGATGTTTGTCCCGATGTAAGAAAGAAATTTCCATAGGCTCTGTTCTCCACCAAGGAATGGACGACCCTTCCAGGGAGTGAGTATTCCTTTACTACTCATGTCCCGGCGCATGACAGAAAGCTTTCATGTACCGGGTGCCTGTGACCTTTACCGCCTGGAGTTGGAGCCCAGCACCCCAAGGTCCCCCAGGGACCATGGCCTGGGATCCGGATGCCTGAGGGAGGGGGCAGGAACCCTTAGGCCTTTCCATGGACTGCTTGAGCTTCTGTTTGCAGAGCTGTGGGCAGGTCGGCTAACTGGCTAAGATCTTACTTTATCAGTTTTTAAAAGTTTCTGGGTCTCTTCTGCCTCCCAGTTCAGAGATGCTACTGCTTCATTGCACATCATCGCTCTTTTATCTCCATCCCCATGTCTTTTCTTTCTTTTTAAAAATATGTTTTTATTGATTTCAGAGAGAAAGGCAGAGGGAGAGAGAGAGAGAAACATCAATGATGAGAGAGAATCATGGATCCCATACTGGGGATTGAGCCTACAACTCAGGCATGTGCCCTGACTGGGAATTGAACCATGACCTCCTGGTTCACAGGTCGATGCTCAACTACTGAGCCACATCCAGCTGGACCATCTGTCATTCTTAAATACATGTTTGATTCCTCCCTTAGAACTAAACAAGAGATGTCCAATTGCATTCTGTCTTCAGAATCAAGGATTTGCTGTCTTCTACCTGCAATAGTTTAGAATGCAAGAAGTTTATATTTGTGTATCCTACTGCATAATTAAAATTAAACCTATCTTTTTTTTCATCCTAGCTGGTTTTGCTCAGTGGATAGAGTGTCGACCTGCAGACCAAAGGGTCCCAGGTTTGATTCCAGTCAAGGGCACATGCCCAGGTTGTGGACTCAATCCCCAGTAGGGGGTGTACAGGAGGCAGCAGATCAATGTTTCTCTCTCATCATTGATATTTCTCTCTCTCTCTCTCTCTCTCTCTCCCTTCTTCTCTGAAATCAATAAAAAATATACCGAAAACTAAATACTAAATAAAATTAAACGTATTTTTTAGAAATTACATTAGAAAGACCGGGAGTAGGAGGTTTGGGGTGGGTGAGTCAAGCAATGCCATGAGCAGGAAAGGTAATGAGTAGTTTCTGATTTGTAAACCCGAAGGCACACGCAGGTTTATGATCCTGTGGTCGAATGATGAAAAATGCAGGTGAAATGCAGAAGACTTTGAACTGAGCATGGGCAGTCAAGGAAGGGAAGCTCCCCCTATCACTCCACCAGCACAAACCATGGGCCACAGCTGCACTGGAGGTGGGGATAGAGGGGGTGGGGTGGTGGCTGTTGCTTCCGGGAGTTTCCAACCACAGTCCCTCTGTGTTGTCCTGACATTTAATGCCATTGAAACAGCCAGAAACAACTGCATGAAAGAGACAAGTGTGTGTGTGTGTGTGTGTGTGTGTGTGTGTGTGTGTGTAGGGGGGGGAGAATACACATTCTACATAAACCACATAGATGATGTCCATAACAGAATGTGAGCTTAAAGAATCGGTGATGAAAAGTGGAGAAAATGTATGGATTCACCACCAGTCCAGTGGATTCAGAATTTAAGGCACTTATACCCTGGTAAAGGTTAGCATTATTTTATTAATGTGACATTTATATTGCATTGCATATTTTAAAAGTTCATGGCTATCATCACCGGGCATCTCTGGTCCTTTGTAGGATCTTAGAAAATGAGGCAGCGTTTCCCCTGGGAGCCCACCGAGGGGGCCCACAGAGGCCGGCTCACCCCGCTGGAGGCAGGAAGTGCCAAGCGTTAACAGCCGTGGACATGGGCACATCTGGAGACCTTCAGAAACACCCG
>NW_006286241.1:297443-304474 GCF_000327345.1 Myotis davidii
AGCCCTGAGTTTCTCTCCTCTTCCTGTACATACTGTTAGGTTTGATCAAATAATTGAATCAATACCCCTCCCCTGGGAACTTACCATTAGACCACTTCTCAAAAAACATTCCCTTTCGCTTAGACCACATTCCACTAGCAAAGACCATTATCTCTCCCCTCTGGACCTTCCCAGAATTCAGACCTGCACAGAGAATTCTCTGCCCAGAAAAAGCCCACCGAGAGTCCTTTAAAAACCTCTGACTCCCCATCTTTGGGTGCTGGCGCCATTTGGGGGCTTAGATCACCTGGTCTCCAGATGACCTAATAATGTATAATCCCTCACCACTTTGGCTTCGTGCATTCCTCCTTCAGCAACCCTAACACAGACCACATCATATGTATCATCAGATTAGAATCTGGGGTTTCTCATTGCCATTTCTGGTACAGATCCTTTCAGGCATTTTAAGGTCTCATTATAACAGGTGCAACCAACAGCATGAAGCAAACACATCCTTGACTTGGATTCTGCTTGTTTAAGCTAAATCGCAATGTCATTTTAACAGACTGGACTGTAAGTAGTTGAAGTTCGGGTGCCAAGAATCAATTATTTGCAGCAAGCAAAACCCAGACGATTTTATGCAGAATGAGTCATGCGAGGAGATTTTACATTTTTAGGGCATACTGGCTCAGCTGAGATGTAATACTGTTGCTTTATCAGAAATGAAGCAGCCAATTTAGGGGGCTGTTTTTAGGGATCAAAGGGGGTACAATTCAAATATTTATGTGGAATCCCCCAAATTTCACCATGAAGTGGGGATTCCATGTGCTTCTCTGATTTGGGATTAAGTTATTATTTTTCTACACTTATTTTTCACTTGCCACTCTATTTTCTTTATAGTTTTTCTAATTAGTCATCACTTCTTCTGGTGTAGTGATCAATATTGTCTGAGACTAAAGAATGAAAATTATAGCCCCAAACACTAGGTATTTCTTCTTAGTTCATGACTCCACCCACTCAATAAGTTGGGAGACTTCCCTGTCCTTTGTTTTAATTAATTTTCTAGATTTACATACCCCCAAATCCATACAATGTGACTTTTAAGCTTATTAAGTCATAAATTATTTTAGAAAAAGATGAAAACTATGACCTACTTCCTAGGAAACTCTCTCACATGACATTCTACAAATCTGCACATTTCCACACAACTCTGCATAGGCCCTGAGGAGCTTCTCCACTCTCTAGGAAACTCAGCTAGACTTTCTAGGTACCTGACTCTGAGATCCAGAACCTTTGCAATGAATGTTCTCTGAGAGATCCTAGGGACTGTTGGGTTTTTGGTTTCAGGACCTAGAATAGTGACGTGACAGGTTTCAAATACATACATATTTATCTGAGACATGTATATATATTTTTTCAAATATATTTTTTAATTGATTTCAGAGAGGAAGGGAGAGAGATAGAAACATCAATGATGAGAGAGAATCATTGACCGCCTGCCTCTTGCACGCCCCACTCTGGGGATGGAGCCTGCAACCCAGGCATGTGACCTGACCTGGAATGGAACTGTGACTTCCTGGTTCATAGGTTGACGCTCAACCACTGAGCCATGCCAGCCGGGCAGTTTGGGGCTACTGAACTCAACACTGGGGGAAAAAAGCACCTTCTTTTTTCATTTCTTTTTAAGCTCACTTGGTGGAAAGTTAGACAAACTAACAGACTTTTGCTAGGGTCGCCGAAGGAGGAATGTACGTGGCTAAAAGGGGTAAAGAATTACAAATTTACTAGAGGCCCGGTGCACGACATTCATGCAGTGGGGGGGGGGGCGCGGTCCATGAGCCCGGCCTGTGCCCTCTCGAAGTCTGAGACCCCTCGGGGGATATCTGCCTGCTGCCTCAGGCCCGCTGCTCCTTAGTGCTGCCTCAGAGGCAGGAGAGGCTCCTGCCACCACAGCTGCACTCACCAGCTGTAAGCCTGGCTTTTGGCTGAGCTGTGCTCCCCATGTGGGAGCACCCTGACCACCAGGACAGTTGTGAGGGTGACTGAGAGACACTGACCACCTGAGAAGGTGGCCCCCAAAGTTGTCTGAAGAAAACCTAGAAAGAGAAGCAGACACCTAATCATCTCCAATTATCTACAGCTCTCATCTGGCCCCACGGAGCGAGTCCTTTGATGCTGTTGTTAATTTTTAATGACTTGAGATTTCCTTAAGTGGCCCTGGCTAAGGGATGTACATGGGACTGATTTTTCATGGCCATGGCTTGCTGCAGAAGAGAGGTGCCAGGTCCAGCCTGTGTTTTGATGTTGGGCTGACCTGCGTTCAAGTTCCATCCTGCTGTTTGCAAGCTACGTGACTCAGGGCTCATTACTTAACACCTGAGCCTAAATTTCTCATCTGCAAAATTGCACTCATTACTCAAGATAATGAATATAAATAAGCTGGGCACAATGGCTGGCACCTATGGCGTCCAGTGACAGGCACCTATGCAGTTCAGTGACAGGCACCTATGGCGTCCAGTGACAGGCACCTATGGCGTCCAGTGACAGGCACCTATGGCGTCCAGTGACAGGCACCTATGCAGTTCAGTGACAGGCACCTATGGCGTCCAGTACAGTCCTTCCTGTGGGAGGACTTGAATCTTTTGGCCAAATTATAGATGTGATCTGTGGATGGATGGACCTAGGTTGCTAAAATCCTTGAACTTAGAAACCAGAAATCCTGCCAATCCTTCTATGCCCAAGGACATGCCATTTGTACCCAAGGAACTCAAACGTAGTGCCACCTAAGCCATTTTTACACCTGAAAAAAAATAGATGATGGAACAGAGAGAAATTCTTCATTATAGGGCAGTACAATCTTTATTACATGGTGATTTTCCACTTGAGGAGCTTAGGATGGAGCTCCCAGGGCTTACTCCTCACTGTCTTGGTGGAAGGGAGGGGTTAAGTATCCAGTGAATTGAACCCAAAGGAATGATTAATCTCATGGCCAATTAACATCTCCTGAGCACCCCACGGTTTGATTTACATATGAAAAGTGAACTGGGATCATCATTAAGATAACTTTAATCACAGAACTTCTTTAGCTCAATTAAGATAGCGTTTTTTGTACCTGTGATTAATCTAATCGTGAAAAAAAAATGAGAGCAATCTTTGAACACCTCCCCTAATTTAATCAGTTTCTTCAAAATACTATTTTAGTTGCTTTGAAAATCCTGGCTTGATGGTGAAAGGGCATTCGAGGTTCAGTGATGAATGTTTAGATAGTTGTTTATATAGTTGCACACGCACACACACACACACACACACACGTGCTGTTCACGATCAGAAAGAACAATTAATACACAATTAAAGGTCCTGTTTACACATGTGATATCGAGACAAATCATTTTGTCCGTTTTCACTAAAAGTAAATGATACTGTCTTTGAACTTTTCCCAATCATGCTTTTATAGTTAAACCCCAATATTAAGTAACACTTAGAGCAGTGGTTCTCAACCTTGGCTGCACATTAGAATCACCTGAGAATCTTTTTAAAATCCTGATTTCTGGACCTCATCTTCCGGAAATGCTGTTTCTTTGTTGTGGGGTGTCTAATGTGCAGCCAAGGTTGAGAACCAGCCACTGACTTAGAAACACTTGAGTAACAGTAATTGAGGCAACAGGTATGCTTGCCTTCTAGGAGAAAATTCGGTCAAGCTGGTAGAAATATCTTCCTTCATTTTGTGAGGATAAAGACAAGTTAAAAATAAGGAAATGGACACCCTGCCTGTTACTCGTAGAGCATTTTTCTTAGGAAGCTTGTCCTGGTAAGTATTTTTCTCTTCTCCTTGAAATGTATAGAAATCCTTTTGAAGACCAGATAAGCCTTCTGTCAGCTCTCAGACCCCCAAATGCCTTTCTCAGGAGGCTGGGAGCCATCATTTCAGGATGGAAACAGCAGAGGAGCCAGGACCCCTATCCTCAGTTTCAGAGAGTGGAAATGAGAAGTTCGCTTTCTCCTCTCCATTCTAGTAAAGCCAGTTAGATGCCACAGATGGCCAGCCAACTACCAGGTCAAGTTAGGATGGACTGTGTGGGACAAATGGTGTGGTCAAGTCCTCATACTTGAGGACTAGTTATTATTTCTTGAAAACATGTATGTGCCTGGTTGGTATGGCTGAGTGATTGAGCGTTGACCTATGAACCAGGAGGTCATGGTTCAATTCCTGGTTAAGGCACATGCCTGGGTTGTGGGCTCGATCCCCAGTTTAGGGCGTGCAGGAGGCAGCTGATCCATGATTCTCTCTCATCATTGATGTTTCTCTCTCTGTCTCCCTCCCTCTCCCTTCCTCTCTGAAATCAATAAAAATATATTTTTAAAAATAAGAAAACCATGTATGTAACGGGCTGTGTCTGCTTGGCTGTATGCCAGGGTGAGATTGCGTTCTACCTTTGGGGACAGTGGAGCTCGCAGTGGACTGCCTGTGATGAGCATCAAGTGCGAGGAGGACTGCTGCTGTTTGAACAGAGCATCTCAGTGCAGCATTATCCCCTGAACCCTCTCCCTTTGTCATAACAATAATATTGGAGGGGACGCTGCTCCAACAGGGTTACTCCTGCACGGAGACCAGGAGCAGAGCTCCCTGCAAACCCGAGGTGCACCTGGAGCCTGAGGGAAAACTAACCCCTTAGGTCTGGGGGCTATTTGTTACCACAGCACAAAGCCAGTTACCCTAACTGATACCGCGAGAAGCCACCATCCCAGCACATGGTTGTGTAATGGCATTTTGCAGGGCGGATTTGAGCCTGTGTGTCATCTAATGCTTTACCAAGTCAGACTATGTTTGCACCAAAATGCTTAACTTGGTGAGTAACTGAGCCATATTCATTGAGAGCAGCGCTTCAAGATTTCACAAGAAAACACTGTTCTTTTTCATATTTTTCCATTTATTTGCCTACAAAGTCAAACACACATTGACCATGCTGGGTCTGGAATTCCAGTTCTGGAAGTTTCATTTCATTTCACAAATTTGTGTTTGCAAGGTCAGAATACAAGAAACAGCCTTATTTTCCCTTGCTTTCCATGCATACAAAATTTGGATAAAATGTACTTTTGTGTAATAGGGTTACGCACTCCATAAAGCCCATCATCCATAGGATAGATAATTTAGGAAATGTATTACCCTGTTGCATTTAAATGTGATTTTCCTGTAAATGAAAACTTTCTTTTAAATGTTTAATAAAGCCCTAGCTGGTTTGGCTCAGTGGATTGAGCGTCAGCCTGCGGACCAAAGGGTCCCAGGGTTCGATTTTGGTCAAGGCCACATGCTCGGGTTTCGGGCTCAATCCCCGTGGGGGGTGTGTGGGAGGAAGCCGGTCAATGATTCTCTCTCATCATTGATGTTTCTATCTCTCTCCCTCTCCTTTCCTCTCTGAAATCAATAAAAAATATATTTTTAAAAAATAAATGTTTAATAAAATCATTACTTAGACCTAAATTAGAAATATTTAATAAAACAATTCATATCAAAATTTAAAGACAAAACAGTCAATATAAGTAGACGATAAGTAACTGTTTATATATATATATATATATATTTTTTTTTTTCTAAACATGAGGATCTTACCATCCCTAATTCTCTATCTTAAAAGTAGAACATTTGTTAAACTTGTCCATAGCTCATGCTTTTCTGTGCCCTTGTGGGCAGTATCTTGTAACATGTCCTCTCTCTCTAGAAGATGTACCTGCTGACCACCCCGATTCCAAGAAAATGTTGCTTTTAAAGCACATTGAACCATCATCTTTGACCACCCTGAATAGTCCTGTTCTTCTAGAAAGAGCAAGGATAACTTCCCTCAGGGTGATGCTCCTGATGTTTCTGGATCTCAAGCCAACTTGGATCCTGCTGGTTGGAGTCATGGGGTCACCCCACAGCCCTGGTTCCCCCAGAGGGGCTCAGAGGGCCCTCTTGTTGGAACAGACAGCACTCTAAGTGCCAGATGGATGTCAGATTGAGTTCCATACCCTGTGTGGCCAAGGAGGGCACGGGGTTTCCCACTGTCATTGCTTTCTGCAGAGGGGCTCAGAGCCTCTTGAAGGTGTGATGGCCAAGCTAAGTTTCAGCCCTGGTATTCCATCTCTAGCCTTTTTTTTAAAAGCCACATAAGTAACACTGACCTTTGGTTGTAAATGACCAAGCTTCTTTTACCAAGTTGGACACAGAGGTACATATTAGAAAAAAGTTGTATGTGGGGTGGAGAAAGATGGGAGCTCTCTTAACGGGGTGGGGAGGCGGTCCATTGATTGGTAGCTTATATGCCACAAAGCTTTCTTGGGGTCCAATCTGCTGGTCTGGGTGGGGGGTGGCCAAACTGGTTTAGAGCTGTTTCTAGTAGGAACCCCACCAGCTAAAGGTCATTACTAGAAGGTCTGCTTCAGGTCGTTGAAAGACAAAGATTGTATGACCCTAAATGTCCAGAAGTTTGGAACACACTGCTCTTGAGCCACACAGGTGAACAGACTCAGGTATATATATCTACCTGTCAATCACTGAATTCCCTTTCAGAAATCCCCCAGGCACTAGCAGGTTTAAACATTTTCTGCAAAAGGAGGTATGGAAAATATGGCTACATTTTCCAATCACCGACTTCCCTGACAGCTTTTAAATTGCTTCAGGTAAAGGAATGAGTCTGCTCCCCAGAACAGTCTGTGGCTACATTTTCCAATCACTGACTTCCCTGACAGCTTTTAAATTGCTTCAGGTTCTCCGCTTCCATGTACTCCTAGCTGATAGATGCTTACTGATTAAGTAGTATTGCCTATAATTTGTCTTAAATGTCCCAAAGCTAAACGAAAAACAGATTCTGGAGCTTCCCATCACCGAGTCAGCAGTGTGGACAAGTCATTCAACAACCTGAGCTTCAGTATTCTCACCTGTAAAATGGAGGTACCAGGGCTGTTGGCCCAGTGCCATTCAATAACCCTACCAAATACCCTTCAACAGAACGTAACAATATCTTAGCAAGAACGTAGAAAACAGTTCCTTTGCAGAACAGAAAGTAATTTTAGCC
>NW_006286241.1:305814-306331 GCF_000327345.1 Myotis davidii
TATATATGGAAGAGTAGTACTAGTGTCGCTGCACCATGTGCCAGCTCTATTCTAAGCACAGTCTGTGTATTTGCTCACGAGAACTCCTCCAGGTGGGTACCATCACAATCCCATTCACTGATAGGAAGCTGAGTTTCAGAAACTTAGGTAAGTTTCATGAGATCACACAAGGATTGGGACCAAGATCTAACTATCTGACTCTCCATTTCTTTCCCAATGCCCCCTTCCCAGGCAAAGCTAGTGCCTGGGTGGTATATGCTATCATATGCCTCTGACAATTCTCTTCTTGAGGACATTCACCCCAAAGGATACACGGTGGTGGCCAAAACCCATGGATCACATAGACTACCTTCCTTCAGTGTCAGTTTTACTTGAAGATTTGGGAAACTTAAAAACAAAAAATCTTAAATATTTTTGATGCACCTGAACTCAAATACATATGAGCAGAATTCCACACTTTCCTCAAAGGTGTATACCTATTTGCTTTTGTGTGAAGGTAAGTGCAGGAGGCTGCACT
>NW_006286241.1:306527-308761 GCF_000327345.1 Myotis davidii
TGCTCTAACTGCTGAGTAACACAGGTTAGGGCAGCAATATTATTCTTTTTTAAAAATATATTTCTTTATTGATTTCAGAGAGGAAGGGAGAGGAAGGGAGAGATAGAAACATCAATGAGGAGAGAGAATCATTGATTGGCTGCCACCTGCATGTCCCCCACTGGGGATCGAGCCCACAACACAGGCATGTGCCCTTGGCCGGAATCGAACCTGTGACCCTTCAGTCCGCAGGCCAACGCTCTATCCACAGAGCCAAACCAGCCAGGGCTAAGCCATTCTTATTGGTTAGAAATGACAGGAAATTCCAGTGTAATTGCTTGCCCCACCTGTGCTCCACATTCTCAGACATCCTGAGTAACTGTTACATGAAACCATCGCTTTTGTGGAGAATTTAAAGATAATCTTGAGAACGTTAGTAATGAATATGAAGCAAGTCTTAACCAGGAACAACAATAAAACACAATGGAACAAGCACATTTGAAATTATTTGAAACTTTCTTTGAAGTCAGTTTCAGACACACTTTACAGAACAAGTACAGTTGACCCTTGAACAACCTGGGTTTGAACTGCATGGGTTCACTTATACGCGAATTGTTTCCAATAGATACTGTAAATGTATTTCCTATTCCTACGATTGTCTTAATATCATTTTTTCTCTAGCTTACTTTATTGTAAGAGTACACTATCCTATATAATAAAAGGGTAATATGCTAAGTGTCCGACTGATCAGTCGACCTTTTTTTGGTCAACCACTCCATTAGTTGCTATGACACACACTGACCACCACAGGGCAGACGCTTTGACCGACAGGTTAGCTTGTTGCTGGGGTCTGGCCTATTGGGACTGGGTGAAAGGGCCAGACATGCCCTGGAGCCCTCCTGCAGTCCCTCCCTGGCCAGTCGGCCCCCATTGGTGAGATGGCCTGATTGGCCCCAATCACCAGTCAGGCAGTGGGACCCCACCCATGCACAGATTCATGTACCAGGCTTCTAGTATAAACATATAACACACAACATAAATGTTACTCAACTGCTTACATTACTGGTAAGGCTTTTGGTCAACAGTATGAGTAGTTAAGTTTTTGGGGAGTTAAGCTTTTGGGGAGTCAAAAGTTATAGGTGGATTTTTGACTGGGGGAGGTCAGAGGGTGGGGAGGGAGGACAGTGCCTCTAACTCCTTTGGGTCAATTGAAATGAAAAAAAAAAAAAAGGAACAGAATGGTGAAATAGCTACTTAAGCTATCTCAGGCTCAAAAACAGTCGTAATAAGGTGTGAAAGATACTCGTGTACGTTCACATGATCTATTTTGTTGTAATCCACAGACATATACAAATAGTTGGCTGGAAAGCAAGGTGAGCCGGTTGTTTCTATTACATTTGGATGAGCCCAAGGAAGCAATGAGCTGCCTCCCTTATTAATTTCTTCGTTCTCTATGTTCATAAAGATGATGTTTATAAAGTGATTGTGTATGTTCAATGAGGTGATCAAAATGATGCATTTTATAAAGGAAAAACGTGCACTCAGTCATCACCTTGTAGACAAGCTGCAATACAGTGGGAAGTGGCTTGCAGCCCGGCCCGGCGATACAGCGGTGACGTTTTAATTAGGCAGCGGGCACTGTGTGTCCTGGGAACAGGCAGTGAAGGGACGCATTGTCTGCAGGGATTGAGAAACAACTGCAAAGCCTGGAAAAGCAGGTCCACTTTCGATTAGGACCACATGTTCCAGCAACTGTGGCTAATTGCAGTGGTAACGTACATATTCCCCCCACAGGTGCAGACAGCTCCCCGTGCACCCTCTCTGCGCCCACCTCTTCGCGGTGCACGCGGTTACGTGCATGAGTGTCGCCTGAGCTGCAAGGAGGTGCCAGCAGTCGGTGCCCTGCAGCCTGCACTGTTTTGCTTCCCCAGGAGCAAAAACCATAAGAAAGAGGGAAAATCTGAATAGGGCGAATGAGTTCATTGTTAGTCATGAGAATAGAGGATACATCACAAAGGTAGAATGCTCTTAAAAATCCTGAGAGAAGTTGCCATTAATAGACATATCTTGGCCCTGGCTGGTTTGGTTCCGTGGATAGAGCATCGGCCGGCCAATGGAAGGGTCCCGGGTTCGATTCTGGCCAAGGACACATGCTCAGGTTGCAGGCTCGATCCCCAGGGGGAGGCGTGCAAGAGACAGCCGATCAATGATTGTCTCTCATCATTGATGTTTCTATTTCTCTCTCCCTCTCTCTC
>NW_006286241.1:309458-330437 GCF_000327345.1 Myotis davidii
TTATCTGATAAGGTTATTAGATTTCAGGAGGCTTTGTCTGAATTGACACTCCACACACGCTCCATGCCCTTTATAGCATTGTTTCCTGGGAGGCTGGTGCTCGGAAGGTGGAACTACAGTTCCCAGGACCCCTTGGGGCAAGGGTGCAGGATGAGACAAGGTCTGCTCACCTGCTGTGTGAGAGCGTGTGGAGGGAAACACAGCATGTGGACATCAGGGCAACTGGCCTGGGTCGTGCTGGAGAAAGTCCACCATGGCAGGAACTGCTTCTCCTTTCGGGGCACAAGCAGAGCAGCTCCAGGGGCTGAGCATTGTTCTTGGAAGCTAAGCCGACACCCTGCCCCCCAAGGCCTTGCAATGACTCTACACCTGTTAGGTAGGCTGCAGAGCCCTCCTCTCTGGTCAGACCAGCTAGAGTGGGCTTCGTTCTCTGCAGTCGAACTACAAACACAACAGTATAAGTGTGTGTGTGTGTGTTGAGATGAACTCTGCTGTAAAGTCAAATTTATGAAACTCTAATTATAATAAGCCAACAACATATCTGGCGATCAGACCTCGAACAACGTCTTCTCAAAGGCGGCTTAGCAGGAAGATAAATGTTCAAAGCCCACGAGCCCGTGGAGTGACAGTCTAATTTCGCTTGCTCTTCGCGACAGTCTATTAGCTAAAAGCGCATGTTTTCCACGTTCGTTTTTCATTCACGTCAAAAACCTGGTTTCCTTTGGGTCATCGGCCCAAAGCAAATGAGAAGAGAATGCGGCTGCTTAAGGAGAGCAGACTCACAGCGAGATGTGTTATCTAACTTTCCGGCAGGGAAGAGTGAGCCCGGAAATGAAGAGAAAAATAGAAAAACAAAGAAAGCTTAGTGGTCCGGCCCACAGTGTCGGCCAAGGTGAACTCTGATCCGCAGCACCCTCAAGGGCATCTCCAGCTTCTAACACAGCAACTACTGACCGCACAGAATGGTGACACAAATCAAGGAGAAAGTGTTCATTTGTGTTGCCTTTTCTCTCTTTGCTATCAGGGGAGTCTGATGTCTACCACCTTGTGGTCTATCTGCTCAAGAAACTAGCTTTTGCCCCCCAGGTTCAGGTCAAGGCCACTAGGAGGGACCCAGGGAGAGTCTCCTTGTGAGGGAGCCTCGCCTGCCTTATCCACAGCTGCTGAGCCCACGGACACAAAGGCGGGGGGTGGGGGGAGGTTGACATAGAGACTTCTATGAGTCCACTGAGCTCTTGGGCAGGGTGACCAGACCACTTTGGTTTTACATTTTACCTGCCACCGTGGCCTCTCCGTTGGGGGCACTGGCATAATGCAGCACAGGAAATACAAGAAAAAGGGCAACATGAACAAGTCGAACAACTCAAGAGAGACTGGGTATTAAGCCCATTTTATTATATGACTAGAGGCCCGGTGCACGAAATTCGTGCACGGGGAAGGGGGCGGATCCCTCAGCCCGGCCTGCACCCTCTAGCAATCCGGGACCTCTTGGGGGATGTCTGACTGCCAGTTTAGGCCCGATCCCAGCCTAAACTGGCATTTAGACATCCCTCTCGCAATCCAGGATCGCTGGCTCCTAACCGCTTGCCTGCCTGCCTGATCATCCTTAACCCCTCTGCCTGCCAGCCTGATCAACCTCTAACCACTCACCTGCCTGCCTGATCGCCTCTAAGTGCTTGCCCACCTGCCTGATCACCCCTAACCTACCCCACTCAGGACTGGCCTGCCCATGCAGGGGTGCAATGGCTCTCAAATGATGGCTCCTTCATTATTTACAACGAGAGGCCCAGTACACGAAATTTGTGCAAGGGGCTCAGCCCTCGCAGCTGTAGCAGCTCTGCCTTGGCCCCTGCCACGTGGCTTCGTCCAGAAGGACGTCTGGAAGGTCATTTGCTGTCTGGTATAATTAGCATATTATGCTTTTGTCTGCCTTGGCCCCTGCCATGTGGCTTCGTCCGGAAGGACGTCTGGAAGGTCATTTGCTATCTGGTCTAATTAGCATATTATGCTTTTATTATTATAGATAATTGTCAGAGGCAGGATTTACATTCTTTTTAAAAATATACTTTTTATTGATTTCAGAGAGGAAGGGAGAGGGAGAGAGAGATGGAAACATCAATGATGAGAGAGAATCATCGATCGGCTGTCTCCTGCACGTCCCCAGGAATCGAGTCTTGACCTCCTGGTTCATAGGTCGATACTCAGCACTGAGCTACACCGGCCAGCCGGGCCAGGATTTAAATTCTAATCTTCTGACATCTGGTGAAGCACTCTTTTCTCTACACTTCCATCCAAACTAAGCATATCTAATAGCCAAACCTTTCTTCTGAGTTTCCTGGAAGCACAGATTTACCTTGAATGGAATGCAAATGGCTCTGGAGTTCATGTCTGAGATGCAGACATATTCAAGGTGCAAAAGATAGTAGAATCAGAAGACTATAGAACCCTCACCTCACTGGCAGAAGTATGTCTTAACACCAACCCAGTACACACCTTCCAAGCTGTCAACCCTCACACTAAGACTCCAGAGGCGATGGGGTCAGGGAGGAAAAGGTCGTAGGTCCTCTCATCACATGGCGAGTGTAGGCTTGTTGTGCAAATAGGAGACGTATCCCTGAGCATGCGCACAGCCTCATCCCTCTGCACCACCAGTGCCTCCTCCAATTGCCTCATTTCTCCCAGCACCAGCTCACAGGTCACATTTTTGGGGAAACCTTTTTGCAGACCCAGCTTGGATGAAAGCATCTTCCTCTGAACTTGAGATGGCCCCTTTGCTTCCCCCATCATAGCACTGGTCACCTCTTCCATAACTGTACTGCCTCTGTTCTCAGCATGGCACTGGAGGTTTCCTGCCCGGAGTGGAGCAATGCCAGTGTCCTCGCTGAGGGAATGATTGGACCCATGAATTGGAATTGCCAGTGGGGTTAAGCCTCCGTCTTCTGTGGTAGCCAAAGCATTCCAATCTCTTCAAAGCAAATCGATAGCCCTGGCTCATTTGGCTCCCTGGATAGAGCGTCGGCCTGTGGACTGAAGGGTCCCAGGTTCGATTCTGGTCAAGGGCACATGCCTGGGTTATGGGCTCGATCCCCAGAAGGGGGCGTGCAGGAGGCAACCAATTGATTCTCTCTCATCATTGATGTTTCTATCTCTCTCTCCCTCTCCCTTCCTCTCTAAAATCAATAAAAATATATATTTTTATCCAGATCTTCTGACCAGAATCTTCTTTCTCTATACACCCTTAGCCCCAGATGCATAATCTCTGGCCTTGGTGGCATTTTTGGGAATTCCTCTCTCATCTCTCCTGCACTTGCATTTTCATGCCCTTGAGTGATACAGTGATCTCTGGTCGAAGCACTTGCAGGAGGTTCCCCTTTCCAGATGTTAGGATCCTTTATGAAGTGTGGAGAGTGGTGATGTCAGCTTAATGATTCCCATTAGAGATGGATGTGTGAGAAAGTTCAAGTCCTCTGGGAACCTCTGGACTAGAAAACCCATAGGTGGTCTGACAGGGAGAGAATCCATCCAAGGAGTAAGACCTGGCATGATTTATTCAGTGGCTCTGAGGTTGCAGGTGGGCTGCATCTTCGATTACTCAAAATGTACATGGGGAAGAGGGGAGTTTAAGTGTGCTGAGAGGGTGTTCCTGGGCTGTCACCATGGGGCAGAAGGGAGATAAGCAAAAACGACATCAGTAATCCAAGTATGCCTGGCCAGCGTGGCGCAGTAGTTGAGGGTCCACCTATAAACCAGGAGATCTCGGTTTGATCACTGGTTCAGGGCATATGCCCGGGTTGCAGGATCGATCCCGGTGTGGGGCGTGGAGGAGGCAGCCAATCAATGATTCTCTGTCATCACTGATGTTTCTATCTCTCTCTCTCCCTCTCCCTTCCTATCTGGAATCAATAAAAATATATTTTAAAAATAAAATGAAATAAATGAATAAAACAGACTTGAGCACAAAGGGTAAGCACCAAACAAGAGCCATAGAAGGAAGGCATTACTGAATGAATGGAAATTTTAAAACAGGGCAGATTCCTTTACCTGAAGCCACACACGCAGGGCATTATTTACATTTTGTCTTAAATCAATGCATTAATAAATGAGCTTTCACTTTGCAAAAGAAAAGTGTTTGCTGCTTCTGACCCTCATTGCCAAGATTTGTTGGCTCGCATACAAAACTGGATCTTGCCTCAACTGACCTTGTTTCAAGACTTTAAATGGTTGGCTGCCGAGTAGGATGCAATCTTAATAGCAGCTCCACCTGACTTGTATGATACCTTGGTTTCTCAGGTTTTGCTGAATATTATCTTTTTTTTAAAAAAAACAAAACATTCTATTGACTTTTTACAGAGAGGACGGGAGAGAGACAGAGTTAGAAACATCGATGAGAGAGAAACATCGACCAGCTGCCTTCTGCACATCACCCACTGGGGATGTGCCCGTAACCCAGGCACATGCCCTTGACCGGAATTGAACCTGGGACCCGTCAGTCCACAGGCCGACGCTCCATCCACTGAGCCAAACCGGTTCCGGCTGAATATTATCTTTCCTACACCCCTTTGAAGCCAGGAAACAATTATAGACAAAGCTGTAGAGGAGTTAAGTTCAGGGGACTACCGGGCATCCCAGCCTGGGGTCAGGCCAGGAACCAGACACAGCTCCTCTCCTCTTCCTGACCCTTGCCTCCCATGGTGTCCACTAGATTGATGGTTCACAAAGTGGGAGCTGATTTTATTGTATGTTTTTAAAAAAATAGATTTTCATTGACTTCAGAGAGGAAGGGAAAGGGAGAAAAAGACACATCAATGATGAGAGAGAATCATAGACTGGCTGCCTCCTGCACACCCTGGGGATCGATCGAGCCCACAACCCGGGCACATGCCCTGACTGGGAATTGAACTGTGACCCCCTGGTTCATAAGGTTGATGCTCAACCACTGAGCCACACTGGCCAGATATGGGAATTGATTTTAGTTCATCCCCAAACTTTCCCCATTCTGGGCTCATTCTGGGACCCTTGCGGTGACTCAGGAACACAAACAGGACATATTCAGGCCTTCATCTTCGCATCCCCTCCCCCCCCACTCCACTTGCTGCTAAAATACTAGCCAGAATGTGCTCATGAATGGTTTCCCGTAATCACATGTTACTATATTAATCTTGGCCAATAGGAAGGGAGATGAAAAAAGCATGCTAATTAATATACACTGTCGTATAGCCCTGGCAACCCATTGTCTGGGATGCTGCCCTGATTTGTTTATTAGGTGATTCATTTCCTCAAAGAGGTAAGAGTTTGCCTCCATGCGAGGGGCAGGGTCCAGTCTACATCTTCCATATCACCGCCCTGCCGCCTCCCTGCTCCCCCGTCCCCGGCTCCAACTCAGGGCCGTGTACAACATGCCTCGCATTCAAAACCATGTCCCTGGCCAACTTCCCATTCCCACCGCCCACTGCTGAGCCAGGCGCGCATCTGGTGTGCACGCGGGATCCGCAGAGGCATCCTGCCTCCCCCATAGCCTCCAGGCGGCAGTTAAGTCGCAGGGACTGTTATTTATTAACAGGCATCATCATCATCATTTATTTTGAGATGTCTTTTCTCTCCACTCAGTAATATGGAGAGGCAGAAAGAATGCACGGTAATTACGCTGTATTTAGGGCCTTTTTCTATGCCATCAGATTGGTTTTTTCCAGGAGCAATACAATGACCGAGTGAGGATAATAGAGCACACGGGCGGTGAGATGAATAAGATCCTCTGTTGGGCAAAAGCTGCCGCTGGAACAACACACACGCAGCAGAAGGGTGTGGATGTGACGGCCTGGCAAACGCCTGCAGGAAAGCTCACGGGTCTGTGCTCTCCCCGTGGGTGACACGCAACCAGCGACAGGAGAAGAGCTCAGAGTTAAAGGTAACACTCCCAAGAGACGATAGACAGGCACGGTCCAGGGCAGAGATTTGGGGTTGACTTTTAGCCCAATCCCCACCCTAACTGAGCCTTTCTGAGCCCTTTATCAAAATCCCACCACTCATCCTTGGAGGCCCAGCAGCGATTCTTAATTCCTTTCACGAAGCTTCTCAGAGCAGCCAGTCTTCAGCATCATCACCTCCATCTGAACTCTTTCTGCCGTTCTTTTTAAAAAAAATATATTTTTATTGATCTCAGAGAGGAAGAGAGAGGGAGAGAGAGAGATAGAAACATCAATGATGAGAGAGAATCATTGATCAGTCACCCCCCGAACACCTCCTACTGGGGATTGAGCCCACAACGAGGGCATGTGCCCCGACTGGGAATTGAACCGGGACCTCCTGGTTCATAGGTCGATGCTCAACCACTGAACCACACCCGGCCAAACCATCTGTCATTTTTAAATACACGTTTGATTCCTCTCTCCGTGTTATGTGTTCTTGATACCTGTGTCTGTGTATATGGATATGAGCGCGCGCGCACACACACACACACACACACACATATTTTTATTCCCTCATTTATTTTACCCACAAATATTTCTTGAATATCTACCACATGCAATGCTAAAGACAAAACAGAAAACAAGAATCAATATTTGGCCTCAATAGGAGAGTCAGAAAAGAAGACATATGCTTTTAATACAGTTTGATAAAGGGTCTGAGGAGATAAAGATAAAATTCTGTAGGGAATTGGCTCAGTGGATAGAGCGTCGGCCTGCAGACTGAAAAGTCCCAGGTTCGATTCCTTTCCTGGGAAGGGTGAGATTTTTGCTGACAGGTGCATTATCCAGAGGAGGGGAATTTCTTCACACTGACCGGATAGGTGACCTTGATCCACTGGGGGCTCTAACCGCTGTGGAACAAGCATCCTTTTTATGTTCATCTATTCCCTTCCCGAGCCCAAAAAATTCTATATAAATGATAGATTACTAGTACTTCTAGGAAACCCTAGTTTACTAGCACATTAAATTCTCCACCGTCAGTTTGTGACATTAAATAGTTTAGCCATAAAACGATCTTCCTGTGCACTCAGCATGTTTTTAAATTACACGTTTTTGCTTTTGTCCATGTTTATCAAGATGAAAGCCCTGGTTTTACCACCACTTATTTGCTCCCTATGGTTTAAAAATAAAGATTCTGAAACATAAAAAGTGAAGCCCAATCAATAGGCTCTTGGATTCTGTCCCAAAACAAACAAACAAAAAACTTTTGCCCTGACCGGTTTGGCTCAGTGGATAGAGCGTCAGCCTGCAGACTCAAGGGTCCCAGGTTCGATTCCGGTCAAGGGCATGTACCTTGGTTGTGGGCACATCCCCAGTAGGGAATGTGGAGGAGGCAACTGATCGATGTTTCTCTCTCATCAATGGCCACAGGCCTTCTCTGGCCACAGGCCTTCTTCCGGAAATAAGAATGTCTAGTAGCTTAACTTTCCACTATCCTCTTCATTATACTTTGCCAAAGCAATGATTTATAAATAACAGGTCTTTTTCTTACTGCTAAAATATTGTGGAAAATCTGGAAAATATTGAAAAGCATGTATAATGTCATTACTTAGAATCAATCACCAGGGTGTATTTCTTTCATAGGAGTATAAATCCCAATTTTATATTAAACATATATAGGGTATCGCCCCCAAAATGTATACTGACTCTTTGAATAATTGTAAGGGCAGTGTTCATTAAAATACATTTCATTTTTAAAATTGAGAAATCACATAAAAAAATAAAATTGAGAAATCAGCTATTAGGGTGTGTTTACATTTTGGGGGGACACCCTGTATGTATCGTGTCTATATTATTTGTTTAAAATAATAAAAAACAAAACAAAATTGTGACTACCTTTTTAAATATATTTTTTTAAAATTTAATACTATACTGGGAGGACATTCCTATTTGAGGAAATATTATTTTAAAATGTGGATTTTTAGTAATTTCTTTTTTGTTGTCTGTTTTTAATCCTCACCTAAGAATATTTTTCCATTGATTTTTAGAGAGAGTGGAAGGGAGAAAGAGAGGGACAGAGAAACACTGATGTGAGAGAGACACAATAGATTGGTTGCCTTTTGCACACGCCCTGACCCGATCTAGGGATTGAGCCCGCAACTGAGGTACATGCCCTTGATTGGAATTGAACCTGGGACCCTTCAGTCCTCAGGCCAACACTCTAATCTACCAAGCCAAACTGGCTAGGGCTTGGGAATTTTTTGTAATGAAGTAGGATATATCAAATCAACCCTCTGCAGAATGCAATTATAAAAGCTGGATGCAATATCAGAAATACATCTACAAATATTATACATGAAGATACTGGAGAGCAACCAAGACTGTCAGGCCTAGGGGACCAGTCTCCCAGAGAGAAAGGAAATGCATTGTTGTGGTATCCGTATTCCCCCGTAGTTCCCTTTGAGGCATTTGTCTGTTCATAAGAACTTCTGGGTGCACAGGCCAAACAGAAAGCCAAGAGGGAAAAAATTACTCTGCTCCCAAACTTCAAGAGTCAAGAAAAAAAGAGAGAGAAAACAATATTGCAGAGAAGTAAGTCAATGCTTTGTGCTACTATCCCCCTCAAAGCATATCAGACTTTTAATTTTTAATTTTTGAAATTGATTTTAGAGAGAGGAAGGGAGAGAGAGAAACACTCAACTATCGCCTCCTGTATAAGCCCTGATCAGGCATTGAACCCACAACCTAAGTATGTGCCCTGATCCGGAATCAAACCCACCACCCTCATGCACAGGATGATGCTCCAACCAACTGAGCCACACCAACCAGGGCCCTATGACATTTCTTTTTTTTAATTTTTATTGATTTCAGAGAGGAAGGGAGAGGGAGAGAGAGATAGAAACATCAATGATGAGAGAGAATCATGGATCGGCTGCCTCCTGCATGTCCCCCACTGGGAATTGAGCCCGCAACCCGGGCATGTGCCCTTGACCGGAATCAAACCTGGGACCCTTCAGTCCGCAGGCCGACGCTCTATCCACTGAGCCAAACCGGCTAGGGCCCTATGACATTTTTCTTAAGTTGTGAGGAGATGCCAAAAAGCCAATCAGGAAGTGGCTTACTAACAACGGGAAGGACTGAGTGCTGGAGAAGTAAAAGCTAGAGTTCGGACGCCCCTGAGGAGGAGGAGTCCCAGTAGACAACGTAGACCTTTAGTTGCGATGCAGGAACAGCTACATCCTCGGAAGAAAGCTGCCAGTAAAAGACCAATCATCACAGAGATTATGAGCCAATCTTACCATCCAGATGTCTGATTACATCCAGGTGATCTGGCCTTCCTCTAACCGCCTTCCAGAAGAAAATCAAACTTATCTCAAGAAGAAAGTAGGGGCGATTTGTCTACTTGTTCACACACAATAATACAACATTTAAGAATTACCGTACATATCAGAAGATCGGACCCAATAAATTAAAACTATGGGAAAAACACATGGCGTTATCAGACAGGCTTTAAGCTAATGTTGGTCCATGTGCTCAGCAAACTAGATGACAAGATATGGCGCTTCAAAAGATAATTAGAAACTAAAGAAAAGAATTACGTGGAAATTCTGTACTAGAGACACATAACAATGGAAATTAAGAACATAATAAATACTGGGATCAAGCATGCAATACCCAGGCTTGTGCCCTAACAGAGAATCGAACCTGACCTCCTGGTTCATAGGTCGATGTGCAACCACTGGGGAACACCGGCCAGGCTTTGACTATTTGCTAAGGATACAGGCCTGGAAGTAGAAGTGCTGAGTCAGAGAATATAAACGTTTTACAAACACTGGATGCATACAGCCAAACTGCCCTCTGGAAAGATCATCTCACGATTAAAATATTGAAGGTCAGTCTGATCAAGACAGATTTAAATGTCCACAGCCCTTATTCTGCCTGACCTTTACAATATTCGACACTGTCAACCACTTCTCTCGTATAATCTATTTTGCTTTGGTTTCTGGGCACCTCTCGGCCACGCCCACTTCCCTCCTTCTCTTCCTGGTGCTCAATTTTGCACGTGCCCCCGAGGTTTAGGGCCTGGCTTTTTTCCCATCTCCTCTCCTTTAGAGAAATTGTCTCTTGAGTTTTTACGTTCCCCTCCATGTCTGCCATTTCCTAGTCTCTTCTTTGTTCCAACCTTGTATCTTGTTCTGCATTTCCAGCTGCCAAGCATTGTCTGTTTTCATGTCCTAGCACTATCTCTAATGTAACTAAGGAGCGTGAGCCATGGTTAATGAGCTAATGAATATTCCAGAAGGCAGAAAGAATAAATGATCAGATTCGGGAGCTCAAAGACCTCGGGATTGTAGGACAAGCTCTCTCTGGAGAACATTCCCTCCAGCTCCTAATTCATCTCTCTGTTTCCCTTTCCTCCCTCTCTTCTCTCTCTCTTCTTTCCTCGCACCATCATCAGTCTTTCCTTTTTGCTCCATTTTGTCTTCTCTCCATGCTAAACTAGACAAAATGTCTGGATTCTGTCCATTTAATTTACTTAAAAATATCTTTATTGTTGCAAGTATTACAGATGTTCTTTTCCTCCCATTGACCCCTTCCAGCCCCCACACACCCTCCCCAGCCCCAGACCTTCACCTCACTGTTGTCTGTGCCCATGGGTTAGAGGACGCTGTTAACTCAAATGTCAGGAACCTCTCTGATGACCACTTTCTAAGAGGAAAGGAGGAGAGAGGACACCACTCAAAACCAGAACGTTCTTCATGATGCCTCTGTCCTCAGCCCTTCCCCCTCTATAATCTCCTTTTGATCATAATAATAGGAATTAATAGAGTCAGTAGTCCATGGGACATTTGAGGCATGGACAGGGTCATTAGAATAGAGGCCTGGCTATGTGACCGACCTCAGAGTACGGGGTGGAGTGTATGTCATGGGTTGGAATACTTTGAAGCTGACAGACATGCAACACAGTATTCCATATATGACCTCTATTTCAGTCCTCATCACCTTCACCCTTAAATCCACTGGGGGAAGGAAGGAAGGAAGGGAGGGAGGGAGGGAGGGAGGGAGGAAGGGAGAAAAAAAGGGAAGGAGGGAGGGAAGGAGGGAGGGAGGGAGGGAGAGAGGGAGAGAGGGAGAAGCATGCCCCAATTCCTTCTTGTTCATGAACTCCATGAATTAAAGTGCATACTGGAACGTGACTGGCTGATATTATGCTTTTTTTGTACGTCAGCCAGGACCACCCGATTTACTATGGATGCACTGACCATTGTGGGTTCCTGTCTTATGCACACCCAGCTGGCACAGGTATCAGGCTGGGTGGGCCTGCTGCTTAGGGGCCCACAGACTCTTCCTGACACCCTCGCACTCCTCTGTCTGTTTTGTTTTGTACTAAAGGTGGCAGATCATCAGTATCCTTTGCCTACATTCTCCACTGGGTAGTAGAACGCTCGCCTTAATGCATTCACACCTGTCCCCCTATCGTGCAGAATTCGGTCTTTGCTCTTTAACACCCACACTCTCTTCCATCTCCTCTCCATCCCCACAGCAATGCTCAAGAAGTGTTTGAGGTGAAATTAAACAGTAAGGAGGCACTCAGAGAGGAGCCAGCTGTGTACCTGGCTGAGAAACCAGAGAGTTAAGGATCGTGGGTCTTAACGAGGTCGAAGGAGAGGGTGTCAGCGCATCTGGGTCTGTGGAGAACAGAATCTGTGCCTCTTGGGCCAGCATCTGACATTTGCAAACTGATCACTGGTTCTTCAGGGCCTGGATCAGCCACCATTCTCTGTGTAGAGCCTTTTATGATCTGCGAGAAACACGGCTCATTCTTTCATTTCCTGGAATGTACTTTTGAATCCCAGTGGAGTACAGGCCCAGGTTGTCAGAAGGCCTGGGCATCAGCTGGCTCCCACGCCACAGAGAACACAGTAGGCTCGTCGGCATAAAACCAGGAGGGTTTTTTTGTTTGTTTTTTTAAAAATGTATTTTTTATTGATTTCAGAGAGGAAGGGAGAGGGAGAGAAAGATAGAAATACCAATGATGAGAGAGAATCATGGATCAGCTGCCTCCTGCATGCTCCCTACTAGGGATCGAGCCCACAACCCAGGCATGTGCCCTTGACCGGAATCAAACCTGGGACCCTTCAGTCTGCAGGCCGATGCTTTATCCCACTGAGCCAAACCAGCTACGGCTAAAATTAGGAGTTTTTTGGAGACCTGTTCAGAGAGGACTAGCTAGCTGCAGATGACAGCTCTGCTATTGAACTAACAGCATCATATTATTGGTTTGCGTTTCTGTCTTTGCTGCTGTACCGGTGAGACCCCTGAACGCAGGGGCCGGGCCTTTATCCCACTTGCACCTGGAACGGAGCAGGCATAGAATGTTCGCTAAACGAACACACGCAGGCGGCAAACGACATTTGCTGCAGTAAAAACACTCGTCCATGGCGACACGCGTCAAGCTCATTATTGTCACTTTCCCCACAGAGAACACGAAATCACGATCATTAGCTCTTCACAGATGTCACAACACCCTTTCCAATCAGGGCTCTTTCTACCCCACACCGAGAGCTCACAACACTGCACAGAGGCGCTGCTCAGAGCTGTCACTGTGCCCTCCACCCAGCTCCCTGGGAAACCTATGTGATTGGCAAGCTGTTCGCAGCAGAACACCCTCAAGAATGTAATCTCAGGAGGAAGCGAAGGACTAGTTATTAAATCTAGGTTACCTTTTTTTTTTTATAATATACTTTTATTGATTTCAGAGAAGAAGGTGGAGGGAGCGAGAGATAGGAACATCAATGATGAGAGAGAATCATTAATCGGCTGCCTCCTGCACGACCCGACCAGGGACCAAGCCCACAACCTGGGCATGTGCCCTGACCGGGAATGGAACCATGACCTCCTGGTTCACAGGTCGATAGTCAACCACTGAGCCACATCAGCCGGGCTAGCTTAGATTTTCTTAACCGACTTGCAGACCGAAGCTCTGGCGTTAGCGGGAACTTTCTCTGAAATGTAAGAACAGACCACAGCAAGCTGAAAGCAAAGGCCTGGCTGCCCCCCTGGGCCTGGTGTTGAACCGCAGCCCAGCCACTCAGATGGCCGGGGCCGCGTGTACTTCTGCTATTGATCAAAAAACCTTCTGGTGGGAAAGGCACAGGGAGACGGGGCTGGAATGTTTAAGCAGAATCCTCCTGCGTGCGCTCTTTCATAATCAAAGGCTGTAATTGCTTTCCTCCGCGGCCCCTCCTCCTGCGGGGAAGCCTCTTTCTGGGCTGCTCGTTAAGTGTCTCGCTGAAGTCTCAGCTTCTGGATTCAAGGGGAAGCTACCAGGAAATGCGCAGGGATAGAGGCCTCGGGGCCATGTTAACACCATGGACGAGGAGGGCATGAACCTGAGCATCAGGCAGGGAGAGCGCCTCTGGCAGCCGGGACCCTCGCCCAGGGGGACAGCAGTGGGGCCAACTCTGCACCTTGCACCCAACAGACATGACAGGAAGCTCTTCAGTCCTGAGCAGGCCGCACTTTTCTTGAAGCAAAAACAGAGCCTAACAGGGGGATGAGGGAGCAGTTAAAAATGTGAGAGGGGCTCAGCCGGCGTGGCTCCGTGGTTGAGTGTTGACCTCTGAACCAGGAGGTCCCGGTTTTATCCCAGGTCAGGGCACGTGCCCGGGTTGCGGGCTCGATCCCCAGTGTGGGACGTGCAGGAGGCAGCCGATAGATGATTCTCATCGTAGATATTTCTATCTCTCACTCCCTCTCCTTCCTCTCTGAAATCAATAAAAAAATATTTTTTAAAAATGTGAGAGGGAAAGGGATTTCAGGACACAGGAAGGATCTCTGTAACATTAAAGTTGGTGAGGCCACACCATCCCTTTATTTTTACACTAGAAGCCCAGTGCACAAAATTCGTGCATGGGTAGGGCCCTAGCGGCTGCAGGCTGCCAGTCAGGCCTGTCTTCTCTGGCTGCCAGCTGGCTGGCTGGCTGGCCAGGGCCTTCCTTCATTCCGCATCACCCCCTGGTGGTCAGCGCACATCATAGCGAACGATTGAACTCCCAGTCAGTCGAACTCCCAAGGGAACACTTTGCATATTAGGCTTTTATATATATAGATTATTCATTTGTCCCCACACACTCCCACCTCACCCCCACCAATGTCCACCCTGCTCTCAGCATAGCTTCTAGTCACTTCCTCTCAGCAAATTTAAACCAAAGCCTGTCCTCTCTGGGGATCAGTTGCATTGGGAACCCCCAATCTAACTGTGAATCATGACTCTTTCTCCTTATAGGGATTTAACATGTTGGGGAGAAAGAGAGGGAGCTACCCAAGGTGCCCGCCACCTTCCCCTGGCCAGTGGATAATGGCCCGCCCCACCCTGACTCTGTATAGACCGTCCTCAGAGGACCACACCATCCCCTCTCGTGTCTATCCTGATAGGCCCTTCGGGAAAGCTCTCACTGGACTTCATGAAACCACCTTCTGAAAGATTCCCACCATTTACAACAATACAAAATCAAATAATCTTTAAATTATCTGAGAACATTTAGACTATGAGTTATTCATCAGACTCCATATAAACAACGTTTTACTCACTGACTATTAAGAGTTTACTGAGAATATTAACTATAAGTCAGGTACTGGGCTAAGGGCTAAAAGAAGTTTAATATGAATACATTATTGTTTTATATGGGTCACATTTGAACTGTTATATGGCTTTCTTTTGGGGGGGGTGCTTTCTTTTTTATTCTACTTTTTTTTTTTTTTTGTTAATCCTTGCTTGAGGATATTTTTCCATCGATTTTTAGGGAGAGAGGAAAAGCGAGGGAAAGACAGAGAGAAACATTGATGTGAGAGAAACACATCGACTGGTTGCCTCCTGCACAAGCCCTGACCAGGACCTGGCTGGGGAGGAGCCTGCAACCGAGGTATGTACCCTTGACTGGAATCAAACCCTGGACCCTCGGTCCACAGGCTGACGCTCTATCCACTGAACCAAACCAGCTATAGCTATGGCTTTCTTTTTTTAAAAAAAAGATTTTTATTGATTTCAGAGAGATGGGGGGAGGGGAAGATGGAAACATCAATGATGAGAAAGAATCATTGGCTGGCTGCCTCCTGTGTGCCCCCTACTGGGGATTGAGCCCAAAACCCGGGCATGTGCCCTGACTGGGAATCGAACTGGCGACCTCCTGGTTCGATTTTGTTCAGTCTCTGTTCAAATGCTAACTGATTAAAAAGCTCTTTCCCAAGAGCCCCGGGTAGTAGTAGTCATGCCGCACCCCAGCCCTCCCCCCTGCCTGATCTTTCACTATCCGACACATCATGGAAGTATTTCTTGGTTTGCTTCTCTCTCTCTCCTCTCACCAGAGAGCAGGGAATTGATGTCTGTTTTATTCACACAGTGCCCGACACCAAGGAAGCCCTTGATAAATAACCCAACAGAGGAGCTGCCCACGAATGCAGCTCCCGCTCTATTGGAAAACAGCTCTGGGTTCTGCTGACACAGGTCAGAGTTACTGCCGCGCCCTTTCCCAGGTGATGTATTTGCATTCCACAGGGATTTTCAGGAGACTGTGCTCATTTGCATTTCACAGGGCTTTTCAGGAGACTGTGTTCCAGCCCAAGGACTGTCCCCGTGGTAGAGGTGCGGCATCTGCATCGCTGGAGCCGACACTTTGAAGTCCGTGCTCAGCCACCCAGGAATGACCCTCCGGTCACTGTGCACGCAGCTCCCTGTGCAGAGCCCGGCACATGCAAGCTAAGCTGCCAGCAGGCGCTCCCTGAAGCAGACGGCGAGAGAGGCTGTTGGCCCACCCAGAAGGCCTGCTCCGTGTGCGATCCAATCTCACCTTCACGCGGCTGCCTCATTGACTGCTGTTCCCCCTTCTGCTTATGAACTGCCACCTCACCGCACGCCCGACAGCCAGGCGCATAGTCAGGCCTTGCTTCTCTCTTCGCTGGTGACCTTGGGATCTGTGACTGCTGTTTGGCTACGTGTGACTTGCAGACAATGTAAGGTGGTCTCGCTTAAAGAACCCAGATGTTCTCTTTTTTAAAAAATATATTTTTTATTATTATTTTAAAAATATATTTTTATGGATTTAAGAGAGGAAGGGAGAGGGAGAGAGAGAAACATCAATGATGAGAGGGAATCATGGATCGGCTGCCTCCTGCACGCCCCACACTGGGGATCAAGCCTGCATCTCGGGCATTGAACCAGGAATTGAACTGTAACCTCCTGGTTCATAGGTCGACGTTCAACCCCTGGAGCCACACCAGCTGGGTGAACACAGGCTTTCTTTAGAGAGCACATAATTGCCTAAGGTCATGGGTATGCGTAAGAAGTTTGAGCTCCGACTGCAGGTTTTGTACCAGGCTTGTTATGAATAGTGAATGAATGATACACGTCGAGCGTTAGCAACACTCTCTCCAAGGAATCCCCTTGGCATAGGGGTGGATGCTATTGGTTGCTCCTTTGCCCAGGCCGTATCTAGTAGGATTTAGGGTCTCTTCCCTTCCCCAGCAATTGTACAGATGAAATCAGGTTACTGTGAGGCCCGTGTCGCTCAGTGGTTGAGCACAGACCTATGAACCAGGAGGTCACAGTTCAATTCCTGGTCAGGGTACAGGCCCGGGTTGTGGGCTTGATCCCCAGTGGGGGGCCTGCAGGAGGCAGCCAATCCGTGATTCTCTCTCATCATTGAAGTTTCTATCACTCTCTTAGTCTCCCTTTCTCTCTGAAATCAAGAAAAATATATTTAAGATACACACGTGACCACAATGAGCACATAATTCTGCCATACACTGAAAATTTTAGAAAGAGACTGTGCACATGAAAGGCTTCTTACTGTACGTTTCAGCCCTTGGTAACCTGCCCATGTGAATGGAGACGAAGGCCATTCTTACATTGGTGACCTTGTCGTGGAGCGGAGAGGGGGTGATACTCATATAGAGCTGGGTTCAAGTCCAAGGCTATCCCTTTCCCACCTGGAGGCCTGTGGGCAAAACAAATTCTAGGGAAAGGTGGGGTGGTGTAAAAGTAACTTATGGGCAAATTTTTAGGAAAGGAGGTATGTCCATAAAATAAGCAATAGAGCTTGTTTTCCCATATAGACAAAAATTTACCTATTCCTCATTAGCATCTTCAATGAATAATCAACTATGATGGTAAGTCTATTCTGCATGAAGCCAATCAGAGAAAGATTAAGTATCACATGATCTCACTCATATGTGGAATCAAATGAACAAAATAAACTGATGAACAAAATAGACCCAGAGACATAGAAGCATGGAACAGACTTTCAAACCTCAGAGAGAAGGCATGAGATGAAATTGTTTTGTTTCTGGGAAAACCTTGACCAAGAGTCTGGACTGGGTTTTTTGTTTATCCAAAGGGGAAGAAACTGCCGCAGAAATGCAATGGAAAGTAGGCTTTGCCTCTATAGGGCATTGCATACATAACCCATGGACACAGACAATAGGGTGGTGAGGGCCTGGGGTGGGGTGCGGAGCGGGCTAGAAGAGGTCAATGGGGGAAATAAAGGGGACATACATAATACTTTCAACAATAAAGATTTTGTAAAAGAGTGACAGTAAAGTGCCCATAATACACCAGGAGCAGTATTGCTTTAAGCGATAAAGTGGCAAGTCCCTGCTCTCTCTCTTTCCTTCCACATGGCTATTATTTACATACTAGAGGCCCGGTGCCTGAATTCGTGCGCCAGTGGGGCCCTTCAGCCCGGCCTGCACCCTCTCCAATCCAGGACCCCTCAGGGGATGTCTGACTGCCCGATGGCTCCTAACTGCTCGCCTGCCTGCCTGCCTGATTGCACCTAACCACCTCTGCCTGCCTGCCTGATGTCCCTAGCCGCCCCTGCCGGCCTGATCGTCCCCTAACTGCCCCCCCTTGCTGGCCTAATTGCTCCCTAACTGCCCCCCCCTTGCCAGCCTGATCGCCCCTCCAACTAGCTCCCCCCACCCCTGCCAGCCTGATCGCCCCTAACCACCTCTGCCTAGGCCCCTGCCACCGTGGCTTTGGCTGGAAGGATGTCCGCAAGATGTCCAGAAGATATCTGGTCTAATTAGTATATTACCCTTTTATTAGTATAGATACATTTTTATATTCATTCATCTATCAGTGGACATTTAGGTTGTTTCCACCTATCATCTAGCTCCCCCCACCCCTGCCAGCCTGATCGCCCCTAACCACCTCTGCCTAGGCCCCTGCCACCGTGGCTTTGGCTGGAAGGATGTCCGCAAGATGTCCAGAAGATATCTGGTCTAATTAGTATATTACCCTTTTATTAGTATAGATAGGGAGATTCCTCCCCTTGCCAATAGCACAGCTTTATCCCAGGGTCATGCAGTTCTTAATTAGAAGCATCCAATATGTTGTGTCAATTGCAAAAGAATAAAAAGTTTACGACTTTAATGTTGTAACTGCAGTGCTCAACTGCATACGCAATAGGCCCTCCTTAGAGCCTTTCACTTAAGTCATGAGATGAAATTGTTATGTTTCTGGGCCAACCTTGGTCTCCCGGTGACAGAGTCCGGACTGGGCTTTTTGCTCATCCAAAGGGGAAGGAACGGCTGCAGAAATGCAATGGGAAGTGGGCTTTGCCGCTACAGGGCACTGCATGCGCACAGAGCCACTGGCTGGCATCACTCCTTTTCTCCCAGAAACTGGTTCTCAGGGCCACCTAACAAGGTTACGTCAACGGCATGCGGGTGGCCCTGGCTGCTGCAGGGACCTCTGCAGGCAGGAGAAGCCACCGCTGCCAGCCTTAATGACAGCACAGGCTTGCTTGCTGCTGCCCTTAAAATAAAAAAATAAAATAAAACTTCTGGTTTTAAAGGGCAAGACGGAGGAAACAAACATCTTGGTTTTTTCCAACGCACATTTAAAGGGACAGTTACCACAGTCCCTATTATCACGGCAGATTTGCGTCTCACTGTGCTTAATTTTCGAGCTCGTTATAAGCTCCTTGCTCTGCTCAAATGTTTCCATTTAATGTGCAGGCTTTCCTCTCCGAAGGATTTAGAGTTTTCTGTCATTTCCGAGACGCGAATGGGATTTCTGTTCTCTCCCTTTGCAGCTACTGTTTGAAGTGAATAAATAAAACCAGGGCACTATTATCTTCTGGATGGAGAGCGGGGAGACCAAAGGACACGGTGCCAGAGGCTCGAGCCTGTGCCTGGAAACGGCCGGAAATGAGCGAGGGAGCCCGAGGGTCCCTCTATCCCTCCTTGTCCCCACCCTAGAACTAACTGCAGCGAGGCTTTCATCCACGTTTTCCAGAGACTTCTACCATCCAGACTTCCTTTCAGTACAGAGAATGAGGCCATTGCCCAGCTGGCGTGGCTCAGTGGTTGGGCATCGACTTGTGAACCAGGAGGTCAGGGTTCGATTCCCGGTCAGGGCACATGCCCGGGTTGCGGGCTTGATCCCCAGTGTGGGGCGTGCAGGAGGCAGCCGATCCATGATTCTCCCTCATCATTGATGTTTCTCTCTCCCTCTCCCTCTCCCTTCCTCTCTGAAATCAATAAAGATACATTAAAAAAAAAAAAAAACTCCCGGAATGCCAAATTAAACCAACAAAAGCAAAAGCCTTGAATTGCTTGTAAGTAGTTTTTTTGGAAGTTCTGAGCTCACTGTAGGAAGTACAGTCAGTACTTCCTACTCATCATAATCTCTGGCAGCCTGGCTTGCTGTTGAAGGAGGGCTCTTGTAACACAACCCCAACGTGCCCATCTACGATCTACAGAGACACGGATCCGAAGCAACTTCCAGCTCACTGTGGCCGAGGTCTCCACCGACCCCCCAAAACTGAAATCCCCGCTGGAGGAAGAGAACCAATGGCATCAGTGGTAACAGGGCAGACTTTCTGTTTTAAAAAATATATACATTTTTTATTGATTTCAGAGAGAAAAAAGGAGAGGGGGAGAGAGATAGAAACAACAATGATGAGAATCACTGATCGGCTGCCCCCTGCACACCCCACACTGAGGATCCAGCCCGTCAGAGAGGAAGTGGGGGGGGGAGAAACATCAATGATGAGAATCATTGATTGGCTGCCTCCAGCACGCCCCCTACTGGGGATCGAGCCTGAAACCCGGATATGTGTCATGTCCGGAAATTGAACCGTGACCTCCTGGTTCCTAGGTTGATGTTCATCCACTGAGCTACACTGGCTGGGGCAGGGCTGACTTTCGCTGTCTGGACTATAAGGGGCTCGCTGTTCTGCAAAGACTGAGTGATCCGAGGGTCAGAGAGGCCCAGCTTCTGAGAGGCCCAACGCGCTCCCTCAGGGCTGGCCATATGTGTCATGTCCGGAAATTGAACCGTGACCTCCTGGTTCCTAGGTTGATGTTCATCCACTGAGCTACACTGGCTGGGGCAGGGCTGACTTTCGCTGTCTGGACTATAAGGGGCTCGCTGTTCTGCAAAGACTGAGTGATCCGAGGGTCAGAGAGGCCCAGCTTCTGAGAGGCCCAACGCGCTCCCTCAGGGCTGGCCTTGTCTTCTGAGACCCTGTGATCTTGAACGTCATTCAGAACCTCAACCTATGAGACCCGTGGTGGTGCAGTGACTCCACAGGGCAGGGGTGTGGAGGGAGAGTTAGGGATCCATATAACCCTGCCCATTCCGCCTCCAACTTGAACAAAAGCGAAGCTTTCGGGTGTCGGAAGGAGAATCCATCCCTCCACTGATCGGTCACTATCACGGCACAGAATGTGAACACTCCTTCCTGTCCGTTTTTAAGCACCAGGACTCTTTCCAAGCACTTTATGTGGCTTCTTTCTTTGGTGCTTACTGCGCCGTCTAGCGCTGGTGACTCCTGGGGGAGCTGCAAGCTGTCTCCGGTTCGCTCTTCTAGGCTCCGACGTCAGCCCACTGTTAGTTTCCTTCCCCAGTGACTTTTCCCTAAGGAACCTGGGATGGGACTGGGAGGTGCTAGAGGCCCTCTGAACCCTGCTTCCCATGGAAGAGGCCGAGGAAGGCGGGTCAAGGCCCAGAAACCTGCTCTCCTGCAGCCCAGAGGGGCAGCATGGTCCTGTGCGAGGCCAGGGC
>NW_006286241.1:331373-332791 GCF_000327345.1 Myotis davidii
AGCTACAAGTCAAGGGATGCAGGCAGCCTCTAGAACAGTGGTTCTCAACCTGTGGGTCGCGACCACTTTGGCAGTCGAACGACCCTTTCATAGGGATCGCCTAAGACCATCCTGCCTATTAGATATTTACATGACGATTCATAACAGTAGCAACATGACAGTGATGAAGTAGCAACGAAAATAATTTTATGGTTGGGTCACAACATGAGGAACTGCATTTAAAGGGCCAGAAGGTTGAGAACCACTGAATACTAAAAAAAACAACAAAAAAACAAAACAAAATGGTTCATTGTTTCTCTGAAATTCAGATTTAGTTGGGCATCCTTCATTTTACCTAAAAACCCTATTCCTAACTCCCCCCTTCTCTCTCTCCTCCCATTAAAGCAGCACCAACATTATCCATTTTAAAAACTGAGGTTCTATATGAAATTATTTTAAAGGGGCGTTCTGATGCTTTAAAAAAAATAAAATGAGGGAACTGTTGAATGCCACCACGAAACTGTAGCAAACAGATCTTATCTCTGGGCATACCAGGGAAAAAAAGGGTGTGTACTTGCTATAATGTCATGGTGACACATTAATAAATGTATTTTATTATTGTCTGACATACCTCAAGAAAAGCTTCACACAGTAGGTTGACTAGAACTCTGCATCCCTTCCTGAATCCATTCCTTCCTGTGCTTTTGCAGTTCCTCCCATTAGAGGTAGAATATATCTCCCTGCCCCTGGGATTGGGGTTGGGTTGCACATCTACTCCAGCTGTGGGATATGATGTGATATACTTGCAGGACTAGGTTCATCCCCTTTTACTCTGTCATCACCATGCGAAGAACATGCCTTAGGGGCTCATCAACTTGTTCCAGAAAAATGAAATACTTGGACTAGAGTCAAACCCAGCTGAGATCTGACAAGTTCACGCACATATTCATGAGCTAGAAATACAGATATTCTGTTGTATTTTGGGGGGGTGATTTGTTATGCAGCATCACTGTGGCAAAGCGGACTGATACAATCTACCGCATCACTTTCAGGGTATCTATCAAGGCTGCCAGTTCCTTTGGGAGCCCATATTCACAATAGCATGAATAACAGATTTTTCTGTTAAGATAAGAAATTTTTGAGCAGAAAGTTTAGGTTACGGGTGATGAATTCTCAGGATTTCCCAGGATTCCCAGAGAAGCCACCTACAAAAGGAAAGTTATCACCTAGCCTGCTAATAAGATGATCACGAATCTGTTCTTTTCAATTAAAAAAAATTTTTTTCAAAGATGGGAACGAGGACTAACCACTGTGACAAATTTTGAAAGAGAACCTCTGTGCAGGCAAGTCAGTTATTGGAGTGAACACTGAGCTGAGCAGAAGCTGGCGACTGGTATTCCCTTTTCAATGCATTTTACATTCAGGATGGATGTTTCTCT
>NW_006286241.1:333120-333653 GCF_000327345.1 Myotis davidii
TCCAACCAAGGTATTTTGTAGCTATAGCAAGACTATTCCAAGTTCATATGGAAAGGTAAGGGAGTTAGGGTAGCTAAAATAATTTTGAAAAAGAAGTGGGAAGAAGCAAGGATCTAATTTCAAGAACTGTTACATACTACATTCATAAGACTGTGGTGTTGGCAGAGGGACAGACGCGTGTCAATGAAACTGAATACAGAGCCCAGAAATAAAGCCTTTCAATGGAAGGAAAGACATCCTTGTCAACAAACAGTGCTGGAGCAATTGGCTATCCATCAGAAAAAAAAGAGGCTCTGCTGGTGTGGCTCATTGATTGATCATCAACCTAGGAACCACGAGGTCATGGTTTGATTCCCAGTCAGCGTACATGCCCTGGATTGCAGGCTCGTGATCGATGATTCTCTCTCATCATTGATGTTTATATTTCTCTCTCCCTCTCCCTTCCTCTCTGAAATCAATAAAAATATATTAAATTTTTTAAAAAGTATGCCTTTGAGTTGTCCAAACAAGGACGAGGCTACAGGAGCCCTCAA
>NW_006286241.1:333675-337117 GCF_000327345.1 Myotis davidii
GCTGTGGTGTTGGCAGAGGGACAGACACGTGTCAATGAAACTGAATACAGAAACAAAGCCTTTCAATGGAAGGAAAGACATTCTTTTCAACAAATAGTGCTGGTGCAATTGGCTATCCATCAGAAAAAAGGAAGCCTGGCTGGTGTGGCTCAGTGATTGATCATCAACCTATGAACATATATTTGTAAAACTAATACAAAAGGAACTCAAAATGGACCATGAACTTAAATGTAAAAAGATGAAACTTTTAGAAAGAATCATGAGACATTTTCAAGATCCAGGGCTAGGCACAGAGTTCTTAGCCCTCACACCAGAAACATGATCCATAAGAGGAAAGGTTGATAAACTGGACTTTGTTAGAACTGTATTTGTGCAAAACTTTGGTTCTGCAGAGAAGCCTGTTAAAATGATAAAAAGGCATCTACAGACCAGGAGAAAATATTTCCAAACCACAAATCTGACAAACGACTAAGATCTAGAATACATAAAGAACCCTCAAAACAACACTAAACACAGAAACTAATTAGGAAATGGGCAAAACGCATAAACAGACATATCAGTGAAGGGGATATACAAATGGCACGCAATCCCATAAAAAGATACTTTACATTAGTCATCGTTAGCGCAATGCAAATGAAAACCACACAGAAATATGGCTACACCCCTATCACAGTGACTAGAACAAACAACAGTGACGATACGAAATCTGGTCAAGGATATAGAGAAACGGCATCATTCATTCGCTGCCCACGAGAATGCAAAATATTGCAGCTGCTCTGGCAAACATTTGAGCAGCTTTTCAAAAACTTAATAGGCAACTGATCAATGATTCTCTCTCATCATTGGTGTTTCTATCTCTCTCCCCCTCTCCCTCTCTGAAATCAATAAAAATATATTTGTAAAACTAATACAAAAGGTAACTCAAAATTGGACCATGAACCTAAATGTAAAAAGATGAAACTTTTAGAAAGAATTATGAGACATTTTCAAGATCCAGGGCTAGGCACAGAGTTCTTAGCCCTCACACCAGAAACATGATCCATAAGAGGAAAGGTTGATAAACTGGACTTTGTTAGAACTGTATTTGTGCAAAACTTTGGTTCTGCAGAGAAGCCTGTTAAAATGATAAAAAGGCATCTACAGACCAGGAGAAAATATTTCCAAACCACAAATCTGACAAATGACTAAGATCTAGAATACATAAAGAACCCTCAAAACAACACTAAACACAGAAACTAATTAGGAAATGGGCAAAACGCATAAACAGACATATCAGTGAAGGGGATATACAAATGGCACGCAATCCCATAAAAAGATACTTTACATTAGTCATCGTTAGCGCAATGCAAATGAAAACCACACAGAAATATGGCTACACCCCTATCACAGTGACTAGAACAAACAACAGTGACGATACGAAATCTGGTCAAGGATATAGAGAAACGGCATCATTCATTCGCTGCCCACGAGAATGCAAAATATTGCAGCTGCTCTGGCAAACATTTGAGCAGCTTTTCAAAAACTTAATATGCAACTACCATCCCACCCAGCAATGGGATCCCTGAGTATTTGTCCCAGAGATATGAAAACTTGTGTTCCCATGAGATCCAGTACATAGATGTTGATCGCAGCTTTATTCGTAATAATAATAAAAGACTGAAAACAACACAGATGTCTCTCAATGGGTCAATGGGTAAATGAGCTTTGTGATACATCCATACTGTGGAGGGTGACTCAGAAAGAAAAAGGAAAAATACTGTTGAAGTATGCACCAACTTGGATGAGTCTCCAGGGAACTGAGTAAAAATAAATAAATCCAATTTCAGTGCTAGCTGGTTTGGCTGAGTGGATAGAGTGTCGGCCTGTGGACTGAAGGGTCCCAGGTTCGATTCTGGTCAAGGGCACATGCCTGGGTTGCAGGCTCGATCCCCAGTAGGGGGCGTGCAGGAGGCAGCCGATCAATGATTCTCTCTCATCATTGATGTTCCTCTCTCTCTCTCTCTCTCTCTCTCTCCCCTCTCTCCTTTCCTCTCTGAAATCAATAAAAATGTCTCAGGGGGCATCCAATTTCAAAAGGTTTCCTACTATGATTTAATATGAATAACACTCTTGAAACGACAAAATCATAAAAATGGAGAACGGATTCCTGAGAGCCGGAGGCTCAGGCTGGGGGAGGGTGTGGGAAGAAGACGGTGCGGCTATCAGAAGGCAACACAAGGAGTCCCTGTGGTGATGGGAATGTTCTGCACTTTACTGTATTGATGTCAACATCTTGGTTGTAATGTTTACTTGCGTTTTGCAAGATGTTACTCTTGAGGAAAACCAGACAAAGAGCATATGAGGTCTCTCTGTGTTTTCGATAACTACATGTGAAGTTACAATGATCTCAAAACGAAAGGTTTCATTTTTAAAAAGAGGGCACGTTTCAACTATTCCAATAGGCCAACTCATTCCGTTAGGCCAATTTAATTTTGACATCAAAATTGGACAGGGACAGCCTGAAACAGAGAACCACTGGCACATTGAACCCACGGCTACACATTAACAAACTAGATCCAGTCGTGTATAAAGGAGACATGACCCTCTGAATAAACTGGGTTTATCTTATCTGGTATGTTCACACAAATAAAATATTGTTTCATAGTGAAAATGAACAGTAGCTACCTACAACACATTGGAAGGGTCTTAGTAAAATGAATGAAAGAGCAAGTGCCCAGAAGACTACCTATATATATAAAAGCCTAAGCCACCGGCCAACCAGCTGATAGCTATGACATGCACTGACCACCAGGGGGCAGACACTCAATGCAGGAGCTGCTGAGCAACAGCAACGTTATAGAGTGCCCTCTCACACTCTGGAATGCCTTGGGGGATGTTGGGCTGCCAGTTTCAGCCCAATCCCCACTGGGCAGGCCGGAGGACCCCACTGGTGCATGAATCCGTGCACCGGGCCTCTAGTATTTAACATAAAAATCTTTCATCATTGTTATAATCCATGGAAACCAACCATGTATTTCATACAGGCATATTAGTGTATTTTTAACCAGGGAATGAATCAATAATGAAAAAATTCAAGATGTTGACGAGGAGGTGGGGCAACGGGACTGAGGAAAGTTCATTGGTAGAAGCAGGGCATTATTAGTGTTCTAGTTCTCAGATTGGGCGGTGAGTTTATAGGAGTTCAGCGTATTATTAAAATAAATTTTTAATAAATAATAAAAGTGAGTTATGGGTAAATTACAAATAAGAGGAGGACATGAAACAGGCCGATGATTCACCAATACTGCACTCCCGAGGTCCATGTAGGAAAAACCAATTCTGAAGAACACGTTCCCTTGGCTAAGCCAGTGTTCTAAGTCTGTGCAGTACAGCCAGCTTTCAGAAATCATTTCTGGTTTCCTGACAAATTTATTCTTTAAAGATGAGACTTTTAAGCAATTGT
>NW_006286241.1:338413-341791 GCF_000327345.1 Myotis davidii
GAAACACAAGGACAAAAATAGCTTGTAAATTTTATGAAGCTAGCATATGTGAGAGAGAAATGCTCATAAAATTTTTCTCCTCTCAAAATGGATCTTTCACAAAGAGACTGAACTTATTGTGAAGTTCATTGTCAAAACGAGAGGTACTGTATTAAAGGGTTGCGGCATCAGGAAGGTTGAGAACCACTGATCTAGGGCAAGAGCAATTGGCTTTTGGAAGAGTCTTACTTTTATGCCCCCCAGTGAACAAACTGAGAAAATGGCAGACTTTCTGAGCCGAGGGGTCTTGGTAAATGATCCGGTGGCTGTTGGTCTTCTCCTGGGTGTGCTACCCACTTGGGGGTGAAGTGGTCCCCTTTCCGGTCCTCTCTCTGCACGGGGCCCTGCATTTTGTGTAATGGGCACAGTGCTTGCTAAATACCTCGTACATCTTGCTGAAACTGTCTTCCCCAGTTATTCTGCCAAAAGTCCTAAGTTAACACCCCCACAGGCAGCATCATTATAAATGTGCTAACCTCGAGACCAATAACACAGGCGTATAATTCATGCCCACGCCTGCCGCCATCTGTAATGGCAGGAACCGGGTCAACCCCAGTCTCTCAGCCAGCTGTTTAAATATGTTTGCTGAGCACATTAAAATGTACCGTATAATCGTGTCTCTTAATGGTGCCTCCTTTAAGCTTGGCCGTCATTTCAGACCCAAAACAGATGCCAGGTTTCATCCAAGGGTCTCCTATTAGGTGAGCGGAATTGAGAGAGAAATTCTGCACGGACTCTATCAGACGCTTCAAAACACTTCTTTTGTGTTTTTAAGGTTATTTATTTATTTAGAGGAAGGGACAGGAAGAGAGAGAGAGAAAAAAACATTGATCAGTTGCCTCCTGCACAGCCCCCCCTCCCCTCCACCAAACTCCCTGACCAGGAATCGAACCGGCAACCTTTTGGTGCATGGAATGAAGACCAACCCACTGAGCAACACCGTCAAGGGCAAAACACTTTTTAAAAATTCTTTATTGTTTAAAGTATTACCTATGTCTCCTTTTTCCCCCATTGACCTCTCCCCAGACACTCCCCCCAGCAGTGCCTTCACCCCACTACTGTCTGTGTCCATGGGATATGCTTATATCCATGCATACAAGTCCTTTGATTGATCTCTTACCCTCCCCCGCCTCTCCCCTGCCTTCTCTCTGAGGTTTGACAGTCTGTTCAACGCTTCTCTGACCCTGGATCTATTTTTGTTCATCAGTTTATATTGTTCATTATAGTCCACAAATGTGTGAGATCCTGTGATATCTTTCTCCAACAAGGGCAAAACACTTTTTAAAAATTGTTTACGTGATGGTATTTCTCACTGTATGATCTAATCAAGATTTACCTTTTTCAGTTACAGGTATCTTATTCTAAATTATTGTTACTGATTTTGAAATGATGTGTTTCATGATGTCAGTGCAACAGGTTTTTTTCATGGCTCGGTATTGTTTGCATCCCCATAACAACTAAAAACTTTTGGGTCAACTGCTACCATGACCATTGATTGTCCAGGAGGGTTGAGGGGTGCTCCCACCTGCGCTCAGGTGAGCTGTGGGGAGGGGCGCTCCACAGGTGATGTCTGACTCAGTGTGATCACGAGCCTTCTTCCCTTTGGGCTCAGCTAAGTAAGGCCTCTCATGTCTTGCTTTTAGCTCCAATTTCATGTCCCCATCTTAAAATATCATTTTGAAAGTGGTTTCTCTTTTAGAAAATAAACATTGACACTAATTTATGAAAAAATAAAATCTGGCTAAAAAAATGATATTGGCAAAATCAGTGCATAGCAAGTAGATTGGAGTACGGTTGCAAGCTTATCAAGAAATGGTTTATTGTAATCAAGGCAAGAGAGTTAGACTGATTTATGATAGCTAATGGCCTTTTGGTCTAATTAGATGCTTTATTAAAAAAATCACTTGTTTGTAGTGAAAAGTACATTAAGACAAGCAAAGCCCAAACACTACCTTGCCAGCCAGGCCGAGCATCTCTGGGAATGTCATATGGAAATACACCGCAGCCTGCAGCAGCCAACATCATTTGTCCCCAGAGCGCGTTTGCTACCAGCAGGACTAAGAGAATTGAATTTCCCAAGAATTCCAAACAACTAAATGTTTCACTCCCTTCCTCCCCATAAACTGTCCAGCATATACAAAACACTGTAATGTCCTAAGAACTGGAGTCACCATTTCCCCAAGTTTTCAGGTAAAAGCAATTCTCCAGGACCACACACCACGTCCATCTTGCCGGTTTTAGCTTCCCTCGAACTGAGCCAGTGTGGGATATGCCAGATTAAACAACAAGTCTCAGAGAACTGCACATTCTTTCTAAAAAGCACCTGGGAAACATGAGTAACATAGAATTTCCCCCAAAAAATATCTATTTTACAAGCTCTGCAAAGTCTAAAGTGTAGATCTTAAGACAAGCATACCTCACTTTCCAGCATATATGTTATTCTGGTAAATTTTACATTTAATGTAGATAAATCATATTTCAAATGTAATGAAGAGATCACTCTTTTAAGACAATGAAGTCCTTTGGCAGTTAAGCCAATCATAGCACACTCTCACTGTATTGGTTATCCATTGCCGTGTAACAGCATAGCCACACACCTGGCAGCTAAAACAATACAACTTACTGTCTCACAGTGTTGGGGGTCAGGGGGTGTAGAGACAGCTCAGCTGCACTCTCTCCTGCTGCAGAGTCCTGCAGGGCTTCACCAAGGTGTTACCCGTTCCCGATCTCATCAGAGATAGGGACGTGGTCAGGTCATGTAGCGTGTCCCCTTCAAATAACATCACTGAGATTCAACGGCTCTTCCTGCATCTTCCCCATCACAGTTAACAGCAACTCGGTTCCTCCAATGACTCAGACCAAAATGTTGCAGTCGTCCGTGACTGCTCCCTTACTCTCGGACCCTCATCCAATCTGTCAGCTACTCTGATGACTCTGCCTTCGAAATGGACTCAGCATCCGACCACTGGTCACCACCTCCCCTGCCAGCAGCCCGGTCCAAGCCACCAGCACCTCTCAGGGGGATAATTGCAACAATCTTCTCATTCATTTCACAAAACCTGGCTTTGCCCCTTTCTGCCTAGTCTTCTTTTTTAAAAAAATATATTTGTATTGATTTGAGAGAGCAAGGGAGAGGGAGAAAGAGATAGAAACATCAATGATGAGAGAGAGTCATTGATCAGCTGCCTCCTGCATGCCCACCAGTTGGGATCAAGCCCACAACCTGGGTATGTGCCCTGACCACAAATTGGACCAGCAACTTTACAGCGCATCTGATGACACTCATCCAACTGAGCCATACTGTCCAGAGCTGGACTCTTTTTTTTTTTTCTTCCTCCA
>NW_006286241.1:341860-348056 GCF_000327345.1 Myotis davidii
TTAAAAATATAAATTCTTGAACCCCAAACCTAAGAATCTGATTCTGTACATCTGGAATGTGACTGGATAATCTATAGTTTTCATAAATGATCAAGGTGAGACAGTTTGTCTAAAGAAAGACACTGGGAAACCATTGGCAGGAAATAAATATGAGAGTGTCCATGAAAGGACATGACCACTCCTAGGTGGTGACGAAAGCATTCCAAACAGAGGGGCTGGAAGACATTGTCCTACCTGTTGACTGGCTCATTTATTCCATGGCAAATGCTAGTTGGCCAACTTCTCTGGAAATAAGACCTTTAGTTATTGGAGCACACGAATTTCTTCAGGACTGAGAGAAAAAAATTGCAGAACAATACCTAGAAAGGCTAAGGAAGCTGGCCCATCTCTAAATAACGTACACATATTTTTGGTGTGTCTCTCTATTATCTAATCCCTCTAGAATTTTTTGCACCTATTCATAATAACCTGAAGTAGTCGATATTATTTCTCCAGGGTTCATGCATTCCCATCTTTCCATCTCATCAAATTTCCTGTAGATGAGAAAATACGAAGCCATTTCCCCAGATACCCAGATGGAGAAGGCGAAAACCACCAGGAAAAGCATTTGAAAGACATTGAGCAGGAGCCAGGCTCTCTCACTGATCCGCTGCCTCCGCATGTCCCCTACTAGGGATCGTGCCCGAAACTGGGCATGAGCCCTGACCAGGAATCAAACCATGACCTCCTGGTTCACAGGTCAATGCCCAACCACTGAGCCAAACCAGCCAGGTTGCTTTCTTTTCTATGAAGCAATGTTCCCATCTGTACTCAGATGTCATGAAACCCTGCCCAGGCCTTCTGCCTCTTCTGCACTATGCCGGGCTTCCTGTTGGTGGTGAACAGCTCAGAGAAAACAGAAGATAGGCAGCTCTTCACTCTCTGCTGCTACTGAAGTTGGGAAATACTTTTTCTGCCTCTAAGCAGACACTGAAGAGGAACAGACAGGTTTATCAGAAGGGTCAGGGCAACTGGAGGAAACTGTTCAGTGCTGAGTTCCAACTTAATGGTGTCTGAAGGAGGAAGGCGGCATGCCAGCGGGGTTTAAAGAAATAAACAGGTTTTGTCCCTGCAGGAACGGAATGCATTAACCCCGGAGTCATAACATTGGCTCCCTCAGGCTATTATGAACAAGTGTACAAAATTCTAGAGGGATTAGTATTATGAGAGACACACTACAAATGAATAAGTCACTTAGAGAGGGACTATTTCCAACTTTTTTATAACTGAAAATTTTTTAAAATATATTTTATTGATTTTTTACAGAGAGGAAGGGAGAGGGATAGAGAGTTAGAAACATCAATGAGAGAGAAATATCGATCAGCTGCCTCCTGCACACCCCTATTGGGGATGTGACCGCAACCAAGGTGCATACCTTTGACTGGAATCGAACCTGGGACCCTTGACTCCACAGGCTGGCGCTCTATCCACTGAGCCCAACTGGTCAGGGCATAACTGAAAATTTTATAATAAATTTTCAAGTGACACTAGGGACAGGTTACAACAAGGAAGGTGGGAGAGTGAGCGGAAGAAATGTCTTCTGAGCTCAAGCCAACTGTCGCTAATTTTAGAGCTTTGGTCAAACTATCTAACCACTGTCTGCCTCCATTTCTTCATCTAAAGAAGGTTGATAGGAAGAGTGCTTAGTTTATAGGATTGTTTTAAGAATAAAATAACCGGAAAAAAAGAAGAAAAAAAGTGTAGACAAATTGTTTATGTCAGACTTAATTTTATGATGTTTATTATTTTTGTCCGACTTTAAGAAAAATGACTTTTTGAGCTGGAAGACAGCAGGCCTGAGGTGAAAGGGTAAATACCACCCAGTATAGGAAAGAAAAAAAGATTTTTTTAAAGATGAAATTAGAGCCCTAACCGGTTTGGTTCAGTGGATAGAGCGTCGGTCTGCGGGCAAAAAGGTCCTGGGTTTGATTCCGGTCAAGGACATGTACCTTGGTGTGGGCACATCGCCAGTAGGAGGTGTGCAGGAGGCAGCTGATCGATGTTTCTCTCTCATCGATGTTTCTAACTCTCTATCTCTCTCTCTCCCTTCCTCTCTGTAAAAAAATCAATAAAATATATTTCTTTTAAAAAAGATGAAATCAGAACAAAATATACTCCAGACTTTTTGGCCCAGCAAATGTCCTCATCATTAATTATACATATTCCAATGACTTAGAGTTCCCACAAAACAAGTACCCATCTTGCCGTCAATTCCATTCAGCAAGCGTTTTCCTGTTCTGTCTAAGCTATTATGTCAACGATTACAGAGAACACCACAATAAGGAGGGAGATGTGGACAGAAATAAAACAATGCCCCAAACACAGTGGTCAAGAGCGTGTACAGTGGGTTGTAGGTCAGAGCAAAATTGGACAACTTTTAACCTTTCAGTCTCCATTTTCTCATCTACAAAAATGGAGATAATGATCGCAATTATCTCCCTATAATTGTGGCAATGATTAAGTGAGGTGGTGGATATAATGCATTTGGCACAGTGGTGATTATTATTACCCATCTTGCCGTCAATTCCATTCAGCAAGCGTTTTCCTGTTCTGTCTAAGCTATTATGTCAACGATTACAGAGAACACCACAATAAGGAGGGAGATGTGGACAGAAATAAAACAATGCCCCAAACACAGTGGTCAAGAGCGTATACAGTGGGTTGTAGGTCAGAGCAAAATTGGACAACTTAACCTTTCTAAGTCTCCATTTTCACATCTACGAAAATGGAGATAATGATCGTAATTATCTCCCTATAATTGCGGCAGTGATTAAGTGAGGTGGTGAATATAATGCATTTGGCACAGTGGTGATTATTATTGTTCATAATGATAAATGCACGTTCGGAGCCCATAGTTAGGGCGAGGGTAACTAAGGACTGATCATCAAGAGAACCCGCACACAGACAGCTATGACAGTCATGCATTCAGCAAGCACCACGCATGGTGCCAGCAGCTGATGATATGATGGTAAATAAACCAACTCCTGAGACAGCTTAGTCCAGTGGAGAGGACAAATGAATAGGGCAGTGGTCGGCAAACTGCGGCTCGCGAGCCACAGGCGGCTCTTTGGCCCCTTGAGTGCGGCTCTTCCTAAGCCTTAGGAGGACCCTAATTAAGTTAATAACAACGTATCTACCTATGTAGTTTAAGTTGAAAAAATTTGGCTCTCAAAAGAAATTTCAGTCGTTGTACTGTTGATATTTGGCTCTGTTGACGAATGAGTTTGCCGACCACTGGGTTAGGGCAACACGGTAAGATGGGGGCTGACATGGGGGGCGATAGGAGGAGCCCCTAACCAGATATCAGGTAAGTCTAAATAAGGATCAAATGAAAGCTGGATAGCAGGAGAAAGAGAAATCACCTGCTAGGGTCTGAAAGACTCAAATTAAAGCTTTACAAGGAAAGAAAAAGCTTTGATATAATAATCAGAAATGAATGGACATTCAACAATAATTTCTAATGGAACATTTTAATACATTGGCCATAGAATGATACTATCTGTCAATAAGGGGTATCTATTTCCAACCAAGAGATAATATCACAGTTAGCAACACAAGATGAAGGGAATTAGCCATTCAAATAAGAAAGCAATGCCGAAACCGGTTTGGCTCGGTGGATGGAGCGTCGGCCTGCAGACTGAAGGGTCCCAGGTTCGATTCCGGTCAAGGGCATGTACCTGGGTTGCGGCCACCTCCCCAGTGGGAGATGTGCAGGAGGCAGCTGATCGATGTTTCTCTCTCATCGATGTTTCTAACTCTCTATCTCTCTCCCTTCCTCTCTGTAAAAAATCAATAAAATATATTTTTTTTAAAAAAGAAAGCAAGCAAAGATGCCCATGACCATCTTGCTGTAGAAGTTCTCTACAAGGGCACAGGCATGAAACAGAAAAGAGAACATGGCAAATTGTTACATGCAGAGAAGATATTTCTTTTAATCTGGAAACCCAGAAGTAGTCCTGAAAAATGACCACATTTGATGAGGTCAGCAAAGTGGCTGGAGAAAAGGCATGCCTGCTACCCAGCCCACAGAAACCCACTTCCGCAGAGTCCACGATGAGATGACCAGTTCACATCCGGGCCTTTCTCCTCGCATCTCCAGAACCCTCCCTCTCCCTCCCTTCCCATTGATGCGTCAGCTCCTACTTCTTTTTTTTAAAAAATATATTCTATTGATTTTTTACAGAGAGGAAGGGAGAGGGATAGAGAGTTAGAAACATTGATAAGAGAGAAACATCGATCAGCTGCCTCCTGCACACCCCCTACTGGGGATGTGCCCACAACCAAGGCACATGCCCTTGACCAGAATCGAACCTGGGAACTTTCAGTCCGCAGGCCGATGCTCTTTCCACTGAGCCAAACCGGCTAGGGCAGCTCCTACTTTGAAAGCACAGAGGCAATCACACCAGAGCAGCCTCATCTTCCAACAAGCCCAGAAACGCACCTTGTCTGCAGCTGCACACTGTCTTTGCTCCAGTCTCAGGAAGTGGACGTCCTGCCCCATCCAGGCCAACGCCCCCGCGTGCTCTGGGCACACACACCTCGCATCGCCCCCAGGGCTGTGCTCTTACAAACCTCCCTCGCTCTCCTGCCACCATCGGTGTCTTCGTGCCCACCGAACTGTGCCCATGAGCATGTGAACGGACCTTCACAACACCCACCTTTAAAGAAAAAGCCCTCTCTGGACCCATGTCCCCCTCTAGCTGCCACTCCATTCCCTGCCCTCGTTCAGAAGACCCCTTGAAACTGTTGACTGCACACTTGGATTCCTCGCTTTCCATTCTGTCTTCAACGCACTCAAAGTTTCGGGTCGAACTTCCATAGTCCCCATTTGGTCCCAGCCCTGCCCTGACCAAAACCACGTTTCTCAAAGTCACCCACGAGCTCCATGCAAACCAAGGCCACGGTCAGTCCGGTCTCTGTGGTCATCCCGGTCCCGCTCTCCTCAGCATTAGACGAGGCTGACATCCCTTCTCCTTCTCACTGACCACTTCCTTCTCCAACCTCCTGACTCTCTCTCCCTGCTTTCTCGCCACCTCCCCATCTCCTTTCCTGCGATCCCCTTCCTGACTTCTCTATCCAGGTTCCCTCTGGGGGTGACGCATCTGGGCTCAGGGTTTTAAAACCCATCGATGTGGCATTGAGTCCAGAAAGGGCCAGAACCAGTGTGTGGCAAGGGAGGCACTTGCCTCAGGCTTAAAATAGAAGGCGTATCAAAAGCCTCAACAATGAAGATAAAGAATATTTCAAAGGCAATAGTTGGTGAACAACATCAATGCCCCCCAAAGGCACAATGAACCAAATCTGAGGATGTTCAAGAAAGACAGGTCAGTGTTAGTGACTTTTCTTTTTGCCTCAATATCTCAGCATAGCGTGGCACTGTGCCCCGACCTCCCCTCTGAGCTACAGAATTGTGTCTCCAACTGTCTTGGTCTGTTTGCGCTGCTATAACAAATACCGCAGACTGGGTAGTTTATAAACAATAGACATTTATTTCTCCCAGGGCTGGTGGCTGGGAAGTTCAAGATCAAAGTGCTAACCTGGACCCTGTCCCTGGTCCCGGACTGCTGTCTTTTCTCTGAGTCCTCAAGGTGGGAGGGGTGAGGGAGCTCTCTGGAGTCTGTCTCATAAGGGCACCAATCCCATTTGTGAGGGCCCCATCCTCATCACTTAGGCACCTCTCAAAGGCCCCACACTTAATGCCATCATCTTTGGGGGTTAGGGTCCCAATATATGAATTTGAGTGGGGGACACAAACTCTCAGGCCCCAGCACCACATGTCCACTGGATATCTTTGCTTGAATATTTAATGGCATCTCAAAAATGTCAAAGGCAGAGGCCACCACCCCCGACTCCCTCCCTATCCCACTCCCCCAGCACACACACAGGGTCTAGTCTTCCGGCCTTGGCTATCTCAGAGGATGGCACCATCATTCACACTCAGGCAACAAACTGAACCTGGAATCCGCCTCGATTCCCCGTTCCCCTCCCACCCCACATCGATCCACCAGCAAGCGTTGTCAGCACCAATTTCAACATTTATCTTGAATCGGCTTCTCACGTCTCCATTACTGTCAATTTAATCCGAGTCACCACCGTGTCTCTCTCCGAGGTCTGTGATAACATCTCCACCGCCTTCCTGCTCCACTGTTAACCCTCT
>NW_006286241.1:348121-353378 GCF_000327345.1 Myotis davidii
CGTGCATTAAAAATAGCTCCCACTGCCATCAGAAGCTAACCCCCCACTCTGGTCTCACCTTCCTCCTCCCTCCCTGGTTCACCAGGGTTCAGCAATCTGATCTTTCTTCTGAGCACAGGAAAGACCGGCGAGCAGCGAGCAGCTTGCTGCCTCATCGTAATTCTTCTACTGGAATGTTTGTCCTCACATGTCCCCACTGCTCACCCTCTCCCCCTCTCCCCCTCATTCATCCAGATCCCTGCTCTTGCTGCCTCATCACATTTGCACTTGCTGGTACTTCTACCTGGACTGTTTGTCCCCACCTTCCAGATCCCTGCTGAAGTGTCATCTCCAAGGACAGGCTTCCTGTCATCTTTCTTTTTAAAATAGCAGCCCGCGCCCCGGCTGGTGTGGCTCAGTTGGTTGAGCATTGTCCCGTGCACCGGAAGGTCGCGGTTCGATAACTGGTCAGGGCACATGCCTGTGTTGTGGGCTTGATCCCCAGTAGGGGGCGTGCAGGAGGCAGCCGATGAACATTTCTCTCACATAGATGTTACTCTCTCACTCCCTCTCTTTTCCTCTCTCTCTAAAATCAATAAAAACATTTTTTTAAAAAATAAATAAAACAGCTGCTGCTTTTCTCCCTACCTCTTTATTCTCTCATCCCCTTTCATAGCATTACCACTACCTAATATACATTTACTTGCACTTTTGATTCTCTGAGGGTAGAGACATTGCTGTGTTCATTGTCGCAGCTCCAGGGGCTGCCACAAACACGAATACCAAAATGGGTTAAAAATGTGATATTTATTAAAGCTATTGCAATAATGCAAAATTAGGAACAACTTAAAAGTTTGGTTAAATACCAGGCGTTGCCTAAATGGGATAAATGTTCAAAAATATAAATTAGTATATATAACTATACACTACCGAAGTATTTTAAAAGTTTTAAACTAGATTAAAATTCGGCGTCAACTATGACTAACTCTGAGTAAAGAGATTAAAGATTGTAATTTCCTCTTCTTTCCACTTTCATGTATTTTTCATTTTTCTTTATTATTTTTAGGTTTTCTTAAGTAAATATCATTTTATGTCTTTAGAACAGAAAAACGTTTTTGTTAGAAAAACTTTGAAATTATAATCACTTATGGATAACTGAGTAGAACAGGCTAGGAAATATTATTTCTATACTTTTAAATAAAATATGATAAAATATTTCTATCATTTATTTATTAACAATAAATCTAAAATTCATAGTCACTCATGATATGTGTTTTTAATCAAAACAATGAAGATAAATAATATTTAATACAATAAAATTATTTCTCGCCCACAAAAGTAATATGCAGATGTTCAGCCTTCTTTGTGGCTACCTCCCCTTGAACAACATCTGGCCTCCACGATTTCAGTGATGGAGAAGGAACACACAGGAGGAGGCACGGAGCTCTGTGCTGCCTTGTCCTCGAGTAACCCGCGTCGCTCCCACACACGGCTCATTAGCACAGGACAGACTCAATCTCAAAGAAACTCGGGAACGAAGGGGAGCTCATGAATTTATTTCTGCCCCTAACCTTTTCACCACAAACCTGAGACTCAGCCCTGACCGGTGTGGCTCAGTGGATAGAACGCTGGCCTGCGGACTCAAGGGTCCCAGGTTTGATTCCGGTCAAGGGCATGTACCTGGGTTGCGGGCACATCCCCAGTAGGGGCAGGAGGCAGCTGATCGATGTTTCTCTCTCATCGATGTTTCTAACTCTCTATCCCTCTCCCTTCCTCTCTGTAAAAAATCAATAAAATATATATTTTGTAAAAAACCTGAGGCTCAGAGGTTATGATTCACCCCCGTGACTACCCCTAATTCATGAGCTGCTAAAAACATGTTAGTCTGTGATTCATCTTGATATTGTACAATTGAGGAACTAAAATTATAGAGAAAATCATCACTGCCGACCCAGTGTTTAAAAAGTTGGAGAAACGGATAAAGTGACTACCCCTAATTCATGAGCTGCTAACAACAACATGTTATCCTGTGATTCATCTTGATATTGTATAGTTGAGGAACTAAAATTATAGAGAAAATCATCACCGCAGACCCAGTGTTTAAAAAGTTGGAGAAACGGATAAGAGAGAAGAATAAAGTCAGTTTAAAATCCAGACAATAGGCAAGTCGCAGCAAGAGATAAACGAGAGACCAATGTCATGTCCCTAACTCTGCAGCTGTTCCTAAGGCTGCAATTGGCTTAATGATTTGCTTTCTCTGTCCCCCAATCTAAGTTCCCATAGCCTCAGCTCCCAAAGAGGTCAGGTGTCTAGACTTGGTAGGGAGACCCAACGCTTCATTCCCAGAATGGCAACACTCCTGTCTGCATGGTGCTGTTAACTTCCATGAACTTTCCCTCTAGACGCGGCAACGGTGAGAACTGCCCCAAAGGATGCCCCTTCTCCTTGCTGCCACAGTGCAGGGACAGACACCTGTGCACAGCGACCTCTGTTCATAGTCGCGGTGTGGCATGAACAGGGAGCAGCGTTCCGCGTGGAACTTGCGGAATATTTGTGACAACCCATAGTGAGAGCGTTTATCCCTTAGAAACGATTATCCAAGGGGCAGAGGGAAAGACCGTTTTTCCAAACCAGTATGAGGTGCTTCTACAATTTATTTTGACTTTTTGGCCGGGTGACCTTTGTATTCCGACTCCGAGAGAAATCAGACAATACATGGGCTGCTGAGACTGAGCACGCTGCAACCCAGAGAGCAGTTCCCCACCTCGGAAAGGGCCTCTTGGCCAGTGTTCATGGGGATCACAGTATGTCTCCCCATGTGCAGGAAGGCCGGGTGCGCACAGGGAGTGGGTACAGGGTCACCTTCGTCAAACCCGTGCATCCGCTCAGTGCATCACGTATTTCTCTGCCAAGTTTGTTTGTGGCTTTGGGATTTATGAGTTCTGCCTGGGGCACAGAGAACTGGAAAGACTGTCGCTCTGGTCCCTATTCTAAGTTCCTATACTTGGCAGGGAGACCAACACTTCATTCCCCGAATTTCGATTCTCCTGTCCTTACAACAACCAAAGAGCCTGATAAATATAAGTTCATGACCTCTTGTATTTTTATAAAAGCTATTTTTTTTAATTGTTATTATTGAAAGTCTTACAGATGTCCTCTTTTTCCCCCATGGACCCCCTCCACCCCCATCCCCGGCCCAGGCCTTCAGCGCACTACTACCTGTGTCCATGGGTTACACATACATGCACATAAATTCTTTGGTTAATCTCTTCCCACCCAACCCCTTCCCTCTGAGATTCCACAGTCTGTTCCATGCTTCTGTGTTTCTGGATCTATTCTGTTCATCAGTTTATTTTGTTCATTAGATTCCACACATGAGTGCGATCATGTGATACTTGTCTTTCTCTGACTGACTTATGTCGCTCAGCATGACACTCTCCAGGTCCCTCCATGCCATCCTCAGGAGACTAAACTTACAGTAAGGCAGCCAATTGGCCTGAACTCAAAGGAGAGATGGGTGCCCTCGGAGGAGAAACGGAAACCAGGCACTTGCCTACGTGGGGCAGACACAGCTGGACATGGGTAAGAACAAAGCTAGACTCTTTAACAAAACTGAGAATAACAACAGACACCAAACCACGGGTCCAAGAAGCTCAGACCAGACCCAAACAAATACATGTGCTTTCTAATAAAAGCATAATATGCTAATTAGACCAGACAGCCAAACCACCTTCCAGACGTCCTTCCGGACAACCTTCCGGATGAAGCCGGGGCTGCAAGGGCAAGGCAAGCCACATGGCTGCAAGGACTGAGCCCCTTGCACGAATTTCATGCATCGGGCTTCTAGTATTCTTTAAAACACACACACACATCATATTCAAAATGCTAAAAACCAAAGATAAGGAGAAAAGTCTGAAGGCAAGCAAAGAAAAAAAAGACACATTACCTAAAAAGTAACAAAGATAAGAATTAAAACAGAACTTGCTTGAAACCATGCAAATAAGAAGACAATGGAGTAGCATCCCTTTAAAGTACTAAAAAGGGAAAAAAAAACTATCAATCAGGAATTCTATATCAAGGGAAAATATCCTTCACAAATAAAGGAGAAATCAAGATTTTTTTTTCCTTCTCAGGCAAATGAAAATTGAGAGAATCCATTGCCAGCAGACCTGCACCACAAAAGTGTTACAAAAGTCTTCAGGGAGAAAAAATGAAAATCTTCAGGCAGATGATACCAGATAGAAATATGCAGTTACACAAAGAAATTGAGTATCATAAATGAAATAAATTAAATTAAAATTTTTATTTTTCATACCTTTAATTGCTCCAAAAGATGACTGTTTAAAGCACTAATAACAGCAATGTATTGTATTTTTATACCACATATAAAAGCAACGTGTATGACAATATGTCAAAAATTGGGAATACACTACTGGAGGTTCCTTAAACTACTTAGCATGGGGGAAAGCCACCTGAAAGGATTTGATACCAACTGTCTTAAACATTTAAAAATATATATATTTTTTAAATTGATTTCATAGAGAGAGGGAGAGGGAGAGGGAGAGAAAGATAGAAACATCAATGATGAGAGAAACAACACCCATCCGCGGCCTCCTGCATGAGCCCACAACCCGGGAATCGAACCATGACCTCTTGGTTCATGGATGGATGCTCGACCACTGAGCAACACCAGAGAATCAAACCGATACCTCCTGGTTCATAGGTTGATGCTCAACCACTAAGCCACACAAGTTGGGCTTAAAGATCTTGAAGGTCACATCCAGGGCCTGCACATACCCTAGAGAAGCTTTTAAATCCGAGAAAAATGCCCACGATAAGTTATTTTCCCTCAACTCTGGCTATAAAACCATCAGCAAATGAAGGTATTGAATGTTAGTCTTCGGTTGGCTTCCCACTTACCTTTAATTCTTTTTCACCATCTTTCTTGATCGAGACAATAATTTCGTGCAAGCCAACCGTGGAGGTGTGCTGAGAATCAAAACCACCAGCTGGCAGCTCTGTGTACACTCTGACCAAGGCATTTCCCCACCCGGGCCTCCTGAGTAAGTGAGAGGGTTGGGGAGAACCCTGGTCCCATGTCTCCTTCAAATTTACACAGTGACAGTGAGCATCGCAGACTTCCCACTGAGTGGGGGCATGGCACAAGGTGTCTTTTCTTAGATCATCTGCTTGCCCAACTTGAGTGGGGCATCGGCAGGACAAAATTGGCTAGGATCGAGGAATTTCAGTTTATCAATAAAATAACAATTAAACTAAA
>NW_006286241.1:353401-354618 GCF_000327345.1 Myotis davidii
ACGCTAAGCTCGATTTTCTCATTTATGTCAAAAAGGAAGGGTTTAGGTACACGCGTGGGAAAACAGGAGAAATGGGCGATGCAGAACGTTTCTGCCTTCCCTTTCAAACTCAGATCTTTAGAATCCATCCTTCTTCTTAGGCTAAATAACATCTTTATTCCTAACATTTGCGAGTTTTCACGTGTAAGGTCTCATCTGTGGAAACCTTTTTTCCAATTTCACCTAACGCGCAATCCTCTGAGATAAAATATATTCATCTCAGACTCCCTTGCATTGAAGTGAGGCCATTTCATTAAATTCTGATGGTGAGATGTAAGTATAGATCACGTGCTTGTGGTCTAGGAGGGCTTCTTAAAGAGACTGACTTACCTAGGAAGAATACCCTTCTGTCACAAGATGCAGGCATGATGGCCGGTGCTCCAGCAGCCTTTTTGAACAATGAGGTGACCTAGAGGTTAGAAATGATGTGCTTAGAACAGTGGTTCTCAACCTTCCTAATGCCGTGACCCTTTAATACAGTTCCTCATGTTGTGGTGACCCCCAATTTCATAGTTACAAATTGAACATAATTAAAGCATAGTGATTAGTCCCAACAACAATATGTAATTATAGATGTGTTTCCCGATGGTCTTAGGCAACTCCTGTGAAAGGATCAGATCGTTCGACCCCCAAAGGGGTCGCGACCCACAGGTTGAGAACCGCTGGCTTAGAATGATAACACAGTACTATTGGTAACTGGTGACTAGTCACCCCAGACCGTGGAACCACCACACCAAACTGAACGAGCCCCATCAGGGTTTACTAGGTGAGAGAGAAAGACACTTGTAACTCATTTAGGCTTCTGCTATTGTCTTTTTATGCAGCCAAATACAACCTTAATGGATGTGATCATTTACAAAGCTATGGGGAAACGTGCTGGTTGAGCTCATGGTGATAGATTGACCCTCCCACTGAGAGCCTGAGGAAATGGATGCTTATAAGGGAATATAATTGACAAAGTTGTCAGATACCTAAGGTATACTTTGTGATGATTTGATATACATATGACATGGCAAAACGATTCCTAACCCTAACCTCTTCCAGTCCTGACTGAGTGGTCCCATGTAGGGGATGAACCTTATCCACCAGCTGGTCCATGCTCTTGGTTGACTCCTAACCTTTTTGATTGTCTAAGACAGTGGTCGGCAAACTGCGGCTCGCGAGCCACATGTGGCTCT
>NW_006286241.1:356031-360244 GCF_000327345.1 Myotis davidii
AGAAGAGTCTTAACAGAATAGTAAGAGAGAGACTTTGAAGTAGTTCCTTCATTTGCAAAAGTTACAAATATAGAATGTTACTGCATGACGCTTCCTTAGAAGTCACATAGCCCATCTGTAGTTTACAGCCAACAAAACTTGGGAAGAATTCTTGTAAAGAACGTTCTACTACTTTCTCCTTGTTTTTCTTTGCCCTCCTCCCAACCTGTAAATACACATGGGAGGAAAAGCTGCCAATTTAACTGATCAAATATCCAATATTGATGTGACCCTTCACTATAGTGTCATGGGTCATTGCTGGCCACTGTGAACTCTGACCCCCCGGGGCCGATCGGACAGAAGAGGGTCAGAGAGAAGAGGCTAGCTCTCCTGTCTCTTCTTTGAACTTCTTTTTGCAATGAGATCTGTGTTAATGAACTGCTCTTACCCAATGGGTAGGATGGCCCGCACGCATGCCTGACCTCTGGCTGTGTAACAGCTTCTTGTATCTGGGAATCTGAAGGTAGTAAAATCCGAGTTTCCGGTTCAGGTTTAGGGCAAGGTAGGTGGTCCCCTCTTAAACCACAGCTTAAACTTCATCTTCTAAGCAGCTTTCACCAGTCCGCACCAGAAGTACTGGATGCTGGCTTACCATCTTGATTCTTACTTGGCTGTTGTTACTTAAGTTAGCTCTGAAGGCCAGAGGGTTATAGCTCTGTTGCAGCCGTGGGCAAACTACGGCCCATTTGAAATGAATGAAACTAAAAAAAAAAGACCGTACCCTTTTATGTAATGATGTTTACTTTGAATTTATATGCTTTTGTTCCGGCCCTCCGGTCCAGTTTAAGAACCCATTGTGGCCCTCGAGTCAAAAAGTTTGCCCACCCCTGCTCTGGTAGATCCCATGGGGCAGGGAGAGGGGGAGAGAGTAACAATTACTAGCTGGCCAAGGTTTGGGCCTTTCATTTCTAATCTCAATATCATGAAGCATTTTCAATACTTTAGCATTACCCCCCAAATTATGGCCAATATATATGAGTGCATGATATTTGATCATTCGAATGATCAGTCTACAGCGATATTGATTGAAACAAAGTCCTGTTTTTAAACATTGACAGGGCCGCAGCTCCTTCTTCTAGTCCAGTTTAAGAACTCACTGTGGCCCTCGAGTCAAAAAGTTTGCCCACCCCTGCTCTGGTGGATTCCATGGGGCAGGGAGAGGGGGAGAGAGTAACAATTACTAGCTTGCCAACGTTTGGACCTTTCATCTCTAATCTCAATATCATGAAGTATTTTTAATACTTTAGCATTACCCCCCTCCCCAATTATGGCCAATATATATGACTGCATGATATTTGATCATTCGAATGATCAGTCTACACCGATATTGATTGAAACAAAATCCTGTTTTTAAACATTGGGTATTTCTTCTTCCTTACTCTAACCACCCCTTTCATCAGTAATGCAGAGGCGAATAAGAAAACATAGGCAGACTCACTGACTCCCTTTAATATTCAGCTCTTTTCTTCCTCACCCCTTTCTTCTTCTCTCCCATTAACATTTCTTCATTCTTTGTTCTCCCCTGCATGTGCTCTTGACCTTCCACAGCTGAAGTCCTCTGGGTTCAGCACATTGCCGGACCTTGACAGACACTCATGAACCAACTCCTCATCGTCCCCACCCCACTACCTCCTGGTCTCTTCTTTGAACCGAACACCCACACCCTGACTCCCCTGTTCCCACCAGCTTGTCACAATGACCCAGAATACAACTAAGCGGTTACAGGGTGAACGGGGATCAGACAGTCATCCAGGCTCCGCCCCGCCCCCCCCAATTCTCCTTCCCCCTGCAGGAGGTAATTCCTAAATCATCTCCATCAGGGAGCAGCAAACTTTTACATACAAAGTACCGGACGGCAAATATTTCAAACTTCGTATGCTGTCCAGTAACGGTCTCAACTCATAAACTCAGGTATTTTAGCACAAAAGTAGCCACAGACAATATGTAAATTATCAAACATGGCTATGTTCTAATAAAACTATGTTTATGGATACTGAAATTTATATTTTATATAATTTATAGTGTCAAAAATTCTTCTTCTTCTGTTTGGGTTTCTTTTAAATTTAAAAACATTAATATAAAAAAAACTATATACACACACATTTTTTTCTTTTTTCTTTTTCTTTTTTCTTTCTCCATTAAAAATAAAAAATAAAAACTATATATACACACACACACTGTTTTTTTCTTTTTCTTTACCTTGAATACCATATACAAACAGGGATGTATTTGGCCTGTGGGCTATAGTTTCCCAACCCCTGGTGACTGTGATATCCTTTGGTAGTCTCTTTGAATATATTTTTCCTTTTTACTTATAAAACAGGTTTTTAGAAAGTCGCCCATATTATTGCTACCTTCTTACTCATACTACATTATCAAGTAATGCAAAAGCCCCATAAGCCAACTTAAATCAGTTCTGGAACAAAAGGGACTAGAAATAAAATAATACAAATAGATTTCTTTTGTGAAGAAGGTACTAAATTTAGTTTTGTGCACAAATATTTGTTTGGGGATTTCCATCAACAGAACTGAGACACACGAGGGCCACAGCACAGCACTGGCTTGCTCCCTACTTGATGCTAATCCACGTGGTATTCCTTTAGTTCCCCTTTAAAATGCTATGTGGCTTTGACATGTCAAAATCTCTATGGGCTTCAATATATATATATCTCCCTCCCCACCTTTTCCGCAATAATAACAAAATACTAAAGCAATACTCAGAGCTCCTTGGAGAAATGCCTTGTGAAAGCAGATTATATGGTGGACCGTTGACATTCATCAGGAATACTTCCCAAGGCCTTCAAATATCCTAAATACATAAATGCCACCAGAGCACACATTTTCCCATCAAATATAGTAACAAATAGCTTAAAAAAATAAGTGATTCCTTTCAATCCTTTATAAGTAATACATAAAGGACCAAAGTAATTTATAAGGCCATTTACCCCTTTTCTGAGAGTTACTGTAAACATCCACAGGAGGAGAAAAGAAATCAAAAGTAAATGCTGACTTTCTAGAAAGTTCCACTTACTAGCTAAGTGGCTCAATTCTACAGAGCAGCCTCGCAGAAAACATGACTCCAGGTAAGGCCCTAACAAAATTATGTTTTAGCTCATTTCATGAACCTTTAAGGATCATGGTGAAATTGCAAACACTACATCTACGAATGCTAAGGTTCTGTTTACTTGAGTAGCCAGAAAAGAAGCAATGCTTGTAATTGATTAAGTTATAGATGGCAGATGTGATGCCAGATCAATATGAAGAAGTGATCATAAGGACCACTCAGAGATGGATGGGCTACCTAGGGAGGTAAGCTCTTTCCCAAGTCCCTGACCACTTGATGGAAGGACGAAGGGAGGAGCCAGGAGCCAGGAGCCAGAGAGGTTGGGTTAAACCAAGAGCTTCTCAAATGTTCTGAGGATGGCAAAATTCCTCCACATAAAACCATCTCCCTGAAATCTGCTGGTTTATAAAGCAACATACTAGCTGGCCTATCAGGACCCTGCAACTGTAAGATTTTATGAGTGGAGTTATTTTGCTACAAATAAGAAGGATTGTGCCGAAACCGGTTTGGCTCAGTGGATAGAGCGTCGGCTTGCAGACTGAAAGGTCCCAGGTTCGATTCCGGTCAAGGGCATGTACCTGGGTTGAGGGCACATCCCCAGTAGGAGATGTGCAGGAGGCAGCTGATCGATGTCTCTCTCATCGATGTTTCTAGCTCTCTATCTCTCTCCCTTCCTCTCTGTAAAAAATCAATAAAATATATATTTTTTTAAAAAAAGAAGGATTGTGACAAAAGAATTCACCTACTCCTAAAGAGGTCTGAGATTTCCTAATTTTCTGACCTTGATGAAGGATATGGGTATTAAGGATGGTCAGAGAATGGCTGGTCCTTGGCAAAACTGTAAGCAAAGTCTGTTGAAGCTCCGAAGTCAGCTCCCGGGGGTATTGTCTTTTGTACAATATCTATAAGGTATTTTTTTACAATATCTGTAAGATTTGGTGACAGTGTAAGACCCCATGGGAGATGTTGCTCCAATATACCACAGAGAATCACAGAGAAGAGTGAACAGACCAAGGCATCCTCCTTCTGGTTAGGGTTTAGTGTATTTTTGGTTAAAGGTAGAACAGTTTTATCACATTGGGAGGAAGTATTGCCTTCTTATTAACTTTG
>NW_006286241.1:360364-361049 GCF_000327345.1 Myotis davidii
CAAAAATAAAAATAACGCACCTGGTATGGCTCAGTGGTTGAGCATGGGCCTATGAACCAGGAGGTCATGGTTCAATTCTCGGTCAGAACTCATGCCTGGGTTGTGGCTAGATCCCCAGTGTGGGGCGTGCAAGAGGCAGTCAATCAATGATTCTCTCTCAGCACTGATGTTTCTATCTCTCTCTCCCACTCCCTTCCTCTCTGAAATCAATAAAAATGTTTAAAATAAAAGCCTTAAGAGAAAAACCCTGGGGTCCCCTGAAGAAGAGGAAGTTCTGCAGCCTTAGACTTGAGCTGTGACATCAACTCTTCCCTGGGTTTCCAGCCAACTGGCCTGCCCTGAAGGTTTCGGACTTGTCAGCCCCACCATCATGTGAGCCAATTCCTTAAAATAAATCTGCATGTGTACACATCGTGCTGGTTCTGTTTCTCTTGAGAACCCCGGCCAATCAGCTACCTTCTCAGCTCTCTCTAAATGCCTCGTCTCAGCCTCACGGTGTGCCTCCTGCAGATACAGTCTTTCCTCTGTAGCACATTGGCATCCCAGACACCACCATGGGCTACCACCACAGTCACTCCATGGCCCCAACTGCCATCAACTCGAATCCACACGTGTGTGTGTGTGTGTGTGTGTGTGTGTGTAGTATTCTTTTCAGAAGACTTTCATTAATGGGCTGGGGTAGGAA
>NW_006286241.1:361195-362363 GCF_000327345.1 Myotis davidii
ACATTTTAAAACGTAGAACATACTGGCTAGAACCTGTGACTGCTGTACCATGACACTAAAATTTAATAATAGAAAAGCGTAGGGGGAGGGGAGGGGAGTTATCCACTTGGAAATTTTAATAAATAGTAAATAAGAAATAAAAGGGTGAATTGTGGACTATTTAGAAAATCCCCTCAAACACAGCCAAACTGGTATTCATAGGAATATTTATGACCATAAATAATTTTTTAGGAAATGTATAAAAATAAATTGGCATTCAACTCGAGAAATTAGAAAGTAGCTCTGGCTGGGTGGCTCAGTTGGTTGGAACATCATCCCATCCACCAAAAGGTAGTGGGTTAGATTCCCAGTCAGGGCAAATATCTAGGTTGTGGGTTCAATCCCTGGTCAGGGTGCATACAGGAGGCAACCAATAGATGTTTCTCACATCAATGTTTCCCTCTCTCTCCTCCTTTCTCTAAAATCAAACAAATAAACAAACAAACAGACAGACATCTCCTCAGGTGAGGATTAAAAAGAATCTAGAAAGGAAACAACAAAATAACCTTATAAGAAAGGAGAGGATCAGTGAAGATAATGGAAGAGATAAATGGACTCATTTAATTAAAAAACACATGATAAAAGCAAAAGCAGTTTCTTTAAAATATCCAATAAATAAGATGCTTGTGACAGATCTGTTTAAGAAGCAAGGGAAAACACAAATAAGCAGGATCAAGAACGGGGAATATGCCTGAAATACAAATATAATGAATTTTTTTAAAGCACGGTAAAAAATTAGATACAGATTTATAACAATATATTTGACAATCTGCATGAAATGAACAATTTTCTATAAATGTATAATTAGCCAAAACTTACTCAAGAGGCAAGAAAATATAAAAATACCACTATTCCTAGAATAAATTATAAATTAGCCAATGACAATGATATACCAGACCTAGTCAGGTTCTATCAATCAATCTAGGGGGGGGAAATTACTCTATTAATTAAGGTACAAAAGGTACCAAAAATGTATAGAAAACTTCAAACAGCACACACACACACAAATGAATTCAACCTCAAAGATGCAAACATATGTGCACAATATAAATACAACAACTATTTTAAACATTGGCGATCCGACCCTGCATGTTTGTTTGATGGTAGCTAGAGACATTCCTGCCCGACA
>NW_006286241.1:362400-376163 GCF_000327345.1 Myotis davidii
GATAACACTGCCATTTTCTTTAGGGACATATTCCTCTCCCATCCCAAAAGTCCGCACTGCTCATGATCAACAGTGGAGTGGGGCCTAAGCCAGACCAATCAGCTTCTCTCTGCCTGAAGTCTGGCTCTTGACAAAAGTCGTAAGGCAGCAAAGGCAGTCAGAGAGAAGGTGCTGGACTAGACTAATGGCCACGCGAACCCTGCTGCTCTGATCCTCAGAGCAGCCCAGATCCCTGCCCCTCATGAGCGTTCATCATCCTGCTCTTACTCTGCTCCTAAAAACACCCTCAATATTTTTCCAATGCACTCCTCTCCAAATGGCCAATCATGACTCTTTCATTGTTTGCCAATGCAGACAATCAACTAGAAAATTGGAATATTTAGAAATAAAACTTACTTGCTGGATAGATGAAAAGTAAAGAAATTATGAGATAGCAATAGAAGTCAAAATTACTAAGATATAATGCTTATTGCTCATTAAAAAAGAAAATTCTTGTCCAGTCTGTGTGGCTCAGTGGTTGAGTGTCAACTTATGAACCCAGAGGTCACAGTTCAATTCCAAGTCAGGGCACATGCCCAGGTAATCACCAGTAGGGTGCATGTAGGAGGCAGTCAATCAATGATTCTCTCTCATCTCCCTCTCTCTGAAGTCAATTTTAAAACATTTTTTTTTAAAAAAATAAGAAAATTCTTAGTAAGCTAAAACCAGAAGGATTTCTCTCAAGTATATCTGCCAGAAATCACCATCATCTGATGATGAAACATTAAAGTAACTTACAGAAAGTCAAGTGAAGGTAAGGCTTCTATTAATTTATTATTTAACATCGTCCTAGGAGCCTCGGCTAGTGCACTAAGAAAAACAAAGACAAAATTATTTGTAAATATTATAACCAGAGGAATGTTTTGAAAATTATTTATTGCATGATCTTTACCCTAATAGATAGGGACAGGGATCATAATTTAATCTTACGGAAAAAAAGCATACAGAATACAATCAGAAATCAGAAGACTCCTGGAAGAAAATGTAAGTGGTAATCTCCTTGACATCAGCCTTGGCAATGATATTTTTTAATTTATCTTCATTGTTGAAAGTATTACGGATGTCCCCTTGGCAATGACTTTTTTTATCTGACTCCAAAAGCAAAGGCAACAAAAGCAAAAATAAACAAGTGGGACTGCATCAAGCTAAAAAGCTTCTGCACAGCAAAGAACATCACCAACAAAATGAAAAGGCAACCTACAAAATGGGAGAATATATTCCTAAGTCATAAATTGATAAGGGTTTAATATCCAAAATATATACATAACTCATAAAACTCTACAGCAAAAAAATACAATCTAATTTAAAAATGGTCAAAGCATCAGACTAGACATTTTTTAAAGAAGACATACAGATGGCCAACAGGCTCATGAAGTGATGCTCAACCTCCCTAATGACCAGGGAAATGTCAATCAAAACCACACTGAGACATCCCCTCACATCCATTAGAATGGCTCCTATAAAAAAAGACAAGAAATTGCAGGTATTGGCAAGGATGTGGAGAAAAGGAAACCTCCGTGGACTGTTGGTGGAATTATAAAAGCAGCCATTATGAAAAACGGTATGGAGGTTCCTCAAAAAAATTAAAAATAGAAGTACCATCTGATCCTGCAATTCCCCTTCTGAGTACTTATTCAAAGAAAACAAATATATTAATTTGAAAAGATATCTGTACCTGAAAACATATTGCAGCATTGTTTACAACAGCCTCTAAGATATGGAAACAACCTAAGTGTCCATGAACACATGAATGGATAAAGAAGATGTGTGAGTGTGTGTGTGTGTGTGTGTGTGTGTTTGAGTGTGTGTGTGTTTGAGTGTGTATGTGTGTGTGCGAGAGAGTGTGTGTGAGTGTCTGTGTGTTTGAGTGTGAGTGTGTGTGAGTGTGTGAGTGTGTGTGTGTGTGTGTGAGAGAGTGTGTGTGTGTGTTTGGGGGAGGAAAGACAACATGACTTCTATGATCACAAAGCCATGAGCAAAACAAATAAACAAAACAGCAATGAAGAGAACATTTCAAAGAAATCTTTCCTTTTTCTGGGTTGGGAGAGAAAAGGGATTCAAGAGGGAAAAGTAGGCAACTGTTGTCCCGTCTGATGAAGGAAAGGAGGAGATGTGCAAGAGAAATGAGGCTCAAGCCAAGGGCAGGCGGCTCTCTCATCTCCTGCTCCCATTTGAACTCTTGAGGAATCGATGTCATGCGTTGTCCCCATACCAGGATGGGATTCAAACTCATGGAAGAAAGTTGGAGACACATGCAGAGTGAGGCACTGGCGTCTAGCTTTCACACGCCACACCAGTCCCCCCTGCAGCAGGACACAAGGTTGAGACCCTGGGGGCCTGTGACCTTCCAGCCAGGGGTCAGGCAGAGCATGAGGCAGAGACTCCAGGGTGTGACCAGCAACAACGAAGGGAAGTACACACATATTAATAGGATGGGGCCCAGAGAGAGGGGCCTGGGCGGGGTGAGTAATAACATCTGCGCCCTGGAACATGAAAAAGTAAAACAGAATAAGCTGCAAGTTCACCAGCCACAGTTACAGGCTAGAGACCAGCAGGACAAACAAGATGTCAGCAGAGATGACAGATTAAGGATATCGCACACATCTGAACCATCAACACAAAGGCAGGCTGTTTTCTCATCTACCCAGACCCCAACCTGGGGAGAAAATAGGGAAAGGGGCAGATCGCTGAAGGACTGTGCTGTTAGTTAGTTAGTTAGTTTTTCCTGGAGAGACTGAGAATACTCTAAAGAAACTACTTAAATTACTAGATTGGACCAAATAAGACCGATCATTTCATTAAATGTTTTTGCTGTTAACTAACAAGTAGGAAAACGAGGCAAAATTTAAAAATTACATTTTCTTTTCCATGTAAACTGCAGACTGATACATATTTTATAACTCCATACCAGTCCACCAAGAAACTGGAAAATTATTAAAACAAAGATGAGAGTCAAGTAAGGTTGCCAGATATAAGACCTACATATAAAATTCAAGTTTTACTATATACTAATAATAACCATATATAAATGTAATTTTTTAAAAGTCTCATTCATAACACAATAAAAACTGTCCTTATGAGATGAGCCACATTAACATAAAGAAAACTATTAAATTTTACTTTTAAGCCTGAAAGAAATCCTAAATAAATGAAGAGACAGAATGTTGCTCTTGAATGAGAAGACTCAATGTTTAATGTCAAACAAATTTCCATACGGATTTTTAAAAACAATATATTTTTATTGATTTCAGTTTTAATGTCAAACAAATTTCCATAGGGATTTTTAAAAACAATATTTTTTATTGATTTCAGAGAAGAAGGGAGAGGGAGAGAGGGATGGAAACATCAACGATGAGAGAGAAATATTGATCAGCTGCTTCCTGCACGAACTCTATTGGAAATCAAGCCTACCACCTGGGTATGTGCCCTTACTGGGAATCGAACCGGTGGAAACATCAACAATGAGAGAGAAATACTGATTAGCTGCTTCTTGCACAAATCCTATTGGAAATCAAACCTACCAACTGGGTATGTGCCCTTACTGGGAATCGAACCGGTGACTTCTGGTACATGGGTTGGTGCTCAACCACCAAGCAGGCGGGATTTTTGTTGTTGAAACTACCACCACCTAGGTTGCTGGGCTAAGAATTCAATATAATCACCTAAGTTTAGTGCTCAGTGAGATCTCTGGCAAATAACACATCCTATATAATAAAAGCCTAATATGCAAATTGAGTTTAGTTTAGAATTCACCTAAGTTTAGTGCTTAGTGAGATCTCTGGCAACTAACACATCCTATATAATAAAAGCCTAATATGCAAATTGTCCCCTCGACCGTGAGTTCGACTGGGAGTTCTACCAGGAGTTCGACTAAGGTGTGGGGCCGGCGGTGGGGGACACAACAGGCAACTGGGAGAAGGGAGGCCCCCACAGCTGGTAGCCGCTAGGGACCCCACCCACGCACAAATTTCATGCACTGGGACTCTAGTACTAAATAAAAAGAGATAGCAGTTATAATAGTACTATTATTGTTATTCTCATCACTACTATTATTATTTGGTCAATATTGTTACAATCTTGCAATAGAGAAGGACTTACTAAGCAGGAGGCCAAAAGTAGAACCCATAAAAAAACAAGATTTTTAGGTTTAATTTAAAAATATTAAAATTTTTACACAGCAGAGAGAGCCTTACCCAAGACTAACACTCAAACAGAAAAATATCTGTAACATATGCAAAACATAAAGGTCACTATTTTTAATATACATGTATATTTTAAGTCTTACAAATCAATAGAATAAAAAAGAATTTAGTGAAAAAAAGGGGGTAGAGGATGTAAAGTGAAATTCACAATAGAACAATGGAAAAGCCCCCCCAAATATAATGAGAATTGTTTGGGATCCTTAGGACTCAAAATATACATGAAAATGGTAACTTTTTCATGCCAATTTTATAGGATTTTACAAATTTGATAATAATTCTAAAAAGTTAGCAAGACATTTCCAATAGTGAATTGTGAAGCTGAAAGAAAATTTGCTGAACTGTAAATGCTATTTTAATTTTTTAAAGTTAAACATTCAAAAGAAAAGACCAGACTATCTATTACCTTGTTAAAAGTACTTAGAAACTATCCTCATAAAGAGGTGATCTTAGAAAATGTAGATTAATAATACAGAAAAGTATCATAGGTGTAGCTGGTATTCATTATTCATGCTCGTTGAATATTTCAATACCATCTCTGAATACTAGGAGAGAAAAATGGGAGAGGGTGTTTAAGTAGCGCTGCTTAGGGAAGGAAATTTCAGTCCTCTTTACCAAATCGAATTCATTTTCCAAATCCTCCCCACATTTTGGGTGCTCACACATGGACCGCCATGGCTAGTAAATGGTTCCATGAAAAGGAAGCCAGCCCGGCCGGCGTGGCTCAGTGTTTGATCTTCAACCTAAGAACCAGGAGGTCACGGTTCGATTCCTGGTCAGGGCACATGCCTGGGTTGCGGGTTCGATCCCCCATGGGGGAAGTTCAGGAGGCAGCCGATCAACGATTCTCTCTCATCATTGATGTTTCTCTCTCTCCCTCTCCCTTCCTCTCAGAAATCAATAAAAATATTTTTAAAAAAGAAAAAGAAGCCAAGGACTTGGGATTCCTTCCCTTGGTTTGAAATCATAGGAGAGAGAGGGAGCCCCAGACTTCATCAGCCTAGGACAGTGGTCGGCAAACTGCGGCTCGGCTCACCGCGCGCTCTGTTTCCATGACCACAGGGCTAAGAGCCTAGGGCAGTGGTCAGCAAACTGAGGCTCACGAGCCACATGGCGGCTCTTTGGCCCCTTGAGTGTGGCTCTTCCACAAAACACCACATGCGGGCGCACATGTACAGTGTGATTGAAACTTGGTGGTCCATGCGCAGAAGTCGGTATTTTGTGGAAGAACCACACTCAAGGGGCCAAAGAGCCGCATGTGGCTCGCGAGCCGCGGTTTGCCGACCAAGGGCCTAGCAGACCACCCAGGACGCAGGGCCAAAGGCCTAACCAGGTGGACAATGCATATTCCCATAGCGCATCCCCCTGGCGTGAGTCCTTAGAATTCAGGAATTTGATGACACCGATCCTCAGCACAGCCTAACGTGTCTCGGAGTCCCACAGGCAATTCCTCTGGGATGAGAAACAGAAGTTCAGTTCCATGCATTTCTGTTTTGCCCAGTCCTCGGCCATGGAATTTAGCCAAGTCACGTCGGTAGCCACGACAGTTTGTCACTGGGGACGCAGGACAGCAGCGAGAGCTCATTTCCAAACACATCAGGGTGAAAGTGCTATTTGCAGCCCAACTGCCCGCAGACGAGGGCACTCGGGATTTTAATAGAACGGGAAGGGAAGCCTGCCACACGCAATTATCCCTGCCGACTGTCTTCACCGCTTTTTCCCCCAATTGAGAGGAATGTTATCTGCTTCTTTAAAAATACTCCCATCCGAGCTCCGTGAAAAACACATAGGCCACCATGGCAGGAAATCCATTCCATCCCCAGGTTATATGAGGATGCCTGTATCCTTATTCTCACAGTTTCCTTTTCTTTTTTAAAAATATATTTTATTGATATTTTATAGAGAGGAAGGGAGAGGGATAGTAGAGAGTTAGAAACATTGATGAGAGAGAAACATCAATTGGCTGCCTCCTGCACACCCCCTACTGGGGATGTGCCCGCAACCCAGGTACATGCCCTTGACCAGAATTGAACCTGGGACCTTTCAGTCTGCAGGCCGACGCTCTATCCACTGAGCCAAACCAGTTAGGGCTATTCTTTTAGTTTTCTATGTGTGGTAGCTAGGGGAGGATGGAAGTTAAAACTCTGTATTTTGAAACAAACATAAACTTCTAGGACGCTGCAAAAATGTTCCGTGGAGTCCCGAGTCTCTTTCGTGCAGCTTCCTTAATGGTGACATTGCCAATAACTGCGGCCTAATTAGGATCGCCCAATAAAATACAAGATACCAGTTAAGTTTGAGTGTCAGATAAATAGCAAGCAATTTTTTTTTGTAGAAGTATGTCCTGATATTATTTTTTGGTTATCTGAAATTCAAATTCAACTCAGAGTTCTGTATTTTTATGCTCGAAATCTGGCAACCCTAAGTATAATATCAAAACTGGGAAATTGGCATTAGTACAATATTGCAAAGTAGACTACACACCCCATTCCATTTTCCTCGTTTTTACACGCACTTCTTTGTATACTAGTATGTATATAGAGTTTGCTTATCTTATTTATTTACTTACTTTTTAAAAATATTTTTATTGCTTTCAGAGAGGAAGGGAGAGGGAGAGAGAGATAGAAACATCAAGGATGAGAGAGAATCATTGATCAGTGCCTTCTGCACGCCCCCACTGGGGATCGAGCCCGAAACCCAGGCATATGCCCTGACCAGGAATCGAACCGTGACCTTCTGGTTCATAGGTCGACGCTCAACCACTGAGCCATACCAGCTGGGAGAGTTTGCTTATTTAAAAAAATAATAATAATTCAAAAGCAAAAAGCAAAAGAATCTGAGGACTTTGCAATGCAGAGCCCACCACAGCTGCATCCCATCACTGCCAGGCTCGCCCTGGACCCGGGTTTGAATTATCAGGTTCTGCACAGCAGGTCTGGTGGCGACCAGTAGGTTTGGGTTTTGCTCCGTTAGCTTTCCACCTGCCTGGGAAAATCCACCTCCATTTGCATTTCATTTACTGTACTCTCCCCTAGACCATGGTTTCCTGTGTGCCTAGACACTTTCCTGCTTTATAACAAGAAGAGCCAAATTCCTTCTCTTGGGCCAGTGGTTCTCAACCTGTGGGTCACGGCCCCTTTGGGGGGGCGAACGACCCTTTCACAGGGGGCGCCTAGGACCATCGGGAAAACACATATATAATTACATATTGTTTTTGTGATTAATCACTCTGCTTTAATTATGGTCAATTTGTAACAATGAAAATACATCCTGCATATCAGATATTTACATTACAGTTCATAATAGTAGCAACATTACAGTTATGAAGTAGCAATAAAAATAATGTTATGGTTGGGGGTCCCCACAACATGAGGAACTGTATTAAAGGGTCGTGGCATTAGGAAGGTTGAGAACCACTGTCTTGGGCTATAATTTATGGGCTGCAACCAGCAAGTGGATATTGAACCTTTGGGGTGATGATTTGGTGTGTGAACAGTGGTGCTGAGAATAAGAAAGGAAAGCGACGCGGGAAAAACACACAAACCTCGCACTGCCTAAGCCAGGCTGACCTGGACGTTTTAAACACTGAGGACCTCTGGCTGGAGACACAATGGGCGTCAGCAGCCAAAAATGCCAAATGTTACAAGGAAACAACTTGACCACTGAGAGCCACTCACATCCCCGACTTGTGGGCCCCCATCAGGCTATTTCAGCAACCCTACCCTCTCAGGATTAGCAGACTTTAAATATAAATATATATATATAATTTAAAATATATTTTTATTGATTTCAGAAAGGAAGGGAGAGATAGAAACATCAACGATCAGAGAGAATCATTGATTGGCTACCTCCTGAAGGCATACCCTCCCCACCCCCCCGCCCCTGCTATGGGGATGGAGCCCGCAAACCCAGGCATGTGCCCTAACTGGGAATTGAACCATGACCTCCTGGTTCATAGGTCAATGCTCAAGAACTGAGCCACACCAGCCGGGCAGAACAGCACACTTTAAATGCAAGGGCTGTTGCCTGCCTTTTGAAGAGTTAAAAAGAGAAAATTTGTATGGAAGATATATTACACCAAAATGGCACCCTGAGATACAGGCAGAGAAATATGCAGGAACCCTGACTCTCAGCGGGGGGGTCAGGAAAACCTCCTGGGGACCTGTGCCCAGGCTCTTGTCCTTGGTGAAGACTTCTAGTTACTCCTCAGATTGCTACAAGCCCCAGATGACACTGTCACAGGCCCATAAAAAATGAGGGAGATGGGAATCTGTAATGTGCTTTTCATAGAGCTAAGCATTTCAATTTAAAGGAATGTCTTTATTCTAAATTGTGTTCTGGCTTTCAGTTAAAAGATGTTCTGTCTTTTACGAAATGATGGCAACGACAACGAGAACGTTTGTCCTCTGTTGTTTTGTTTGGCAAACAGAATAAGATGCTGAGCAGACCTGTCAGTTAAAGCCACAATAATTCTAGGTAACGCACTGCCCCCAAGCCCAGCAGCATATAAAAGTAAGCACTGCCCTAGCCGGTTTGGCTCAGTGGATAGAGCATCGGCCTGCGGACCAATGGGTCCTGGGTTCGATTCCTGTCAAGGACACGTACCTTGGTTGCAGGCTCCTCCCTGGCCCAGGCCCTGGTCAGGGCTCATGAGGAGGCAACCAATCGATGTGGTTCTCTCACATCAGTGTTTCTCTCTGTCTTTCCCTTTCTCTTCCATTCTCTCTAAAAGATCAATAGGAAAATTTTCTCGGGTGAGGAGTAACAGAAAAAACAACAAAACAACAACAACAAAAAAGTAAGCATTTATTCTCGGTCGCTAGTGCACAGATTAGCTAGGACTAATGTGCCTCTCAGTTTTCTGGGGTCACTGGGTAATCAGGGCCATGTTCCCCCGTGACCATGGCAGAGCAATGACAGAACAAACCCAAACATTGTTTTGGCCAAAGCGAATCACATGGTTGAGCCCAGACTAAGGGCGGACAAGCACCACCCTCCATGGGGACCGCGGTTGTGAAAGAACCATGTTGCCCAGGAGGGGAAATTGTGACCAGTAGTTCAGTCTGCCACTGGGTGACAATTATACTAGCCCCCATTTTTCCTGATAGTTGCTGACCTGAGAAAGATGCAAAAAAAAAAAAAAAAAAAAAATCTGGCCTAACCGGTTTGGCTTAGTGGATAGAGTGTCAGCCTGCAGACTAAAGGGTCCCAGGTTCGATTCCAGTCAAGGGCATGTACCTTAGTTGCAGACACATCCCCAGTAGGGGGCATGCAGGAGGCAGCTGATCGATGTTTCTAACTCTCTATCCCTCTCTCTCTTCCTCTCTGTAAAAAATAAATAAAATATATTAAAAAAAATCTTTGACCAGAAAAAATTCCTAACATAACGAACAGTAGCTTAGAAAATGCAAAGGTTAGAGGCAGGTCATTTGAACTTATCAGCACAGGACGATGGGTCATCATGAGGCTATGATGTTCTGTCCACGCATCTCTCGTTTGGTGAAATATGAGACTAATCAGGGGCAACTGACAAAGACCAAACTGCCCGGGTCCCACTTCAAAGGCACCTTTGATAGGGCGTTTAGGAGTTCTGTTTTGTTTTGACCACTGGAAAGAAATGTGCTAATCAGAATTCTGCGTGGGATCCCAGGTAACTGATTCATTCGCCTTGCCCAACTCTCCCCAGCACATGCCGTGGGTCCCATTTCCGTCCTGCACTTGCTATATTAGTTCATTATTAATTCATCTCTCAGGCCGTCCCCTCATGAGATTACAATCTTCCGAGCCTGTTCAGGTGCAGCTTTACCAATGAGATCCTAGTGCCTTTTAAACTGTTTTTATTCTTTAATAAAAAAAAAATATCCTGGAAAGCCATCGCCGTGGCCTTGAGTCGGAAAGTTTAATAAACGTTGAAAACGGTTACAGCATTTTGAAAATTCTCTGCTCATGTACACTACCTTCCTCGCAAAGCCAGGGGCTCTGGGACTCAGCTAGACAACTGGGCCTGCGCCCTGGTCCGGGCCTGTCTCTGACTTGCCAGTGATGGCGGGGATGTCGTTTCACGTCTCTGTCCCTCCTGTTCTGCATTTACAACCTGGAGGTTGGGTGGGACTTAAAAATGTGTTCGGATGTGTTTCCGTTTAGAAGACAAATAATACCAACCCGGGAATCATCTCATAGTCCACGGCAGGATGTAGAGCAGGGGTGGGGAACGTCCGGCCCCAGGGCCATATAAAGCCCGAGAAATCATTTGGCCTGGCCCTGCCATGGCATTAGGGGTGAGTTAATTCAATGTTTGGCCAAATATAGCAGGTTAATTTTTTTAAATATATTTTTATTGATTTCATAGAAGGAAGAGAGAGAGAGAGAGAGAGAGAGAGAGAGAGAGAGAGAGAAACATTAATGATGAAAGAGAATCATGGATCAGCTGCCTACTGCACGCCCCACACTGGAGAGAATCATGGATCAGCTGCCTCCTGCACGCCTCACAACCCAGGCATGTGCCCCGACTGGGAATCTAACTATGACCTCCTAGTTCATAGGTCAATGCTCAACCACTGAGCCATGCTGGCGGGACTAGCAGGTTGATTTTTAGATTAATAATGTATAATACTTTATAACACGAATGATGTTATAACTATCCCAATGGCCCTGGGCAGGGTAAAGGTTCCCCACCCTTGATGTAGAGCCTTAGGACAGTCAGGAGGGACCCGAACATCAGCTTCTCCTTCTCAGAAGGGAGCACTGAGCACACAGCGCCCGTTTCCCTGCCAGGATGCTGGCTGCAATCACACGCGGATGACAAAGTCCTTTTGTTCCTAACCAGCTGCACTGGCCCGCGTGCTGTTGGCGAGCCCTGCCAAGCAGTGTGTGCCCGCGGCCTCCGGGCACAGCTGGGCTCCCTGGTTTCTCAATTGTAGGGCGTCCAGGGGCTGTTGTATCCCTTTAAGAGATTTAGAAAGAAACTCCTAAATGTCCCCTCGCAACTCCCACTGTCTCCCTGGTCTTGCAATGTTATCCATCTAGAAGCTCAGACAAAATTATTTTAGTCATTTGTGGCTGCTCTCTTTCTCTTGCAATACACATTCAATCTACCAGTAAATCCTGTTGGTTCCACCTTCAGAATACACTCAGAGTCCACCCACCTCTTATCTCTAATCCTTTCCTCCAGGCTCAAGCCACCGTCATCTCTCATCCCCATGTTTGAAAGATCCACACCCCTGTACCCTTGCCTCTGTCCTTGACCCACCTCCACCCACAGTTTATTCCCAGCATCGCAACCAGGGTGATCACTTAAAAATCCACCTCAGGCCGAAACCGGTTTGGCTCAGTGGATAGAGCGTCGGCCTGGGGACTGAAAGGTCCCAGGTTCGATTCCGGTCAAGGGCATGTACCTGGGCTATGGGCACATCCCCAGTGGGGGATGTGCAGGAGGCAGCTGATCGATGTCTCTCTCTCATCGATGTTTCTAACTCTCTATCTCTCTCCCTTCCTCTCTGTGAAAAATCAATAAAATATACTAAAAAAAAATCCCCCTCAGATCCCATTACTCGTCACCTTAACACACTGCGGTGGCTTCTCTCTCAGGCCGAGGGAGCATCTACAGGCCACTTCTTGCTCTGCTCAGCCCCCAACGCACACTCAGTGTTGCAGGCTTTCTCTCCTAGGCCCCCTGGTCCACTCCCCTCCAACCATCTGCGGTCAGGGACATGCCAGAAGTCTCCTGTCCCAAGACCTCTGCCCATGCTATCTATTCTTTCCCCGGGGGGCTCTTTCCTTAATATTCACTCTTCCCAGGTGGCTGGCTGTCCATCACCTCCTTCACCTTTAAATGTCCCCTTATGGGCGAAACCTTCCTCAGCACTCTATTTATTTATCTGTGTGTTTGTTTTACTTAATTATTTTATTATTTTTTATAATTCTTTATTGTTGAAAATACTATATATGTCTCGTTTCCCCCCACCATTGACCTCCTCCAGCCCACCCCTGACTCCCACCCCAGGACCTCACCACCCCATTATCTGTGTCTATGGGCCATGCATATATCTCAGCATTCTGGCCCGGCCATGGCTCAGTGGTTGAGCGTCGACCTATGAACCAGGAGGTCCCGGCACATGCCCAGGTTGCGGGCTCGATCCCTAGTGAGGTGGAGGGGGGGGTGCAGGAGGCAGCAGATCCATGCTTCTCTCATCATTGATGTTTCTATCTCTTTCCAAATTCCTTCCTCTCTGAAATCAATACAAATATGTTTAAGAAAATAAAATAAAACAGCATTCCGTCGCCATCAGCACACCTCATTCCCCTTTCCTGTTTTATTTTTCTCTGTAACATGATCACATTCTGACATGCTAATCTTTTCCTTGTTTGTTAACTGTTTAGCTTCCTTCACTGGAAGGCAAACCCCTTGCAGGCAAGAGCTTTGGTCTGTAGTGCTCCCTGCTCTATCCCCAGCAATGCCCAGAACATACTACGTCTCAATACATATTGATTGAATGAATGGGTGGATGAACAAGTGAATGAATGAACATCAACAACCCTTCACTTCCCTCACTTTTACCAGCTACCAATATACCATTGCTAACTCCAAACACCACTGCCTTTTACTTCCCCTAACCCTGTGGTCGGCAAACTGCGGGCCCTTGAGTGTGGCTCTTCCACAAAATACGTGTGGGCGCGCACGTACAGTGCGATTGAAACTTCGTGGCCACACTCAAGGGGCCGAAGAGCCGGATGTGGCTCGCGAGCCGCAGTTTGCCGACCACTGCCCTAACCAAACTCCAGGCCAAATCAATGTGGTGCTAGCACCTGGCCCAGGGATTTAGAAATGATAATTACAGGTTCTCTCTCGACCTCCTCTCAAAGTCTCCGGAGATGTTTCCCACAGTCTTTGCCTCTCTTTCCTTGAGCAGCTCTACAGCCTGTGTCACCGCCCGGGAACCTTGACAATGAAGCCATTACCTATTTGTCTTCCATTTCCCACATAAGCCCATTGTCGATTTTAAGGATATTAAAGCCTAAACCCTAAAGGCCTTTGAGTGAAATATCCAGTTTTTCAATTTTAAGAGCCCGTGTGGCCTATTTGGGTTTATGTGATATTTAGAAAAATAAAAGGCAAAAACAAAATAAAACAAAACAAAACCCACACATAATTCTTCCTCTTTTGTGGAAAAGCTTAAATCAGAAAAACCTAAATTTCATGAAGTTAACAAAATCAGTCACCGCCTACGTAAATGGATTTATTATTCAAGATGCTAGTGAGCACATTTTCTGATTCAATATCCTTGGAACAAAATATTTGAAATGTGGGATGAAATATTTTCAAGCTGCTTCACCGAAGTCAGGCAGACCATCTGCACACGAGCATAAAATATTCATCCAAGGTTGGCAGGCATGGGGGAAGTGGCTGCATTGTTTATTGCTAATAATTCTCACTTAATGTGTGCTCTGTGACCGTTTTCTGTATCTATTCTGGAACTCCCTCAGATCCTGGAGCCTTCATCCAAAGATCTTATAAACTCTCTACTA
>NW_006286241.1:376195-378165 GCF_000327345.1 Myotis davidii
GGAAGGAAATCTGAAGGTTGTAAGATGACATTAACCCTTTATGGTCCAATGTTATTTTTGGAATTCAAACAGTCCGGTCCAAATTAATTGACAGGATTGAATGTTGAACTTTTTAATGTTCTTATTGCTCGACGTTGGACCTGCTCCTAGCACCTAGTCTGTCGAGTCAGCCTCGAGGTTGGACCGAAAAGGGTTAATAATAGGAAAGGAGCAATGGGGGAGGTCAGACATGATAGGCATGTCATTGGGCAGCTTCACCAGGAAGCTGCAACTTCACTCCCCCCAGGGAACCACTGGACCATTCCCTGCTGGTCACTGGGGGAAGGGGTCCAACAAAGAGGAGATAGATGCATGGGCAGTGAAGTTGGGGTGATTAGGGAAGGTGCCTGCCTGTCAATCTAGCCTGGAGAACCATGGGTTGGCCAGTGCGGGCAGGGCCACTGCAAGCCCTTGAAAATTGGGGGGATTCATAATCCCCAAACGAAGGAACTCACTCTCTTGACTCTTGGCTCTTCGGTTCCTTTGGTTTTGCCCCTGCTTCCTTGCATTTGCTCACGTTCCCCCCACAGCCAGGTGGCCCCGCAGACCCCACACACAATGGACTGATGAACTGCATCGGGGATCACAAACTCAGCCAGCCTGGTGCTGGAATGGACGATGCTTCTGACACAGAATGGAAACTCTGGACAATAGTGTTCATTGGAGTCCCATGGAAGTCTTAGCTACGCTTCTGCCATGGCAGGATGGAGGGCAATGGGACCTTGGAGATGCAGGAGTGTAATTCCACAGAAATAACGCTTTCTACAACAGCTCGTCCTCCCACACGAATCTCATAAAATTCCTTTTCTCGGGGTGTCGCAAAAGCCCACTCCCACCAGCAACGGGGGGTGGGGTGGGGGGAGAGACGAGGGGCTTTCCCCACTTATGACATGTTCAGGAGTTGAAGCTCACCATTTCTATAACCCTGGAGCTTTACACACATACAGCAAGCCAGTAAAGTTGTTTTCAATTTTTAATTATCCTGCTCGATTCAATTTTCCTGACTTATCTCCGAGTTCCTCCCAGCTGCTCCCTCTGAGTCTGTTTAGGATGTGTGGTTTGGTCAAGGTCAATTTCCAAAGGGGAGTTTTCTGCTTCCCTATTTTCCTCATAACATTTTCTTCCTTTTTTTTTTCTGTTAATCCTCAACTGAAGGATATTTTTCTATTGATTTTTTAGAGAGAGTGGAAGAGATAGGGGAAGACAGAGAGAAACATCGATGTGAGAGAAACACATAAATTGGTTGCCTCCTGCACGTGCCCAGACCAGGGCCCGGGCCAGGGAGGAGCCTGCAACCACGGTATGTGCCCTTGACTGGAATCGAACCTGGGACCCTTCGGTCCACAGGCCGACGCTCTATCCACTGAGCCAAACCGGCTAGGGCAGCCTCCTAACATTTTGAATAAATGTTGAGCCCTCAGGGTCTTAAAGGCAACACAAGATATATTTTTCCAAGTTGACTGGAGAGAAAAATGTCAGGGGGTCCATGCTGTCCTGGTTTTAGGCCTGAGTATGATGAGTGGGGGACACAAGCTTGGAATCACAGAATCTTCAAGCTGAAAGCAACTTTACGTTCCCCAGTTAACCCTGTCCCTTCAGGAACAAAGCCGGGAGAGGACGAGGTTATCCTAGCGCCCATCGACCAGTTAGTCCCAGCACTGGAACTGGAACTGAGACCCGGACTCCAGCCCTGGTTTCTATCAGCATCTCATTACGCTGTACTCTGCATACTTTACCTATGGCTTCCACATCCCGATTCTATAATACAGTCAGAATTAATCAATATGTTGCATAAAGATATAAAAATGTCTAGTAACAACAGCAAAGAAAAGCCAGGGAACAAAATTCAGGTAAGTGCCCACTTCTGGCTGGTGCGGAGTATAATGTGATGGGAGAAGGCCCACAGAGCCCTAGGGTAGAATAATTCATCT
>NW_006286241.1:378279-378971 GCF_000327345.1 Myotis davidii
ATGATTTAGTCCTCTCATTCTGGGATCACCAACTCCAATGCCCACAGTGTCATGCAGATGGCCTGGGTCAGGGAGCTGGAGGACAAGGTGAGACCGCAGAGGGAGTAATTCATCAGGCATTGCGTAAGGGAGCTGCCATTGTTCATTTCCACCAAGTTGTTTCTGTGCTAGAATGTCACATCCGTGTTTCCATACCTCTAATTTTTCAAAGAAAGCCCGAGATTCATATTTTAAAATAACATATCTATTCTTGCCCTAGCCAGTTTGGCTCAGTGGATAATTCATCTCCACCAAGTTGTTTCATGCTAGAATGTCACATCCGTATTCCCATACCTCTAATTTTTCAAAGGAAGCCAGAGATTCATATTTTAAAAGAATATATTTATTCTTGCCCTAGCCAGTTTGGCCTAGTGGATAGAGTATCAGCCTGAAGATCAAAGGGTCCCGGGTTCCATTCTGGTCAAGGGCACAAAGGGTCCCGCGTTCCATTCCGGTCAAGGGTACTATCTTGGTAGCAGGCCCCTCGCGGGCCTGGACCCTGGTCAGGGCTCGTGCAGGAGGCAACCAATCAGTGTGTTTCTCTCGCATTGATGTTTCTCTCTGTCTTTCCCTCTCTTTTCCACTCTTTCTAAAAACCAATGGAAAAATAGCCTCAGGTGAGGATTAACAAAAAATAAAAAGATAAGGTCACT
>NW_006286241.1:379411-383268 GCF_000327345.1 Myotis davidii
CTGCCTGCAAGCCTTTCTCTCTCAAGCCTCATTAATTCCTACTCATCACTCAGGCCTCCGTTCAAATGTCCACTCATTAGGAAAGCTTCCCCAGCTCCCAGCAATCTCAGCCACACAGGAGAAAGTCTCTCGGTCAGAGGGCACTAAGAGCTTGGTGCTCTGTCTTATCACAGCCAGCAGATGCTGGGTGAGGTTCCGTGGGGTAGGAACACAGGCCGGCTCTACGTCGCTGAAAATCTGCTCATTGGGGCTATTTTTAAAACAATTGGTTGATCAAAACTTTGAGTTTGGCACCAGCGAACTTTTGAGTTAATGGGTTTCTGCCTGCAGAGAACAAATAAACAACCTAGAGGCCAATTCACGGAAGCATCCTTGGCTCCTTTATGTAACTAGGCAGGGGCAGCCACTCCCTGATGGGCCTCTTCATCCTTGCTGTGGCTAAAGGGATTAAACATATTTCTATGTGAATGGTACACAGAGAGTCCAGATTCCTGCCAGTCTCCCTGTTGAGTCACTCACCCGGTGACCACCAAAGGCAGGCAGTCAAGTGGATAAGGTCACAGAAAGACCGGAGACCCCAAAGCCAAGGAGAGTACTTCACAAAACAGTTTCATCTCATCTAGTCCAAACACTTCATTTTACAGCTCATTTCAGACAGATGACCAGAGGAGAGGCTACCAAAAGCAGAAAGTGCTTCCAGACCGTTGTTCCAAGTAGACCATGGAAGAAACTTCTACTCTTTTTAGATCTTTAAAATGAAGCAGGCTAGATGAATTCTAGTCCTAATTCTAGAGAGAACAAGCCAAGAAAATCATAAACACAGAGCCACAGGCTGCCTTAAAAACTAAAACTAACCTGAGCAGTTGAGTTTTCTCTGAGTTATAAGGAAAATAATTTAGATGAATAGGATAGATAGATAGATAGATAGATAGATAGATAGAATGGAGAGATAGCATGGATGGATGGATAGATGGATAGATAGATGGATAGATAGATAGGATGGATGGATAATAGGATAGATAGATAGATAGATAGATAGGATGGATAGATAGCATAGATATATAGATAGGATAGATAGATAGATAGATAGATAGATAGGATGGATGGATAGATAGATAGATAGATAGATAGATAGATAGATAGATAGATAGAAAGAAAGAAAGAATGGAGAGATAGCATGGATGGATGAATAGATAGATAGCATAGATAGATAGATAGATAGATAGATAGACAGACATAGACATTCATACATTCCAAGGGCTTTTTTCCTTCCGCATTAGTCCAATTTTGTTGTTTACTTACTATCTTAGCCTTCCGCATTAGTCCAATTATGTTGTTTACTTACTATGTTAGCTCAAACTGCTAGAACATAACACCATCGACTGAGTGGCTTAAACAACGGAAATGGGTTTTTCACAATTCTGGGGGCTGGGCAGTGCAAGATCAGGGTGCCAGCATGGTTGGGGGCTGCCGATTTGTTGATGACCATCTTCTCGTTATGTCCTTATACAAGGAGATGAGCACCACTGCATCATGGGATGGGACCCCACCCTCATGACCTAATCACCTCCCAGAGGCCCCACCTCCAAACACCATCACAATAAGGACTGGAGCTTCAGTATATGCGTTTTGGGGGACCACAAGCATTCAGTCCATTGCACTTACCCACTACGTAAGCCCAAACACTGCACCTATTGGAATCCCCACAAGAACAACATGGAATCGCCAGGAAGCCAGGACTAGACTTCAGGGACTATCTGAGGAACAGCGAATGCCCACAGTTTGAAATGTTCTTGCCGGGGGTGGCCATTGATCTTGCATTGGTGATCTCTGATATTTCCTGAAGCAGCGATGCCCAGAGGTCCTGTGTCCCAGGGTCATGCAGGGAGCTCGTCAGACTTGCCATCCCCAAGGCTGGTGACCCTGACACAGAGGGTTTGAGAACCCTACCTTGAGAAACACTATCCTAACGCATAACTCAGGCAACCCTGCCCTTGGCCATCGTGTAATCAAATTCAGGGGCCCGTGCTGGTCATCTCTAAAGGAAGAGCCAGTAGAAGGTGAAACCAAGGTGGACCACAAAGCAAAGTCCGTTCTGAGAGGAAAATGTAGCACCGAACCCAAAAGCTATGAGGCAGTGGGTACAAGGGCCTGATGTGTTACCCTGTGTCACCAGAATGCTGCGCTCCACTCATTGGCAATCTGTGTTGCCGTGGAATGCTTACAAATCATGCTGTTCTAGAAGAGTCTAAAATCTCTCTCCCATGATGAAATAATAAGGATGAGAAGGGGTATTCTACTTCTTACCTTATAAACCTTCCTTTCAAATGCTTTACGATGAGAGAGAAATAAAACAGGAAAAGATAAAGCCAGCCTGGCTGGTGTGGCTCAGCAGTTGAGCGTTGATCCAGGAACCAAGAGATCACCAGTTCGATTCCCAGTCAGGACACATGCCTGGGTTGCAGGCTCCATCCCCAATCGGGGGCCTGCAGGAGGCAGCTGATCAATGATTCTCTGTCATCATTGATGTCTCTCTCTCTCTCTCTCCCCCTCTCCCTTCCTCTCTGAAATCAATAAAAATATATTTTAAAAAAAAGATAAGTCAAAGACCAGGTCGCACTATGCCCATTTATCCTACCTATTACATAAGTATTGATTGTTTCCTATCCTATTATACTCTCTATGAGGTGATATAGAATAAGATCATTTTGATGGCAATGATAATAAGGAGAATGCATTATTAATTGCCAAATGATGTTTCTCTTATCCATCAAACTGAGTCACGCAGTCATTCATTTCCGACAGGCATCTATACGCAAACCGAGGAGGAAGAAACCTATTCTACAGGCGAGGTGTGGCTCAATTCATGACAATATTGGTGAACTCTTCTTGTTTTCTTCTCCCCTGAGCCAGGTGTTCAGGCAACTGTCCTCAAGAAGCCGAAGCCTTCATTTAAAGCTGTAAGTCTGGCATCCTCTCCCTCATTACAAACACTGAGGATACCCAAGCCTTAAAAAATGGTAATACCGCCAGCTGGTGTGGCTCAGTGGTTGAGCACCGACCTATGAACTAGGACAATGATGGCGAACCTATGACACGTGTGTCAGAGGTGACACACGAACTCATTTTTTTGGTTGATTTTTTTTTTGTTAAATGGCATTTAAATATATAAAATATCAAAAAATATACATCTTTGTTTTACTATGGTAATTTGTTGATGACCATCTTCTCGCTATGTCCTTTTATAAGGAGATGAGCACCATTGCATCATGGGATGGGACCTCACCCTCATGACCTAGTCACCTCCCAGAGGCCCCACCACCAAACACCATCACAATAAGGACTGGAGCTTCAGTATATGCGTTTTGGGGGAACACAAGCATTCAGTCCATTGCACTTACCCACTACGTAAGCCCAAACACTGCACCTATTGGAATCCCCACAAGAACAACATGGAATCGCCAGGAAGCCAGGACTAGACTTCAGGGACTATCTGAGGAACAGCGAATGCCCACAGTTTGAAATGTTCTTGCCAGGGGTGGCCATCGATCCTGCATTGGTGATCTGTGATATTTCCTGAAGCAGCGATTCCCAGAGGTCCTGTGTCCCAGGGTCATGCAGGGAGCTCGTCAGACTTGCCATCCCCAAGGCTGGTGACCCTGACACAGAGGGTTTGAGAACCCTACCTTGAGAAACACTATCCTAACGCATAACTCAGGCAACCCTGCCCTTGGCCATCGTGTAGTCAAACTCAGGGGCCCGTGCTGGTCATCTCTAAAGGAAGAGCCAGTAGAAGGTGAAACCAAGGTGGACCACAAAGCGAAGTCCGCTCTGAGAGGAAAATGTAGAAACTGAAA
>NW_006286241.1:384340-385036 GCF_000327345.1 Myotis davidii
CTTGTTTATTTCTCTTTGCAGCCTATGGTGCTTACAGTTTGTTGATTGCTAAACAAAATTTATTAAAAATGTGAACTGGAGGAAAAATCAATAGGGTTTATAAGAATTGATTCAAAGCTAAGCAAAATAACTAAAGCTCATCATAAAAATAAAGGATAGCCCAGCCAGTGTAGCTCAGTGGTTGAGCACCGACCTATGAACTAGGAGGTCATGGTTCAATTCCAGGTCAGGGCACATGCCCATGTTGTGGGCTCGATCCCCCGTGTTGGGCGTGCAGGAGGCAGCCCCTCAATGACTCTCTCTCATCATTGATGTCTTTCTCTCTCCCTTCCTCTCTGAAATCAATTTTTTTTTTAAATGGTAATACCAAATGCTTGCTTTCTTGCCTAATTTATTACAACTTTTCTTTGAAACTAGGAGAATAAAATTAAACAGTGGTGGGACATAAGAGACACTAAGCAGATATTTATTAAATGCGCTAAGGATCACTTCAGGTATAGGAGAAACAGGCCTGTGTTTAGAGTTGGGGAGCCAGATCACAAAAGGAAAAATACCAATCAAATGGTACTGTGGTCATCTAATGGGGATTTGTGTTTCACGACAATTTGCCCTCCACATCTCTTTTCTAAGGTGCAATTCACGAAATCGGTGGTATTAATTTGGCACAAGGAGCGCATTTCCGTTTCCTCATTATCT
>NW_006286241.1:385370-386965 GCF_000327345.1 Myotis davidii
ACTTGGCAGGACTCAGGAGGAGAGACTGAACATCGCACAGGTTGCAAATCCCCCAAACATTGTGTCGATAAAGTCCATCCTATAAATACCGGAGCCAGAGGCATACTGATTCATCTGGGAGAGTTGGAAATTTTTACGTGGGTGTTAATTGGTAAAGACGCTGATTTTCCTTTCTATTTTCTCAGTTAAGAGTATTCCCAGAGAAACCTGGCCACCCTGATATACCAAAGTTACTCCCAGTTTTTAGCCACGGGTCAGCTTTAAGTTATTAGAACCAGTCCTAGCATTTGGTTTGATGTTGCTTAAGCAAGGGCTGCTGTGGTGAGTTCTTTTACGTGTGTAATAGGAAAAAATTGGAGATCAAATATATGACTATCAATCTATAATAATAAAAGTGTAATATGCTAATTAGACTGGATGAAGCTGGGGCTGCCAGGGCCTCTTGCAAGAATGTTGTGCCTCGGGCCTCTAGTAAAAGAATAAAGTTATAGTATAGCCATATTATAAAATACTCTAATTTGTTAAAAATAAACTAGATCCACATGTGTCAGCATGAATTAATATCTGAAACAGAATGTTTGGTAAAGAAATAAAATGGCAGAACGTTATATATATAGTAATATATATTGTTAAAAATAGTAATATATATTGTATGTATGTATATGTGTGTGTGTGTTTGTGTATAGTAAAATTTTAAAATACATGGACTGAACAAACACTAAATTTATAATTGTGTCTAACTCTGGGGAGGGTGGAAAATACATGGAATTGGGGAAGGAAATCAAAAAGATTTGAAGCAAACGTTATTATTTGTTTGTTTCTGCATATTGCACTGGTTTTTAAAATAAAATAATCATTCTACTTCTCTTGGACAAAAGCACAAACAATAATCTAAAGAAAACTGTTCTAAAACCACAGCTTGTTCTGCTTGTATTATAAACAAAACACTGGGATGATATTTGTGCCATTGACCTAAACCCACAGATGAAGGCAGTTCCAAGTAGCAAGATAACCTCCTCCTCCTACCGCTGGATTCTAGCTCAGTCACATCCTGTCATTTTCCTCCGCTTCAGTGATTTCCAGTTCAATAGAGATAAACAGTTTTTGCTGAAAGTTTCCCTGACAGGTTTCTCTAAGAAAAGATAGAAGTTGTTAGAAAAAAAAAAGTATAAGGGATTTAAATAAGCCCCTCTTCTTTCTTGAAATTTTTGAGAAAATTAGAATATGGCATAGACTCACATGTAAGCTATAAAGAATCTATATATATATAAAAGCCTAAGCGACCGGTCGACTGAACCGAATGATCAGTCGACCCGTTGCTATGATGCATACTGACCACCAGGGGACAGATGCTCAACATACAGGATCAGGCTCCCTCCTGTCGGGATTGGGCCTGCGGGGATCAGGCTGAAGCTGGCTATCTGACATCTCCTGAGGGGTCCCGGATTGCGAGAGGGTGCAGGCCAGGCTGAGGGACCCCACCGATGCACAAATCCGTCCACGGGGCCTCTAGTAATACATAAAAATTCCATATGAACTTTTACCAGTCTCCCCCAATGGTCAAATTTTTCAAATCGAAAGTATAGCATCACAAC
>NW_006286241.1:387112-392524 GCF_000327345.1 Myotis davidii
AATGAAAATATAGAGCCCATCCCAGTGACTTCTTTTCTTTCTTTCTTTTTTTAAAATATACTTTATTGATTTTTTTACAGAGAGGAAGGGACAGGGATAGAGAGTCAGAAACATCGATGAGAGAGAAACACCGATCAGCTGCCTCCTGCACACCCCACACTGGGGATGTGCCCGCAACCAAGGTACATGCCCTTGACCAGAATCGAACCTGGGACTTTTCAGTCTGCAGGCCGACGCTCTATCCACTGAGCCAAACCAGTTAGGGCAGTGGGTTGACCTTTTATAACCAAATTCAACTCCTAACTCCCCTGCCATCCCTGACCACTGGGAACTACTAATTTGTTCTCCATTTCTAAAGGTATGTTGTTGTTTGTTTTTAATCCTCACCCAAGGATATGTTTTTGTTGATTTTAGAGAGAGAGAAAAAGAAGGGAGAGAGAGAGAGAGAGAGAGAGGAACATCGATGTGAGAGAAACATCAATGGGTTGCCTCCTGTATGCAACCTGGCCAGGGATCCAACCCACAACTTTTTGCTGTACAGGACAACGTTCCAACCAACTGAGCCACCGGCCAGAGTTCCATTTCTAAAGTTTCGTCATTTCTAAAATATTGCATACATGGAATCATATTCTATGTAACCCTTGTAGATTAGCTTTTTTTCACTCAGCATAATTCTCTCCAGATGCATCAAGTTGTTGGTGTATATTGACACTGTATTCCTTTCTATTGCTGAGTTTCACTGCTCAGTTATTCCTTGGATATCCATAGGTTGTTTAACCATTTTCCTCACTGAAGGACCACTGAACTGCTTGCAGTTGTTGGTTGTTATGAATAAAGCTGCTATGAGCACTTGTGTGAAGGTTTTTGCATGAAATGTTGACGTCTCTGGGATGAACTCCCAAATGTACATACAATTGCTGGGTCACATGGCAATCGCATCTTTAGTTATGTCAGAAGCTGCCAAACTGTTTGCCAGAGTGTTGGTACCACCCTGCGCGCCCACCTGCAAGGGAAGAGTTCGTTTCTCTGCACCCGTGCCCGGTTCCACGTTGTCACTCTTCATGTTCGCAGTTCTGACAGGTGTAGCGAAGCCCAACTCGCTGTGGTTTTAATTCGCATTTCCGTGACGACTAAAAATGTTGACATTCTTTGCTGGTGCTAGTTTCCATCCAGACATTGTGTTTGAGGAGTTGTTGATTTATACTTGTTGCCCATTTTCTAAATGAATTGCTTGGTTTTTTTTTTAATGTTGGATTTTGACAGATTTTATATATTCTCGATACTAGACCGTTGATGAATGTATGCTTGGCAAATACTTTCTCTTAGTCGGTAGCCTGTCTTCTCATTGCCTTCACACGGGCGTTCACAGACAACAAGTTTTCAGATTGAATAAGGCCCAATTTGTCTGTTTTTCCTTTTAAGGATCCTGCTTTTGATCTCAAGTCGAAGGAATCTGCCTACCTCCAGATCCTAAAGATTTTCTCTTATTTTTTTCTGGTTTAATAGTATCTGTGAGTTGCATCTACTTCAAACTCCACTGCATTTCCTACAGGAAGATCCTGGCAATGGTTGCTTTTTAAAAAAATATATATTTTTTATTGATTTCAGAGAGGAAGGGAAAGGGAGAGAAAGAAACATCAATCATGAAGAGAGATTCATTTACAGCTGCCTCCTGCACACTCCCTACCGGGACTGAGCCCTCAACCTGGGCATGTACCCTGACCGGGAATGATGGAACCATGACTTTTTGGTTCATAGGTCGGTGCTCAACCCCTAAGCCACACTAGCTGGGCGGCAATGGTGCTTTCACAGGGAGGACCCTCAGAATGGAGGACCTGCCACGGAGCTACCGTGGGAGGCACGCATTGCCCTTTGCCATGTGAGTGAGTAGCCTGCTGAGAGCTGGGGGACAAGAATGAGCCGCTTGGGAGGAATGGCACTGTCAGCTTCTATTATTCCTGCAGAAAAGCCCTAGTGCTTAGGTTTTTCAGAAATCTCTTAAAGGGGAAGCGAATAGAATAATGCTTAAGGACGTAAATGTGAAATAGAAAAGATCTGGGTTTGAAATCCTTTCTCTACCTCTTACGATTCCCTGGTATCTACCATTGTTAATTGAGTGTTTCCTGGGGCCAGCTACTTGCCCAAATGCTTCACGTTCGCTTATGGAATCCTTACAACAAACCATGAGGGCGAGACTGGGACAGAGATGAGGAAGCTAATTGCTCAGGGTTACACACAGAGCAAGTCGAGAGCAGGGATTTAAATGTGGGCAGTTCAATCCAGAACACGCACTTAACCACCACCTCTTTTTTTTTTTAAAACTTACGATTTCCTGATATCTACCATTGTTAATTGAGTGCTTCCTGGGGGCCAGCTACTAGCACAAATGCTTCACGTTCACTTATTAAAATCCTTACAACAAACCATGCGGGCGAGACTGGGACACAGATGATGAAGCTAACTGCTCAGGGTTACACACAGAGCAAGTGGAGAGCAGAGATTTAAATGTGGGCAGTTCAATCAGAACAAGCACCTAACCACCACTTTTTAATATATATTTTTATTGATTTCAGAGAGGAAGGAAGAGGGAGAGAGAGAGAAACATCAATGATGAGAGAGAATCATTGATCGGCTGCCTCCTGCACGCCCGCTACTGGGGATTGAACCCACAACCCAGGCATGTGCCCTTGACCGGAATCGAACCTGGAACCCTTTAGTCTGCAGACCAACGCTCTATCCACTGAGCCAAACCGGCTAGGGCTGTTGTTGTTTGTTATAAATCCTCACCCAAGGATATGTGTTTTTGGGGGTCAGGCTACCCTTGAGACCAGGGAAGTCACACGCACCCTACCTCACACAGCTATATTGAACAGAAATGAAACAATATCTGGAAAACTCTTAGCACCATGCCTAGAAGAGAGCAAGTCCTCACCGGACCGTAGCTATACTTAATTTTATTACTATTTCTTTCTTTACAGGTGCAGTCATTATTCAGAAGGGAAAGGCAATCCAAGTGATGCAAAACAAGGTCAAATCCAGCTCTCTCCCCCGAGGCTGGCAAAGACCGGTGTGCTTGGTAGCTCACACTTCAACTCCCCAAGGTTGCAGATTTATAGATGCTCATGTTCCAGTCCCAAGAGCACCTTGTTTTAGCCATCAAAACCCGGTGGCAGATTAACAGCGTGTGAATGACCTATCACAGATGGAAGCTGAGCTCTGAACTAGATGCAAACGCAGGGGAGAGATGGCTAAATTGTGGAAAACAACCCAGCGGCCTTATGTGCTACTCGGTGCAGAACTTGCGGGAAAGAAGTCTCACTGCTGGCTCACCCCTCCTCTTGTCTTTGAGGCAGAATCCCCTGCCCATTGCATGGGGGCGCCCATCTGCATTCATGTATCCTTCGCAGGGCAGCACATTCAAGCAGAAATGTCAGCTCCAGCAACGATTTTACATCTTTCCTTCCGACTTCTAAAGTGCTTTCGATATATTTCCCCATGTACGAGCAGGTCGGCGCTAACCGTGCCTCACCATGAGAGCCACATGTTTTGTTAATTAATTTTTACTCAATTTCAGGTTACCTTTCCAAGTGGTAGTGAGAATTAGGATTCATTCAATTCAACTCAAGCGGTAATGAAGTCTGCTACAGCCCTGGCCAGTGTTGCTCAGTTGGTTGAGCGTCACCCATGCACCAAATGTTGCTGATCCAATTCTTGGACGGAGCACATGCCCAGGTTGTGGGCTTGATCTCTCGCATCAATGTTTTTCTCTCTCTTTCTCTCCCTTCCTCTCTCTCATTTTTTTTTTTTTGTTAATACTCTCCCGAGGGTATTTTTCCATTGATTTTTAGAGAGAGTGAAAGGGAGGGGGAGAGACAGAGAGAGAAACATCGATGCAAGAGAGACACATCGATTGGTTGTCTCCTGCACACACCTGGAACAGGGCTGGGGATTGAGCCTGGAACCCAGGTACACATGCCCTTGACCGGAATCAACATATACATATATATTTTTTAAAAGTCTACTACATACCAGCCACATGCTAATATTCCTTGGGCAGAAAAACAGGAAGACACGACAGCTCACCAGCACCCCCATTTCTGAACCATAAGTAGGGTTGGGAGCCCCAACACAAGGGCCAGAGAAGGGCTGAGGTTGCCTGCATTTGGGAAGGAGCAGAAGCTGAGGAAGAGATGTCCGCCAGTGGGTACTGACCTTGGTCAGGGGCTCTGGGATCTGACCCTGAAGGCTCCGTTTCCCCAGGTGTGGGAGGCAGCTCTGCGCCTGAAAAGCCGGGATTCCGGGACTACATTTGCCCCCCGGATAGACATCTGTAAACCTTGCCTGTGGTCACGCGCAGGGGTGAGCCTGGCAGGCCCTGAGCCACTGTGAACCTACATTCATACGCTCATCTATGATGGTTACTGGATAGTGGTATATAGTCCATGAACTATGATTTTATTTTATTTATTTTTTAAACTATTTTTTGATTTCAGAGAGGAAGGGAAAGGGAGGTAGAAACATCAATGATGAGAGAGAATCATTTGACTGGCTGCTTCCTGCACGCCCCCTACTGGGGATCGAGCCCGCAACCTGGGCACGTGCCCTTGACCGGAATTGAACCCAGGACCCTTCCATCCTCAGGCCAATGCTCTATCCATTGAGCCAAACCGCCTAGGGCCATGAACTGTGATTTTTAGATGTTCAGTCTGAAGACAATCACTCAGGAAAGCCAGTCAGAAGGAAACAATCACAAACTCACGTTGAACTTGGCACCCATAGTAGATGACCGTGGAACCCTGGGCGGGTGGGGATGACGTTGTCCAGCGAGGGGTTGGCTATCTGCGCCTGGAGGTCAGGAGCCAGTCGTGAGGAGAAGTACTGGTACTGGAGTCACCCTCTTGGCTGGAGACTCGGGCAAGGATAGGAAGAGAGCTCAGCTGGGATCCTTGAGACCACCCACCCCTCTTGGGGCAGGAGACGCAAGAGGAGCCCATGACAGGGAGTAGGAAGGAAGCAGCGATTTACACATGGGAACACCAAGAAAGCCTTCCTTGTGAAAACCTGGTGGAGCAGATCACTCCAAAGCTTTCTGTTACGAAACCCTCGGATCAGCTGTATAATCCACCAAAAAAAAAAAAGGCCCTTTCTCTCTCTCTAAGGATCAATGAAAAAATATTTTTAAAAGAGTCCACTACAGCCCTGGCTGGTTTGGCTCAAGGGATGGAGCGTCGGCCTGCAGACTGAAGGATCCCAGGTTTGATTCCAGTCAGGGGCACATGCCCGGGTTGTGGGCTCACTCCCCGGTGAGGGGTGTGCAGGAGGCAGCCAATCGATGATTCTCTCTCATCACTGATGTTTCTGTCTCTCTCTCCCTCTCCCTTACTCTCTGAAATCAATAAAAAATCAATTAAA
>NW_006286241.1:392811-399480 GCF_000327345.1 Myotis davidii
GGAGAGGGAAAGATATAAACATTAATAATGAGAGAGAATCACTGATTGGCTACCTCCTGCACGCCCCCTACTGGGGATGGAGCCTGCAACCTGGGCACGTGCCCTTGACCGGAATTGAACCCAGGACCCTTCCATCCTCAGGCCAATGCTCTATCCATTGAGCCAAACCGCCTAGGGCCATGAACTGTGATTTTTAGATGTTCAGTCTGAAGACAATCACTCAGGAAAGCCAGTCAGAAGGAAACAATCACAAAATCAGGCTGAACTTGGCACCCATAGTAGATGACCGTGGAACCCTGGGCGGGTGGGGATGACGTTGTCCAGCGAGGGGTTGGCTATCTGCGCCTGGAGGTCAGGAGCCAGTCGTGAGGAGAAGTACTGGTACTGGAGTCACCTCTTGGCTGGAGACTCGGGCAAGGATAGGAAGAGAGCTCAGCTGGAACCCTTGAGACCACCCACCCCTCTTGGGGCAGGAGACGCAAGAGGAGCCCACGACAGGGAGTAGGAAGGAAGCAGCGATTTACACGTGGGAACACCAAGAGAGCCTTCCTTGTGAAAACCTGGTGGAGCAGATCACTCCAAAACTTTGTTACGAAACGCTTGGATCAGCTGTATAATCCACCAAAAAAAAAATATTTCTGATGCACAGCTAAGCTTCTAACAAATTCAGGAAAAGCCAAATAGAAAAGTGAAGAAGATAAAAGGGGGTGGGGGGGCAATGACAATGGGGAGAAATTTTGTTGATCTCAGGATATTTGGTTGATCTCAACCTGGATATTCACTGCTCCGTGGAGATGGTGTTGAAATGAAGACTCTTGCAGAAAAATATTTTATGTTTTTCCATGTGTTTGAAATTTTGCACACACACACATACACACACACACACACACAGAGAGAGAAAAGTGTTTTTTGAAAACCATATTTGAACCCTAGTGTAAGTTGCAAACATTGATGTGTGGATGTTAAGTTTGTCAATTGTAATAAATGCATCTCTCTGGCAAGGAATTTTGATGATGGGGAAGGCTATGGGGGTAGGGTAAAGGGCAATTCTATATTCTGTTCAATTTTTCTATAAACCTAAAACTGCTCTAAAAGGTAAAGTCTGTTAAAAGCAAAGAAATGGGGTTCCTGGTTTCCTGGCAGAAGTAGATTCAAAATCTCTCTGGAGGACAATCCAGGCAGCACAGAATTCCTACAATCACCTCCTCACATAATCACATAATTACAGATACAAAGACACAAGCCTGCCTGAAAATTAACAGCCATAACAGCCAGTGGAATTAGAGCTTCAGAAGTTAAAAAAAACATCTACTTACTGTAGAATAGAAAATAAATAATTTTATATTATTAAACATGGGAAATGAAACCATAAGTAAGAATTTTGCTTTTTAAGGAAAAATGCATATATTTTTAAGAAGAAATGACTGAAACTTCAGATATAAAAACTGGGCAAGAAAAAAACAACCCTCAATGACTTAAAAAGCAGGTTTGGCACAGCCAAAGAGATTAATTTTTCTATCTCCAGAAAGATCTGTAGAAATTACCCGGAAAATAGCACAGGAAAACAAAGATATACACTGAGGGCCAGATTATTATGACCAGCCAGATGATTATGACCACCCCATCAGTACTTCATTGACACTTCCAAAAATATTCCAATACTGAATATTGAAAACTTCCTAAGCAAATACTCTCAAGGTTTCATTATTATTATTATCTGCATAACTAATTCACTTCCTTGTACTGATGGGGTGGCCATCATAATCTGGCCACTCAGTGTATAAAACATGGAAAGGGACAATAACAGCTCTTAGATGCTGCAGAAGGGAACAGACCTGAGTACAACCGATTTGAAAAGCAATTTGGCAAAACCTAGTAAAACCACCCAAACTTTTCCTCTTAAAATATGCCTGTCGGTGCAGGAGTGCATTACTCAGATCTTGCTCCTTGGGGCTCAGGCACTAATTTCCTCTCAGAAAATTGCTCTGACTAAACAGTGGTTCTCAACCTTCCTCATGCTGCGACCCTTTTAATACAGTTCCTCATGTTGTGGTGACCCCCAATTTCATGGTTACAAACTGAACATAATGAAAGCATTAGTGATTCATCACAAAAACAATATGTAATTATCTATGTGTTAGGCGACCCCTGTGAAAGGGTCCTATGGCCCCAAAGGGGTCGCGACCCACAGGTTGAGAACCGCTGGACTAAAGGGAGCTGCCTCTTTGGAAAATAAATAGATCACCTCCAGGGGGCAGTCTCCACCCGAGGCGGGTATGGAGGCCGAGCCCCTTGGCCCCCCGTTAGGGACAATGTGAAGGACCTTATCTGCAGAGCTGAGGCTTTCGTAATTACATCTCAGTTTAATTTTTCTCTCTACCCAACCCTGTTTCATTCAATTCCTTACAGTTGTTTTCCAAAGAGAACTGCCCAGTAGCATCCTGTGTATGTGAACTTCAGAATCTTCTCCCTTAAAGAGCTCAGTGGATAGAGCTTTGGCCTGCAGACCAAAGGTTCCCGGGTTTGATTCTGGTCAAGGGCACGTACCTTGGTTGCAGGCTCCTCCCCAGCCTGGGCCCTGCTTGGGCGTATGCAGGAGGCAACCAATCGATGTGAGAGAAACAGGTGGATATTTCTCTCTGTCTTTTCCTCTCTCTTCCACTCTCCGAAGAAGAAGAAGAAGAAGAAGAAGAAGAAGAAGAAGAAGAAGAAGAAGAGAATGTTGCTTTTATAAGAAAAAGAACCCTAAGTTTGACTTTGAACATGGTAAATCCGAGACACCTATTACGCGTCCAAGGAGATTTGTCTAAAACGTGGTTGAATATATGAGTCTGGAGTTCGGGGAGAAGTCTGGGCTAGAGACATAAATTGAGGCTTCCTCGGTATTAATCAGGAGCAGAGATGACAACTGGTTGAATGGGTCTTCGGGACTGGGAGTTGGGCCAAGGCCGGCGGAAGCTCCCAGGGGCGAGGGAGTGGTTGGCCTGAGAAAAAGTGAAGATTTACAAGTGTTTACTGACTGAGAAAACAAGGCATTGAGGAATTGAAATTTGGATGAGGTTGAAGAGCAGATACGAAGGGAAGGGGGACTGGGAGAAATGGAACTGTGAGAGAGTGTCATGGTAAATGCGACAGTGCAGCCTGGGTTTTCAGGGATGGAAAAGTCCTGTGCGACGATGGACCATGGACATCCTCGGGTGGCCTGGTGTGGATTCAAGGTGAAGGATAATGATGCTGAAGAGGTCAAATATCTATTGTTTGGTTCCCACACCCACAGGCACTTGGGCAACGGCAGGACCAGAAGGATGGAGGGAGTTATTGCCAGGGAAGACAATAGTCAACCAGGGGACCAGGAACTTATCATACACACATGGAGGGGGCTTATTCAGAGGAGAGTGAGACGGTAATCAAGATGATGCTGGGGGTGGCCTGGGTACAGCAGCCAGCAGCACCTGGAGCAACAGGCCCTTCAACGCACTTCTTTAGTCTCACATTTACAGGGGGAGGAGGAGGGAAAGAAAGGAATGGGAATCTCTCCAGAAGAAAAATGTTTTTAATCTTGGATGATATCTATAATCTATAATAATAATCTATAATAATAAAAGGGTAATATGCTAATTAGACCGAACATCTTCCGGACGTCATTCTGGACATCCTTCCTGACGAAGCCGGGGCCAGAGGGAAGCTGGTGTCAGCAGCCCCGGGAAGGAAGGCCTACTCTTGCACGAATTTTCGTGCATTGGGCCTCTACTTTCTTTTTAATAAATGGATAAAGTTTTTAGATGTTCTAAATATTTTATTACTTTTTAAAATGTCTAGAAATATAGAAAGACTAGAGGCCCGATGCACAAAATTCATGCAAGGGCCTCTGCCTCTGCCCCTGCCCTGGCCCCGGCCCCGGCCCTGTGGCTTGGCAGATGGGATGCAGAGATCATTTAATTTAAGGAGGTAAAACTTCAGCTACTACTTGAAGGAGAGAGATGCAGTATGACAAGCAGAAGGGAGACTTTTTTTAAACTATATTTTTATTGATTTCAGAGAGGAAAGGAGCAGAAGAGAGAGTAGAAACATCAGTGATGAGAGAGAATCATTGATCGGCTGCCTCCTGCATGCCCCCTACTAGGCAGCGGACCCACAACCTGACCTCCTGGTTCATAGGTCGACACTCAATCACTGAGCCACGCCAGCCGGGCTGAAGGGAGACTGTTGAACTGTCCCCTGGAGGGGTTGACCCAGTCGGTCCTGGAGCCAGAGACACGACTGAAGCTTGTTGCTTGTCTTCTGCAAATGTCTCTCGTGCTTTGTGCTCAACATGCTTCTTACTTCCACCACTTTAGCATCATCTCCTAATGCCCAGGTGACCGTCCTGAGCTCCACCCCGACCCGGCCATGCAAGCCAGCCCAGCCCTCCCACGGAGCGGGCAGAGCAGCATCCTAGAAGCTACAGACGGACAAGAGCCCCGAGGCTCTGTCACTTAGTGACATAACTATTTATGCAGCTAATAAGAGAGATGCTCTGATGGCAGCAACTAGGTGCCAGGAGGGACTGTGGGAACAGGTCCTTTTCCAGAGCCTCCCAAAGCCAGAGAGGCGCTCAGGTGGGGACCCAGCTGACCACAGCCGGCACCTGCACCCCAGGGGCTGAGCCGTGACCCCAGAGCTGCCTGTGTATCACCCCCCTTCTCCCCAGCGCTGAGAGCTGGCAGCCACTTGATTGTGCATTTCCTCACAGAGTCCAGAATTCTTCCCCCGCCCACAATTCTGAAAGGAGCCTTCTTCCGCACATTGGTGCCGGGTAGAAATCTCATTAGAAGTTTATTGCCCTCGGCGGTGTGCTCTGAGCCGCCATGCCTTACACGCAGCGGTTCTCAACCTGTGGGTCGCGACCCCTTTGGCGGTCGAACGACCCTTTCACAGGGGTCGCCTAAGACCATCCTGCAGATCAGATATTTACATGACGATTCATCACAGTAGCAACATGACAGTGATGAAGTAGCAACGGAAATAATGTTATGGTTGGGTCACAACATGAGGAACTGGATTTAAAGGGCCAGAAGGTTGAGAACCACTGCCCTACAGCCTCAGACCTGGGGTTAGAATCGAGTTCTGGTTCCTGCCTCGTCTCCTACGAGCTTATAAAAGAGCTGAATCCGATTCCATCAGCACCAACAGCACATGTCTCACTCAAGCATAAATACATACATATATATATATATATATATATAAAAACGTGTATCTCCTGGATCACACACACACACACACACACACACACACACACCAATAGAAATAAAAATCAAAACATCTGCGTCCAGTAAAACATTATTAAAACCCTGGCTGTGCACTTCCATTTTCTTGCCTAGAAGACATGCTATATTTTTTTTGAACTGTAATGGGACTTTGGTTAAATTCACAATTAAAATACTGGTAAGCCTCCGACTTTTATTTGCTTTATTGAGATGCCTACTGTCCTCAGAAGACTAGAAAAAACACAGTAAATCATTTCTCCCTTCATTTAAATATTTCCCAAACACTCGCCATCTTCCTACAATGCATTCCAAGCATCTGAAGAGCATTCCCACGGTGAGGGTTTCAGCCTTTTCGTGCTGGGGGGCTGCCTCTACACAGAAGCTGAGAGAGGCCAGCTCGGCTCCTGTGCCAATGCCTTGTCCCAGATCCTTGGAAAACAACCCAATGGAGCTCCAGACTTTATCTAGAGAAGACTGTCCTGTTGCCAATAGATAAACTCCAACCCTTCAAAACACCCAGGCGGCTCATTCTCTAACACTCCCGATCACTCCTGCTCTCTGGGTTTTGGTATGACTCCATACCTGCCATTGAGAAAGGTATGAGATGGGTAGAGATGGATATAGATGGGGATCTAGGTTCATTTTTGATATAGATACGTAGGCCCAGAGGAAGAAGAGAAGGAATAGAGAGCACGGGATTCATCACTGGGTGGTCACCGGGCCATCTCTGGAAGAAGTGATCGATTTGGGTTTTCTACCTCTTGCTTTGCCTGCTTTGACATGTGTTCAGTAAGTACTTTTACAATCAATGATTGTAACCTGCTTTCTCTTTTCCTTACCTTCCTGAACAATCCAGCCCTCAAGCTGTGAGTAAAGGCAGAGCATGATGGTCTGGTAGGGGAGGGATGGGCCGCGGTGCCTCCACGGGGGGCATCGAAGCCCACGTAGGGTGAGGAGGCATCGTAGAGGAAGGGTGCTCAGTGTGGGGTGCAGAAGCCCAAGCAAGAGCAAGAGCTGCCCATGAGGTGGGCTGGGGTGATGTGAGGAGTCAGAGTCTGTGAGCTGAAGGATCCCAGGTTCGATTCCGGTCAAGGGCACATGCCTAGGTTGTGGGCTCGATCCCCAGTAGGGGGCTTGCAGGAGGCAGTTGATCAATGATTCTCTCTCATCATTGATGTTTCTCTCTCTCTCTCTCTCCCTTCCCTTCCTCTCTGAAATCAATACAAATATATCATAAAAAATGCAGCGAAGGGATTTCTGTTGTCTTAAGCCACACAAGCTGTAGTAATTTGTTATAGCAGCCACCGGAAATTAACAGAGAAAATAAGAAATAAAACTGCTTTTGCTTGCAAGTGACATTATTTTATATGCAAAAATTCAAAAGAATCCACAGAAAACCTCTATGAATTAATAAGCAAACTAA
>NW_006286241.1:399557-400256 GCF_000327345.1 Myotis davidii
TTCTTTTCCCCATTGACCCCCCTCCACCTCCACATCTGCACCCCCTCAGGCCTTCACCACACTACTGTCTGTGTTCATGGGTTATGCATATATGCTTATAAATTCTTTGGCTAACCTCTTCCTGCCCCCCTCTCCTCTTCCCCTGAGACTCATCAGTCTGTTCCAGCATAAAAGATATCAAAGTTCTAGCCCAGCCAGAGCGGCCCAGCTGGTTGACCTTCCTCCCGTGAACTCAAAGGGCACCAGTTTCATTCCTGGTCAGGGCACAGGCCTGGGTTGCAGCTCAATCTCCAGTAGAGGGCGTGCAGGAGGGAGCCCATGGATGTTTCTCTCCCACTGATGTTTCCCTCTCTCTCTCTCTCCTTCTCTCCCCTCTTCTCTAAAATCAATAAAACATTTTTTAAATGTCAAAATTCTAGAAATAAATCTAACAAAATGGGCCACACCTCTACATTGAAAACTAAAATGAATGGTTAAGAGAAATTAAAGAAAACCTGGAGATATATATATATATATCATGTTTAAAATCTGAAGGCTCATATTTTTAAGATAGTCTTCCCCAATTTGATCTAAAGAGTTAATGAAGTCCTGACTAAACTTCCAACAGTTTTACTTTTCATGAAAAGTGACAAGCTGGTTATAAGATTCACACGGAAATGCAAAGAAACCAGAATAGCTAAGACACTACAGAAAAGGAAG
>NW_006286241.1:400442-408703 GCF_000327345.1 Myotis davidii
TTTCCCCAATTTGATCTAGAGTTAATGAAGTCCTGACCAAACTTCCAACAGTTTTACTTTTCACGAAAAGTGACAAGCTGGTTGTAAGATTCACACGGAAATGCAAAGAGACCAGAATAGCTAAGACACTACAGAAAAGGAAGACTGAAGTTGGAAGATTTAATTAATTTTTTTAAAGACATATTTTTATTGACTTCAGAGAGGAAGGGAGAAGGAAAGAGAGAGAGAAACATCAATGGTGAGAGAGAATCATTGATTCGTTGCTCCCGCACGCCCCCAAACTGGGGATCGAGCTCACAATCCAGGCATGTGCCCTGACCAGGAGTAGAACCATGACCTCCTTGTTCATAGGTCAACGATCAACCACTGAGCCAGTCCGGCAGGGCTGAAGTTGGAAGATTTAAATTGCCACACTTCAAGACTACTAGAAGGCTATTGTAAATAAAGCAATGTAATATTGGATTAAGATATAAAAATTGAAAATAGAACAGAATAAGAAAAGTCAGAAATACATCTATACTCATGAGGTCATTTGATTTACAACAAAGGCACAACTTCAATTCAGTGAGCAAGGATATTCAAAAAAATAAAATCAGGATGAATCCTAGACTTCCATGTGAAAGCTAAATAAATAAAATTTCTAGAAGAAAATATAGAAGAATATTTTCATGACTTAGAGGGTAAGCAAAGATGTCTTAACACCCCCTAAAATCCTAACTATCAAAAAAAAAATTTTGATATATTAAACTTCAATAAGATAAAGTATAATTACATATTAATGACATCATTAAGAAAGTAAATAAGCAAGCCACTGGCTGAGAAATGTGTGTATGTGTACATGCATGTGTGTGTGCACAAGTGTGTGTAAATGAGGGGAAATATATAGTTATATCTTCATTTTATCTCATATTATCTATAACCTTATATATAATCTCATATTATTTATATATATGTATACACACACACACACACACACACACACACACTAAGGTGTTTGTATCCAAAACGCCTGTGATTTAATAAGAAAAGACAGCCCAAGTTTTAAAAATAATCTAAAGACTTAGGCATGTCACAAAAGAGGATATCCCAATATCAAATAGATATATAAAAAGTTACTCAGAATCCATCCTAATTTGGGAAGATATAAATCAAAACCACAATGATATACCACTGCCTCCCCCATCAGGATGGCTAAAATGACAAAGACAGAAAATATCCAATTTGGGCAAAACATTAAACAATGGGTACGTTTTTAAAGATGGCTGTTATTAAGGGGAATTAGTTCAGCCCCTTGGAAAAACAGGAATTATTTTTGCATCATCTACCAAAGCTAACCGTATGCCTCAGCAGTTGCATTACTAGATGTATACAATGTTCATGAAAGCTTCATTTATACGAGCAAACTAGCCGAAACAACCCAAGTGTCCATCAACGGGAGAAGAGATCAATGGGATACTTCAAAATTGTCCTGAATTGAACAGAAAGGACCAGGTATGTATGTAACCAGACAATCAATGGGTCCATGCTGCCTGTCACTACTTGATCCAATGAAACACAGACAGACTTGAATCAGATATGAGCGTTTATTGCAATCCTGCTGGCAAGATGGGAGAGCAGCAGGTCATCCACAAAAACATCTGCTCTGCACCCCACCATAAGCCCGCTGCCTGTATTGGGTAGAAGGACAAAGATTTCGTGGGAAAGTAGCCAAAGGCTATGTCAAATGGGCAGTTGACAGATACACAAAAGAGCTGGGGATCTTCAAAGGGCTGGTGTTTCTAGTTTCTGTAACAAAGTTGTTCATCTCTCCATGATAACAGGCAGCTCCCAATGGGGACCAATGGGCTGAATTTCCAGGTGAGGTCCCAGGTCCCATAGGCAACCCCCAGCCAGGTTAGAATGTGCCTTCTTCCAACATTCTATTTCTGCTCCTATCGCATATACTCCAACACCCACCAGCCACTGGAGTGGGACCATGGCGGGAGGCTCTCTTCAGCTGAGGACAATTCCTGAGAGAGACTTAGCTGTCAGCTGCCAAATGTCCCATCACCTGGGAAATCAGCTCCTGGGCAGAGGGCCACAGCTTCCGGCCTGTGGCCTCTTAGTCCAAGAGCCCTCAGGGGATGTCCGACCGACAGCTTAGGCAGTCAGACATCCTTAGCGCTGCTGCGGAGGCGGGAGAAGCTCCTGCCACCGCCGCTGCATTCGCGCTGCATTCACCAGCCGTGAGCCCAGCTTCTGGCTGAGCTCTGTGAAGTCATTCATAGTTATGGAGCAAAAAGAGTTATAAAATAAATCTATTACATATATATTTTACATTAGAAATATAAAAACGGAATTAGTCATTTAACAAAAATCTTTTGTAGTTTTAATGCTGATTATATTCTTAAATGACCTGTCTACGCTAACTCCGATCACGTATATTCCGACATGCACCAGCCACTGGAGTGGGACCATGGCAGGCGGCTCTCTTCAGCCGAGGACAATTCCTGAGAGAGACTTAGCTGTCAGCTGCCAAATGTCCCATCACCTGGGAAAACAGCTCCTGGGCAGAGGCCCACAGCTTCCACATTTCCCTACCAGGTCAGAGTTGATGTCAGTGAGGTCCTCTGACTCCGGGATATTCCCAGAAATCCCTGGCCAGCTGTGAAGTCATTCACAGTTATGGAGCAAAAAGCATAACACAATGGACACGAAGAGAGCTAAGAATTCCAGTGCATCGAGACAAAAAAAGAGGATTTTGCAGCAACTGATAGGGAAACGCGTGAGCAGAAAGTTTAATACTGAATGCAGAGAGAATATTTGCTTCTAGTGTGTTGTCTGTTTTGAATCTCTGTGCTGTGAAGTCATTCACAGTTATGGAGCAAAAAGAGCTATAAAATAAATCTATTACATATATAGTTTACATTAGAAATATAAAAAGGAATTAGTCCTTTAACAAAAATCTTTTGTAGTTTTAATGATGATTATATTCTTAAATGACCTGTCTACGCTAAAAGGGCTGATAAATCAAAATATCTTGATTAACATTCCACAGTCCAGCACATCTCAGCTAATGTGTTTATGCACCACTGGCATGTGATGTTTTGTTGTTTAACTCACATTATTTCTCATTATTCTTTTTGGATGCATTACATTCCCAAACTGACAAAATGGGATTACTGGCTCAGAAAACGATGCATTGATGCATAAAAGTGGTGATGAAAATAGAACCTGAATACAACAACTCAGGATAACACAATGGACACAAAGAGGGCTAAGAATTCCAGTGCATTGAGACAAAAGAGGATTTTGCAGCAACTGATAGGGAAACACGTGAGCAGAAAGTTTAATACTGAAAGCACAGAGAATATCTGCTTCTAGTGTGTTGTCTGTTTTGAATCTCTGTCAGATGCTGGGAGAAAGCCACTGAAGAGTTTTCCATCATTTGAAAAGACAATGCTCTAACTTGTAAGATAATTACGTTGTCCTAAACCAACTGCAAAATAATGCTTTTGGTCCAAAACAAATGAGTGTAGTCACTAAACGTAAAGAACTAAAACATCAAAGTCATCATTCAAAGTTGCATATCTTGCAGCAAAAAAATGAGGCAGGCTACGAGATTGCCAAAAGTCTTCAAAAACAGAAGGAAGGTTTACGACATGGTGCTCAAAGAGAATGCAGACTGTGCCGTTGGCCCAAATCCTTTCTGAAATGAAACTTGAGGCAAAGTCATGGCCTTTTCCGTGTGGAGGAATGATCGCTATCCTATGCAAATTCGAGAAAACAGCTGGATTAGTGGATGATACCCCTCATGTAACAGCGTGAGTCAGCACTTGGCAAACATATAGTGCATAGAAGAGGGAGACTCTTATCTGTTTAGTCCTGGAAGTAATGTCATTACAAAGAGCAATAATTATTTATTGGCCTCATTTTTAGATTGGAAAAATGTGTGCTGGGATCTTACTCATGAGCAAAATAATGCTTTTGGTCCAAAACAAATGAGTGTAGTCACTAAACGTAAAGAACTAAAACATCAAAGTCATCATTCAAAGTTGCATATCTTGCAGCAAAAAAATGAGGCAGGCTACGAGATTGCCAAAAGTCTTCAAAAACAGAAGGAAGGTTTACGACATGGTGCTCAAAGAGAATGCAGACTGTGCTGTTGGCCCAAATCCTTTCTGAAATGAAACTTGAAGCAAAGTCATGGCCTTCTGCGTGGAGGAATGATCGCTATCCTATGCATATGTGAGAAAACAGCTGGATTAGTGGATGATACCCCTCATATAAGAGCGTGAGTCAGGACTTGGCAAACATATAGTGCATAGAAGAGGGAGACTCTTATCTGTTTAGTCCTGGAAGTAATGTCATTACAAAGAGCAATAATTATTTATTGGCCTCATTTTTAGATTGGAAAAATGTGTGCTGGGATCTTACTCATGAGTAACCAGCTTCCTGAACAGAAGTTGTCTCTAAACCCCAGTCTGTCTGCTGTTTTTATTATTAACAGACAACCATCGGTGGTCAATACTGCACCTCTTGTCATTGACTCGGTGTTGAAGAAAATAGAAAAAGCCAATAGAATGGTCGTTTGCCCTTAGCGTACATCTTTAAAATGCTGGGCAAAGAAAAGGGCAGTAGGATAAGACCTTGCTAACTGCTAAGGGGAAAAAAAAGCGAGTTTCTGGAATGAAGGAAGAGATAAGACATTTCTTTAGGATGTGGAAATTGTAGTAAAGACCATTTCTGTGACCTCAAGTGGCTTAACTGAAGAGATTAACTCAGAAATGTAGGTGGGAGCCATAAATAACCTGCACGTATCACATCGGGACTCAAGCCTCGTGATTTTGATCAGGATTTATAAGTCCAACTAATGAATTCAATATCTCAATTGCTAAGAAATCAATTCTGGCCCAATAGTTCACATTTTCTTTTACTTATGGGAAGAAGAAATTAATCACGGGCTGTGATAAAAGGTAAAAACCACATTAAAATATTTGAACAGAGTATTTTTTTAATTTCCAAAATAGCACGCAACCAGTGAGTTCATTAGCAATCTATTTTCTGCTACTTCCCGAATTATACTTTTGAATCTCCCACTGTGATCTCAACACTGACAGAGCCACCAAAGACTTGCAGCCATTCTGGCTGACTGCAATTGTGAATTCAGCATTTCTAATTTGATAGAAATCAACACAAAGTTGACATGACATCTAATTTGTCTCCCACGTCATCTTCCCTCTAGTTCAGTAGAGTTACATGGTGTAAGTTGAAAACATCATCATCCCATCCCATGATGGGGAATACATTTGCTATTATTTTAAAATATAATCATTTACATATATTTCAAATTTGTGATGAATCTTTAAAAAAATTCCTTTACCTAAATCGGTGGTCTGTGTTTGCGCTAAATGGGTTTGTGGATGCCATATCCTCGAGAGGCGCTATTCAAGGTGATTCTCAAATTATGACACAAAGGCAGCTGTCTGCACAAAGACCACGTTGACCAAGAATAAAAGCCAAAACAACAAGCTCCTTCCCTCCAATCTGAGTTCAGCTCTGTAAAGCCCCAAGGATAGTGCGTGGCACACAGTAGGTGCTAAAAAAAAAATCTGTGGCCAAAACTGGGTTGGCTCAGTGGATAGAGCGTCAGCTTGCGAACTGAAAGGTCCCAGGTTCGATTCCAGTCAAGGGCGTGTACCTGGGTTGCGGGCACATCCCCAGTAGGAGATGTGCAGGAGGCAGCTGATCGATGTTTCTCTCTCATCGATGTTTCTAACACTCTATCTCTCTCCTTCCTCTCTGTAAAAAATCAATAAAATATATTTTTTTTAAAAAAATCTGTGTCTGCCACCTCCTCTCATCCCTGGCACCAACTATTTAGTTCATTTCATCATAGGTACCAGCAAAGAGAGAGAACATTCTACTCCTTTTTCTAAGGAGATCCTTTGGATGGAGCCAGAAGTACATGGATCCATAAAAGGCAGGAAACACATCACCTCAACAAGGAGATCAGAGAGTCTGCAATGGATGAAATACCCAAGTTTCATTTCCTTCTGGGCATAGGGGAGCCTACGCTTCCGGCCCCCGTGAGGTGAGACAGAGCTGGCAGCCAGGCTGAGCGCCATGTTGTGTACCAGAGTCCTGCCTGCATTAGCCACACACATTGGCGCAGGCAGAGTTGCTAGTCTCTTATGAGTTTTTTGTTGTTTTCTCTTCTCGTGGTTATAAAGCAGATCATTTGTTGAGGTTTCAATGCATCCAATCACACTGGGTCCCCGAGTCATTACAAACAAGAAAAGACCATTTGCTCTGTTATGAAATGGAGTTTAGAGTTCATTTTGTTACTATACCATTACTGCCTGTCATTATTGAGGGAGAAGACTTATGAGCACACCACTAGCCCCCCCAAAACTACTCTCTCCTATAACGGGTGTTTTGCTACCATAGTCAGCCCTTCCTGAAGGTCTCGCACACTCTCTACCCCTTCGCGTGGGTTAAGTCTCATCTTTCAACCATCACTTCCTAGAGCAGCGGTTCTCAACCTTCCTGGTGCTGCGACCCTTCAATACAGTTCCTCATGTTGTGGGGACCCCCAACCATAAGATTATTTTCGTTGCTACTTCTTAACTGTCATTTTGCTACTGTTATGAATCGTCATGTCAATATCTGATATGCAGGATGTATTTTCATTGTTACAAATTGAACATAATTAAAGCCTAGTGATTAATCACAAAAACAATATGTCATTATATTTGTGTTTTCCAATGGTCTTAGGCAACCCCTGTGAAAGGGTCGTTCGCCCCCCAAAGGGGTCGCGACCCACAGGTTGAGAACCGCTGTCCTAGAGGCAACCTTCCCTGATCAGATCAGCTCCTCCAATATCAGTTTTCATATCCCAGGCACTTCTTTGTAGCATGTATCACGGTTGTAATTTTACCTTTATTTAAAAAGTATATAATCCCTTTGATTAATACATCCCCCCCCCCCCACGCTCCCCTTGCAGGCTAAGCCCTGTGAGAGCAAGACCTATGTCTTTTGTTGTTGTTCACTTCAGTCCCTGACAGCGGAGAAGCTCAATAAATACGTGTTGACTAAATCAATAGAAGCAATTGGAGCAATTTAAGGGGGGTTGGGGTCTGGAGGCGGGTAGAATGCAGTCAGATTTATTCAGTCAACGATGGACTGGACAGCTCGGCTAGGAGTAGAAGGGATGAAGGGAGACCAGTTAGGACGTGACTGCGTTCCTACAGGGAGAGATTATGACAGCTTGTGTTGGGGAGAATGGCAACAGTTAGGAGAAGAGTATAGATCTGATAGGCATTTAGGAAGGAAAAATGACAGTACTGGGTGATGGCTTGGGTAAGGCAGAGTTAGAGACAGGGAGATATCAAGGATGATTGCTAGTATATTTGATGGGTAGGGTGTCAGCCATTAGGACAGAAAATCTTGGAAGAAGTCCAATGTGGAGATATTTGTGTGTTTTTTTTGGTGGGGAGTGGAGCGGGGGAGGACCTGGAGGAGGCTGCTAGGGTTTGTTTGTGAACTTACTGGAGTATTTGAGAGTCAGGTGTAATATTTTGTAAGCAGTAGTTTTCCAAGCCAGCATCATTGGACTTTAGATTCTTTGTGATATAACTACCTATTATTTGTAAACGTCTTATGACTTGCAAAACTTCCCAGAGTCTTGGAAAATAATGCAAAGAAGCCTCCAGCTCGGGGTGCCAGCGTTCATTGCTTTAACTACTTTTGCATAGAAATTGGAAATTAGCAACATGTTAACGTTCCACCGACTTATCTGAACCGCTCGTTTTCAAGGACAGAGTTCCCAACTCGTGCTCCAATTTAACACCAGGGATAACTGACAAGTAAGAAGTTTCTGATCTTCCTATGCCCTTGATGTTTGGAAAGGAACCATCATGATGATAATAATAGTATCCACTTCTGAAAAAATGAGCTAAGGTGACTTTGCGACCCAACTCATTTTTGTTTTTCTGAGAAGCCTGGAAAGTGTCTCACCTGACTTTCTCATTGGCTCTTTCTGCCTTTTAGAACCCAACACCCCTGGTGGATGATGTTTTGTTGGTGCAATTCTATAACGCATTTAAAATGTTTAATATTAAAGTATAGTTGGCACACAATAGTATAGGACAGTGGTTGGCAAACCACGGCTTGCGAGCCACATGCGGCTCTTTGGCCCCTTGAGTGTGGCTCTTCCACAAAATACCACATGCAGGTACGCACGTATTTTTAAGTAAACTTTATTAAGTTAATTTTAGGGA
>NW_006286241.1:409534-411437 GCF_000327345.1 Myotis davidii
AGCTTTCTTCATGCTGGCTAAGTTTTCTTCCTTAATCTAGGCAGCCTTACTGCGTACTGAAGGTATTTATTTTTATCCTGGCGTGGTGCAAAAGAATCTCATTACCTTCTGCAATAAAAAATTTTAGGGGTAAATGATTTTTCCCTTATAGTTTAAACAAGATAGAAGGAAATGCCTGGTTTCTGCTCAAATGTGTGCGTGGAGAGCTGTCAATCAAAATGGTACTTCAGATGCTGACTACAGTCAGGATGGCAAGTCAGCAACATGCCCGTGAGCTGTCTGGTCAATAATCCACCATTCAGACCTGCAAACCACTGGTGTGCAGGGCAGAAGGAAATGCCTGGTTTCTGCTCGAATGTGTGCGTGGAGAGCTGTCAATCAAAATGGCACTTCAGATGCTGACTATAGTCGGGATGACATGTCAGCAACACTGCCCGTGAGCTGTCTGGTCAATAATCCACCATTCAGAGCTGCCAACCACTGGTGTGCAGGGGCTGGTGGGGGGACCCAGCCTCGCCTACCCCTCCAGGCTGGTAGCCTTTGCTGTCAGACATCTAAGGAACAGGAAATGACTCCACAGACTCGATACCTATTCAAAGAGCTGGGATTAAAGACCAGCCTTGAGCCGGTCTTCTATGAATCTATATGAGAAAAGCCCTTTCTAAGCCTCGCATGGAGAAACATAGGCAGAGCAAATGTCTGGGAACCAAGCAATTGTCATGAAATTGATCTTTTGTCGCCCTTTCTGATATCGGTAAGAACAGGGGGAGATTAAAGAAAAAATGTAGCCAGGCAACCGGGGCTTTTGAACACAGGGCGACCTGTACACTTTATACATATTCTGCTGATTTCCCAGCTCAGCGTTTTTCTGAGAGCGGAAAGATCCCAAGTACCATAGTCCTATGCTCAAAAGGAAGTAGGTTCTTCAACTCGATGTTCAAGTTTAATAGCAGACTTTAAAGATTCCATATATTTCGTAAAATAGCGAATGTTTAACTTCGTTGAAATGAAAGAAAACCCAGAGCTCACATTTTGTTAGTATTCAATGAAAATCTTCAAAAGAAAAACGATGTTGACGCGAGGGCTTCTGATAATGCGGCAATGAGGCCGTCATGGCTTTTTCCCACCCAGGTTAGGGGAGAAGGTGGGAGAGTTGTTCCCAAAGTCCATCCTGTGTGCCAACCTCAGCATCAGCCTGGGAGGGAAACCCGGGCCCATCTGCAAGCTATGGGGCTGCCTACACGTTAACGCATAAAGCTATGCTCTCTACCCAGGCCCAACACAGCAATTAATTCGGACAAGACACTGAAAATAAATGTCAAGTCCAGCTGGCGTGACCCTGTGGTTGAGCATCGACCTATGAACCAGGAGGTCATGGTTCGATTGGATTCCCGGTCAGGGCACATGGCCGGGTTGTGGACTCAGTCCCCATTGTGGGACGTGTAGGAGGCAGCCAATCAAGGATTCTCTCTCATCATTGATGTTTCTACCTCCCTCTCCCTCTCCTTTCCTCTCAGAAATCAATAAGAATATATTTAAAAAGAAAAAAAAGACAAGACAAGTGGATTGTTTCATTCCTTGCAGACAAAATAACCAACTCCCTGAACTTTCTCTATTAGCTGGTGGCAGACAGCTTGGATCCTCAGTAGGTTTTCTGATGAGCATGTCACCGAGTGTACCTTCTTTATCCCCGTTAGAAGCCTCTCCAGGGATAACGACTTGTGTGACACTCAGCTTCTGACAGTTTTCCGAATTCAGGACACAATAGGCGTCCCACTGTGCATTCTAATGGCCCCTTCAGTCTATGCACATCTCTCTTCTACTAAAATTTTAACTAATCCAGGTGCTGAGAGTAATGTGGCTAATTTAGTGTCCTTATTAATTCTGGATCAAACAGAATTCC
>NW_006286241.1:411521-418230 GCF_000327345.1 Myotis davidii
GGCTGGGTCACTCTCTCTCTCTCTCTCTCTCTCTCTCTCTATATATATATATATATATATATATACACACACACACACACACACACACACATACATACACTTATGAAATCTCTGGAATGGAAATAATTGTTTTGTTTTATTTTATTTTGTACCTGGGAAGAGAAAGTTCCAATTGGGGCCTCAGCAGGGTAATTCCTTTTCTCAAGTCCTATTTTTTAGTAGGGGAGCTGTCCAGTGCTGAGATTTTGGATGCTGTCACCCAAGACTTTATATTTTAATTCCATCTCCCCACCTCCACCCCCATTCCAGCATTACATGCCAGCCACCTTTTTGTTCCTGTCTCTTATGAATCTATTTATACAATGACCTGCCTGAAATAATGTCTATAAATAAAAATCAAATCAGACCTTTGAGTTGTTTTTTTGCCTCTATATCCTGTCCATAAACCCAGACTTAGATTTGTCAGACCACGTGTGACTGAGAGAGTGGAGTTTACTGAAGTTCATGTGGAGAAAGACTGTTCTAACTATATTAAGTGAAGAATAAATACCTGGAGGGGACAGTTAGTCTAGACGGCGGGAGAATTCATTTCTTGTCCCAGCAACGTATTCGATCTGGGATTCGGGAGAAGTTATTGAACCTTGATCTCTCAGTCTCCTGACTTATAAAAAGGAAAGGGTTCAGGATTATATCTATGATTGTGTGGGTGTTGCTCTACCCTTTGACAAGCCCCCGAAATTCTTCAGCAGCATTCAGTCAAATGGGAAAGTATTGATTCCTGATTAAGACAAATTTTCCAGGCATGATTTCAATCTTTTTAAACCAGCATTTTATCTGACACAGACAACACATTATGATTTTGATGCCTCTTTTATAGTCTTACATCAACCAGCGGCACCTTGCCAACTAACCGTTAGGGAGCAATTTTACAAATGTTAGTGAGAGATGTAATTTTTCTATAAAATAAAAGTTGGATTAGTTCATCCTTCATGTACAAAACATCCTATAAAATTTGAAAAGAAGAGTAATTGTATTCCAAAGCAGCCTCTTTGGCCTATTCCACTCAGTGCTGAGCTAACAATCTGAAATCTTTTGTACTCCTGTCTGCCGTCAGAATTTGGAAAACACAGACAAATGGAAGCGCCATCTTTAAGCTAATGATGATCAAAGGTCACAGAAATGATTCTGTAGCAAAGTTATAAAGTTATCATTTCTTTTCAGTCCAACCCAAAAGTTTGGAAAAATCGTAAATCAGGAGAAAATAGCATTATAATGCACCTGGTGACTTTAATTTTTATCCAGCTTTATCCTTTAGAATACTACACACCCTCTCTTCTGGTTTTGCGGATTTCCTTAGTATATTTTCAAATGGAGATGCTCAAGTCTCCTTTTTCCATTAATACATATTTCATTATGTAGATATCTTTCTTCACTCTCCACATGATCTTTTATAGAAAAGTAGGTCACAGAAAACTGTTAATGTCAAGCCATACAAGAGCTATTAAATCACCTTCTTTATGAAGCAAGGCCTTGGCAATACCAGGAAGCAATTTCAGGTGCCTGATACCAGTATTTCTAGCACACTTTCCTATAGAAATGTCTTTGTTAGAAGAAAATGGGTAATTTTAAATATTGCACTTGTTTTCAATGACTTAAAAACCTCGAATTGTAGGCTCAGAAAGTTAAACTTTATTATATGACACATTAGCTGATTAATGATTAATGATTTTGCAAACGACTCTTTAAAAACTCTTAGACAAGAGCCGTGTGAGGAAACATAGTGAACACTGAGCTTGAAGCCAGAAAACCCAAGCTTGAGACCTGATCTGCACCAACAAGCTGTGGTCGGTCACACACTCTCTACTGGCTGCACTTTTCTCTCTGCAAAATGTGGATTTCATCTGGAAGATCCTCTAGGTCCCATGGGATTCTACGGCCTTTCTACAATTCTCACAGTTCATGCAGTTTACACACATGTATTGAATTCTGAGCGTGTGCCAGGCCCTGTCCAGGGACCGGAGAAATAATGGATGACCAGGTAGATCCCTGACCACTCACGAGCCCCGTGGGCTAGGTGTGGCTGCACCTGCCCAGTATAAATCATCCCACCTTGTTGCTACACAGACATGCACCTCCACACACACACATACACACATGTACTTGCTCACCCAAGCAGTCTCCCCACCACAATGATAGCAATTAACCCAACTCAGGGCATCAGCATGCACTGTATGCTAATTTACACAGCTCACATGGATTTTTATGAATGGCTGAATTCTTCAGCATAAACTGGTTGTTAGAGCCCGGCTGGCGTGGCTCAGTGGTTGAGCATCGAGCTATGAACCAGGAGGTCATGGTTCGATTCCAGGTCAGGGCACATGCCTGGGTTGTGGGCTCAATCCCCAGTGGCGGGTGTGCAGGAGGCAGTCAATCAATGATTCTCTCTCATCATTGATGTTTCTATCTCTCTCTCCGTTTCCTTTCCTCTCTGAAATCAATAAAAATATATTTTAAAAAAAGTAATAAATAATAAAGAAATATGAATGGGAAACTGAAACTCCTCCATCATGACTATAAAAAAGAAAGTCACTTTAAAATTACACCCAGCTGTATGTTAAAAAGGAAAGGCAAAGACATTGTGACCAACCCGGGAAGAATGTGTCCACCTTGCACTAAAATAGTTCCTCCATTAGTTTCTTTTATCCCCTCCTCACTCTCTGCCCATTAATTGCTCATATTGTCTGAAAATCAACTACCAGCTATTTACTGCTTTGGTTTAAAGTATCAGCCCCTGTTAAAAGGTAAATCTTCATGGTATAGATTATATGCGATGTCTTTTTCGATCATGAACTGCTCGGTGTGGTGGGAAAACTTAGCTCTTTCTATTAAGGGCAACTGACATAGACCAAATCCCTCTGGTATGGGGGCGGGGGGGGTGGTTTGACCTCGGCAGAGGTTCTGGGAGGGGCTGGACTCAGGACTGGGCTAGGCTGAGGGCTGTGGAGATTGTGGTCAAGAGCGACCACAGATGATACCTAGGGGCAACGTCACAGCTGAGACTCAAGGACATGGCCCACATGAGACATCAGCCCAGAAGGCCCGGGCAGGCAGGGAGACAGAAACCTGGGGGGTACGAATAGGGCCCGTCATAAGAAACCCTAATACAGAGTAAGCAGGTTCCAAGTGAAGGCTGAGTGTGGCATGCCAGGAGCTTCCTACGACACTGGAATATAAAGTCGCAGGGAAGTTTTGTAGAAATCTATGAAAAGGGTCAAATGCAGAAAGAAATGCGGCACGGATAAATAAATAAAGATCGGGGAAGGGAGGAGACACTGGCCCCAAATTGATGAGGAAGTCCTGAAGATGCGTTAAAAAACATCTTCATGGCCTTGAGCTAAGAAAAGGAGGAGGAGGAGGAGGAGGAAGAGGAAGAAGACGAAGAGGAGGAAGAAGGAAGAGGAGGAGGAAGAGGAGGAGGAGGAGGAAGAAGACAAAGAGGAGGAGGAGGAGGAAGAGGAAGAGGAAGAAGAGAAGGGAGGAGGAGGAGGAAGAGGAAGAGGAGGAAGAAGAGGAGGAGGAGGAGGAGGAGGAGGAGACTGAGGACGAGGAAGAAATATATCATCAACATCTGGCTTTAGCCATCCGCGGGTTTAGTGCCAACATCATCTCACCTCCCTCTGAGAGGTGCCAGGAGCTCCAGTCATCTCCATCCCCTGTGGTCTCCTTTCTCACAGATGCTAGAGCTCCCCCTCCCACATGGGTCCCGGATCCCGGAGGAAACAGTCAGGATGGGACACCGAGTTCAGAGATGAACAGGGCAACTGAATTAGGAAAACGGTGTTTTCTTTCTGCTAGTTTACCCCCCACCACCTGAGAAGTAACTTGAGTCCAAACCTCCCCAGGGCTGGACCCTGGCTTTGTTCTTCCAGGTCCCGCCTCCTTAAAGGCTGTCACCACCCTCATCGGACATGGTTGCTGGTACTGTCCTGTCTGCCTTCCTCTCTAGAGAAACATCCCATCAGGGCAGGGAGCTTTCTGTCTGACCTCGTGAGGCCCCTCTGCCTGTCCGAGTCTGGGGCACGCTCACTCCTGGTTACGTGTTTGTGGAAGAAATGAATGAAAGGATCCATTCATCACCTCCAGCTTGTTTCACAGATCAACCACCGCGATTTGAAAATACACCTTTTTTTTTTTTCCAACTACAATAAATAACCACCAAACCTCTCCAAATGCTGGCCTTGTCCTGAGGCTGCTGTGTCTCCATCAGACTCCAGTCCCAGGCCAAAGGCATTGGCTGAACAAAGGTCTTGGTTAAAAAATCACAGATCCAGGCCCAAGGCCTGTCGGTGTGCAGCAGAGGGTTTCTTTGTCAGAGGAAAATTCCTTCTCCCCGCCTCTCACAAGCACACGGCTTCTAGCAGCCCTCTCTGCTCACACCCCTCTCCATCTAAGGATGCAGCTTTGTGAAGGCAGGAAAGATAAGGAAACAGAGTTCTGAAAAGATTACGAGAAAGCAGCCTGGCCTTGGATTTTAAGGCTCAGACAGAAACAGACCCTTCAGCTTAAGCTCCGCTTGGAAATGTGGGCTCATTAATGCTCCTTAAAGGGAAAGGGACCCCAAAGGACTGATTGCGACACAGGGCTGGCAAAAGCCGGTTACAGAGAAAAGAGAATGCAGGCGCTTGGCTTTCTCTAAAGCAGCGGTTCTCAGCCTGTGGGTCGCGACCCCTTCGGCGGTCAAACGGCCCTTTCACAGGGGTCGCCTAAGACCATCCTGCAGATCAGAGATTTACATGACGATTCATAACAGTAGCCACATGACAGTGATGAAGTAGCAACGAAAATAATTTTATGGCTGGGGGTCACCACAACATGAGGAACTGTATTTAAAGGGCCAGAAGGTTGAGAACCGCTGCTCTAAAGGCTGTCCCCCAGGGACAGACACGACCATTTTCTAGTGTAACTTAGAAAGGTTCAGTAAGAATGTTTTTCCGTTGCTTTGCAGTTTGGCGGCGCACAGTGTTCCGTTCCCAGACCTCCTGGAAACCTCGCTATTGAGAATCATGGCATCGCCAGCGCCTGCCACACTGAGCGCCCACTAATTGCCATGGTTCCTCCTCTTTCTTCCGCAGGTCCCCCGACATTCGCCACACGGGAGAGAGCAGCAGAGCGAAGAGCACAGAGCCCTCATTCTGCAGAAGCCGCGCAGCTCCGGGGAGCTGGAACCAGAACCCCCAGAGCTGCAGTTGGGCGCTCGCCCGGGGGGTGCCCGGACACTGCAGGTAGAGCAACGCCATCGGCTATCTAAGCAACAGAGATGCCCCGAAGCTGCCGTTCTCCCCAACAGGACCTATTTCAGGGAGGCTGCCCCGCTCTGTGGGCTCTGAGATGGCAGCCCTAGCACACGAGTAACACCCGCCAACCCTCCACTTGTAATTTCCCTCGGAGGCTGTGTCCAAACACCATCCTAGAGAACTGGGGGCAGGATGGATGACCTTTGGCTCTGACATGGAACTTTGGCTCTTACGTTGAACTTTGGGTCTGACATAGATGGGTGTCAGTGTTCCTCCCGGGTCCCCTTTCCTGCCTCTGGGGACCCCGCTCCCCACTGCGGCAATGTGCTTCTGTTTTGGACAGATCACGCCCTCTGGAGTCTTTGGGGGAACTGCCTCCAGACTCCTGGAGTTGCCATGTGCGGGGGACCGGGGATTTCCTCCCCCAGCCCCTCACCTGGTCATTTACAAGACGGTCACTTAGGATTCAGGTGACCTCCATGGCCACGGGACAGAATGGGGAGACGCAGGGACAGATGCTCTGGGCCCACACAGAGCAACAACCCGTCCCGATGGCCCCTATCACTGGTTATCCACCCAGACAGGGTAACAGTCCAGGGAAGGGAAATACAAGGGATCGTTTTCTTTGAAAATTATGTACCTAAAAAAGAGAATCTCTCACCAGAGAAAATGTATATATCAATACAACTCTGATTTCCACCAGAGGGACAATGAGCCCAAAGCATCCACTTTTCAGAGAGGCTGAGTGAGTTCGGAGCACACACAGACAGATCCTTTGCTCAACTGATTTTAAAAACAGGGGGGCCCAGTCAGCCATGGCTCAGTGTCAACCTATGAACCAGGAGGTCACGGTTTGATTCCCAGTCAGGGTACATGCCCGGGTTGTGGGCTCGGTCCCCAGTGTGAGGTGAGCAGGAGGCAGCCGATCCATGATTCTCTCTCATCATTGATGTTTCTCTCTCTCTCTCTCTCTCTCCCTCTCTCTCTCTCTCTCTCTCTCATCAATAAAACTATATTTTTTAAAAAGAGGGGAGACATGGGTACCCCTTCATGTAAGGACATGGGAGTCTCCCTCTGTCCCAGAGGCAGCTGGCAAAGGCCGTGCTTTGAAACTGCTCCTTGCGCCAAAGGCCTGCGTGCTATCTGTGAATGCCCATCGCGTTCTCTGGAAGGTCTACCAGTTTCCTCAATTTGTCCACTTCTCTTTCGTCAAAGCCCTTTTACTTTCCTTATCTCCAAAATAAACCATGATGGCCACTTTCTGTTTTGGGGGTAGAGGAGGGCTTATCTCTGTTTATTTACAGATTTATATGCCGTGTACTCCCAGCAGGACCCGAGGCCACTCGCAGCTCCGACACATGGCACAAAAGGCACAACAGGACATTTAAGCAGAGAGCAGAAACAGCCCACAGGAA
>NW_006286241.1:418311-426783 GCF_000327345.1 Myotis davidii
AAATGTCGAAATTATTGCTGATCTAAGTTTCCCAGCTACTAACAGCAAAAGAGGAGCATGTTGTGGCTGCCTGGCTTTGGTTTCATAACATCGTACAGCTCGTAAATTTCTCTTCCAAAGAAATTATTGCTGATCTAAGTTTCCCAGCTACTAACAGCAAAAGAGGAGCATGTTGTGGCTGCCTGGCTTTGGTTTCATAACATCGTACAGCTCGTAAATTTCTCTTCCAAAGTAACCACACTGGCTAGGGCAACGCAGTTATTCTTGAAATCCCTCTGGAAACAAAGTGACCTGGATACTGAGGGTCCAAGTCTCAGAATTGTCTCTGCAGTGACAGCTAAGAGGGTGGGGGACGGTGGCTGGATGGCGGACGGCCACTTGTACATCTCACTTCAAACAACTGCCTACACTAATGCAAACAGCATGGGAGAGCAGCCCCCATTCACGGGCACCTGTCACAAACCAGACCCCGTGCATGAGTTATTTCACCCCCACGCCCCATGGGGTTGAGTATCCTCACTGTCTTCACCCTACACTGAGGCCAGGGAGGCGTACAGAGTGGAAATGACTTGTTCAGGGCCATGCAGCTAACACAGGTAGAGCTGGGACACCGTGCCTCTTGCTATTTTGTAGCACTATCCTATATCATAAAACCCTAATATGCAAATTGACTGAACAACCGGTCACTATGATGCTCACTGACCACCTGGGGGCAGACGCTCAACACAGGAGCTACCCCCCCTGGTGGTCAGTGTGTTCCCACAGGAGGAGTGCCGCTCAGCCAGAAGTGGGGCTCACTGCTCCTTAGCGCTGTGGCGGTGGGGGGAGCCTCTCCTGCCTTCGCTGCAGGCGGGCAGTAAGGAGCGAGGGGTCCCGGACTGTGAGAGGGTGCAGGCCGGGCTGAGGGACTCCACCCCGCCTCCCAACACACACACACACGCACGCACACACACACACACACACACAGTGCACGAAATTTCATGTACCGGGCCTCTAGTGGGAGATAATTAAAACAGCTCCAAAGCCAAAAATCAATGAGCAAATGCATGTCTCCGTCAGACATAACTTCGCAGTGTTTTGTCTTTGCTTACTAATTAATAAGTGGAGAACTAGTTTGGCTTTATCGTTTTCATTATCAGTTAATTATTCTTCAGACTTTCATGTTTCCGAATGGCCCTGAATCTTTTCTTATTATCATTATTCAATTAAAACTCTGCCCCAGTTTCTATCCTCCAATAAATGCTGGAGAGATGTCTGTCGAGTGAGTGTGTGTATGTGGAAGAGAATGATAAGACAGCCTCTTATACTAAAAATACATGGAAGCAGGAAAAATAGACTGCACAGTTATTTTTTTTTTCCAAAGAAGCTCAAAATGGCACCTCAGCTCATTAACTCTAGATACGTCCCTGTGAAAACTGCGACCAAGGACCCTTCCTATGTTAGAGAAGAGAAGGGAAGAAAGTGGAGACAAAAGAGAACTCAAAATTTCAGGGAGAGCAGCTAAGTGGCCGCCTGTGAAGGATTTAAAATCAGATCTTAATTTAAAGTTATATTCAGGAACGATTTCTCTTTTGGGGGAAAGCACATGGAAAAAGTATTTTAGAGAATTTGTTTTAAATCTAGAAAGGAGAATTTGGAGGTGCATGGGTATTCATATGTTGTTATTCTCACTTTCCTGTATTTTTTCTTATTTTTTAATACCAAAAAAAACATTTTAAAGAAATCTGAAAAGAAAAAAACATGTACTTTTCTACACAAAGATATCTCTTCTTCCTAAAAGGAAAATATTATTTTCAGAACCCATTTATAAAAATAACCATCCTAGCTTTTATTCCTCTACTACTTTTCTAAATTTAAAAACAAACATGAAAAAGAATATCCCCTAAAACAGAGTAATAAAGAAAACCCTGACCTGATACTCCTGTTCTTTAAGTAGTTCTTTCTTAATAAGAATAACAAGTGGCCCTAACTGGTTTGGCTCAGTGGATAGAGCATCGGCCTGCGGACTGGGGGGTCCCAGGTTCGATTCTGGTCAAAGGCATGTACCTTGGTTGCGGGCACATCCCCAGTGGGGAGTGTGCAGGAGGCAGCTGATCGATGTTTCTCGTCGATGTTTCTAACTCTGTCTCTCTCCCTTCCTCTCTGTAAAAAATCAATAAAGTATATATATTTTTAAAAAGAATAACAAGTGATTGACAGCAAAGCAGTGGGAATGTAGTACATTCGGGCAGTATGTTAACGTCCATCAGCAACGAAGTGGCTTCTAATGAATCTGTAGCTCTATCGTTTATTAGTGGTGAGTCTTGGGCAAGTCATTTAATGTTTCAGTGCCTTACTTTTCTTATCTGCATCATGAAGAGTTTCCCGGAGTTTTCTTAGAACTAAATGAGATGCTTTGCCTATTATATACATGGAAAAAGGTAATGTAGCCAAAAGGCAGGTCTGACTGCCGGCCACAACAAAAGCCAAACTCATGCGACAGGTGCTGGTGCAAAAGGAAAGAAGTTTCTTCAGGTGCCCTAACCTGGGAGAATGGTGGACTCCTGTCTCAAAGACCATCTCCCCTTCCTGCTCAAGCCTGCGGTTCTTATAGGGATAGGGAGAGAGGGTTGTTGCTTTTTCTATCCAATTAGCTTACTAGATTTGACCTGCTCAGGCCCTATCCTTTCATTCATCTTTCTAGCCTTTGGCAGGCTCAGTGTAAGAATCTCCCCTTGGGCCATCTTGGCCAATGGGGGATACTCTTCAGTGCTCCCTGAATGTCTACCATATCAGAGGGCCTGCCAAGAAGAAACCTGGAGATGATGTAGCCCTCAGCCTGCCTCCCAATGCTGGACACAGAGGCCACATATCTAGGGGAGCCAAATCCATTGGGCATGTCCAGGCCCTCTGCACAGCCCCACTGACCCTCTGAAGTGCCCGGCCAGGCCCACATTCACCCTGCTGCCCCTCTCCGACTGAATGGTAACAGTAACAGCAATCAGTAAATCCTCCTAGGAACCCAGTCCTTTACAAATAACTGGCCTAATAAGGATGCTGTGTCCACCTGGGAAAGCTGGGATCCTCAGGTCATTTTTAGGTGAGGCACATTTAGCCCTTCTATGCAAAATAAGCCAGGATGGGTTTATTCTCATAGTTCTAATGACCAGTCTCATCTCCTGTTAAAAAAAAAAAAATTTTGCTAAAACCGGTTTGGCTCAGTGGATAGAGCGTCGGCCTGCGGACTGAGGGGTCCCAGGTTCGATTCCGGTGAAGGGCATGTACCTGGGTTGCGGGTGCATCCCCAGTAGGAGATGTGCAGGAGACAGCTGATAGATGTTTCTAACTCTCTATCACTCTCCCTTCCTCTCTGTAAAAAATCAATAAAATATATTTTTTTAAAAAATTTGAAGATCTAACTGACATAATTAAACGATTCATCAATCCTCCAGGTTTCCTTATGGCAGGCCCTCTGATATGGTAGACAGTCAGGGAGCAGTGGAGAGTATCCCCCAAGATGGCCCAGGGGGAGATTCTTACACTGAACAGCATCCCACTAGCTCTAGAAGGGCGCTTCTGAAGAGTGGTACCTGTGCTGTGCCAGCACAGCCAAAGGTGAACCTGAGGAGGGGCGGTGAAGGACTGAAGAAAAGACCGACAAGAGAATACAGCTGGGGCTCGGTGGATCTCCCGTGCCTGGATGAGGGCACAAAAGACCCAGCCTGCAGGCTGATGCTTTATTTTATAGTCTGATTAAAACAGGGGTAGATGAACATGTATACAAATGTTCTTGATTTGGCAACACTTGCTGCGCCTCCCACAGCCCATTAGCTACTTGGGAAGGAATTAGGGAGGGCTACAAGGTCAGGCTTCATTATGCTAGGAGAGCTCTGCCCTCCAGGCTGGGACTTGTCTGTGGCCCTGCCACCGGTCAGCCCGAGGCCTGACCCTAGAGCCGCTCCCTCCAGGTACCAGATGGAAGGTTCTTATAGGCACAAACTGGGCAGGACAAGAAGGTTATGAGCCAAAGAAAAGAAAGGGTTGCTTCAGTCCAGCACATCTTTTGGAGGGAAGGAAATGACAAGGGTCAAGAAAGCTAATCAGGAAACTTGAGATCGATGGAAGGTCACATTGCCGGGACAGGCTGAATACAACAATTAAGTTCTGTTTGCCATCATGGTGGCAAACGACTCCACGTTGGGCCGGTTATTCCTTTTATTTCTAAGCAGGTCACAACCGGGTGTCTCCTCCTCAAGGGTGGCATTGGGAGAAGCAAGCGCACTCCATGAGCTGACTTGTAATAAGCCTCTAATTTGCTTGGCTCCGGGCCTGTTTATTTCCCTGACCTGCCGGTGCCCGAAACAGCTCTAATGAGGCTTCCAGTAACTCCAGACCCCTGAGTTACTGCAGCTTAAAAAATTGGTATGTAAAGAGGGGCAAGCTGGGTCAGGGCCTGGGGGGCTGTGGGGGAAGATGGGGTACCTAGGGTGAATGAAAAGGACAAGAGAACCATCTACCAGTGTGATTACAGGATGCCCTCCCCAGGGTTTAACTCAATACAGAGTGAGTCTCCCCTTCTGACGGCATTTGTCATCTCCTGCAGGAGCAGGTTTGCCATGAGCAGAATGAGAGAGAGAGAGAGAGAGAGAGAGAGAGAGAGAGAGAGACTCAATGTCCAAAGGGAAGGTAGAAAGAGAAATGTATGGCTGAAAGGCCCAGAAATACTCCTGGAGAAAAGCGTAACAGCTCTGTTAAACCTGCTGCCTCGCTAGACCCTCTCGGTGAAGAATGGCCTGTACCCTCCTCCATAGACAGGAGAAAGGCAATGCCACCTTAAGTACGTGGCTCTGGTCGCCCCTCACGGCCCAGCAAGCTGAGCACATGGCTGAAACGGGCAGCCAAGCCCTTGTCCAATATGACCCCAATCCTATCACTGCAGCTTTGTGTCCACTCGAGGGCCTCTTCCCCAGTCGAGATCAGATGCCACCATTATTTTCCTCTAAGACATTCTGTCACAGAGATTACACAATCCCTTGTTTTAAAAAAGTGAAGGGATTAAGCAAAAACAAAACAAAACAAACCCTCGTAGCCTAGCCAGAGTGGCTCAGTGGATAGAGCGTCAGCCTGCAGACTGAAGGGTCCCAGGTTCCATTCTGGCCAAGGGCACATGCCGGGGTTTTGGGGTTTGATCCCCAGTGGGGGGCAAGCAGGAGGCAGCCGATCCATGATTCTCTCTCATCATTGATGTTTCTGTCTCTCTCTCCTTCTTCCTTTCTCTCTGAAATCAATAAAGAAATATATATATGTATTTTTAAAAAACAAAACCCTCATAGACACAGTCAAAATTGAGAGCTGAAACCCTTACACACAAAAACTCTTAAAGGTCCACAATTCGTTTTTAAAGGGCTTCTGAGATCCAAACTATTGAGAACCACTTCTCTAGCCCTAAATATCCAGCAACTCCAAATTTTTCTGCTGAGATTGGGTACCCCTCCCACCCCCACCCCACCCCACCCCACCAGGCAGCCCTTTTTAACAAGATATCATATCATTCTGAGTTCTTGCATGACCACACCCAGCCCCCTAGTAACACTTTGCCTCAACCAATCGGTAATGCAGGTCACACCTGCGATTTCTTCTCAGCAGCCATAGAGAAGTCAGCCTGGCTCAGGTCCCGCCCCTCTATACTTCTCAGTGTGAGTCGGACACAAGGTCACTGGCCCTCACACTGCTCAGGACATATCTCAAGCTCAGAGCTTGAGGGAGAAAGCACAACTCCACACTCCCTTGTGGGTGAGGGGCAGGGACTTAGTCCAGCAGCGCTCTCCAAAATCGTTCTCCCTCTCCAACAATTCTCAGCTCCTTCATACCCACAAGGTGGTGAGAAGCAGTGAGGGGTCTGAGAATACTGTAAATTCTCAGCCCTAAATTCTCCCTCTTCTGAACCCCTATGATATGTTGCTTATATTCCTCTCGTGGTTTTGAGGTCTGATGATGTTCACGGTCATGTATAAACCCCGATTAACCAGAATGAAAGCTGCTGGAGAGTGTGGTTTATTCATCTCTTAACCCATGGCTCTTAAAAGAGCTCCGTGTTGTAACTCATTTTATATTTCCAATTCGTCTTTGTGATTTTTTTGTATTTGCTTTTGTTTCTATCATTTTTATGTTTTCGTGGATTTTTTTCTCTTGCTATTTTGAAAGGTCTATAGTCTATGTTGGGTTCTGCCTGGGATTAGCTGTATAACTAAGTTATGTACACCTTTATTGTGCCTTAACTTCTGACACAATAAAAGCAAGGAATGATTAACACAAATCCAGGAGAGTAATTGCCTTGCGGGGAGGAGGGGGGGCGCGGGGAGCGGTAGGCTGTAGGATGGGATTAGGCTAGAACACATAGGTAGATGCAAATTATGGTAATTTTCTCTAGATCCTAAATTGGATGGTGGGCTCCAAGCGATCGCTGTGCTATAATGTTTTGTAGTTTATATACTCTTATTTATATTGTCATGTGTACATACAATGCTATTTAAAATCCAAAAATCTAGTTACCAAAAAACTTGCTAATTGTTGACTTTCTCCACTCCCTTCCATTTGTCTGCCTATCAGCACCCCTGCCCAATCTCAGCATACTACTTTTCACTATTATCTCCTTGACTTCTTATCCTGTCTGTTTTGGGTAAACTACTATGTAGCAGTTAGTGAAAAAATACAAAAAAAAAAGAAAAAAGGCATGCATACCCCCCAAAAATACTTACAAATCATGTAAACAAATAGTGTTGTGGGGTTATGTATGACAATATTTTCCGTGGAATTATTGTTTGCTACCTCATCATGTGAATTAAAATCTCAAAAAGAGCCGAAACCGGTTTGGCTCAGTGGATAGAGCGTCGGCCTGCGGACTGAAAGGTCCCGGGTTCGATTCCGGTCAGGGGCATGTGCTTTGGTTGCGGGTGCATCCCCAGTGGGGAGTGTGCAGGAGGCAGCTGGTCGATGTTTCTCCCTCCCTCATCGATGTTTCTAGCTCTCTGTCGCTCTCCTTTCCTCTCTGTAAAAACTCAATAAAATATATTTAAAAAAAAATAAAATAAAATAAAATCTCAAAAAGAAACAATAAATGTAGCAGTATAACCTTCTTACATATACAGCAATAAAAATATTATACTACTAGAGGCCCAGAGCACAAAATTCATGTATGGGTGGGTCCTTAGTGGCTGCCAGCTACTGGCCCACTGCATCGCCAACCCCTGCCATGTTTCGCGCTGCCCCCTGGTGGTCAGTGCATGTCATAGCGAGCAGTTGAACCCTCGTTTGAACAATTCTCCCTGTTGACAATTTGCACATTAGGCTTTTATTATATAGGATTTTGTACATTGTTTTAATCAGAAGAGTCTTAAATTTTCAGACTAGGAAACAACAGTCTCTTCGGATGAATGGCTTTAGCAGATTATAAAAGCTAAAACTGTTGGCAAATTTGCAGCTAAAAAAGTAGCTGCATGCTAATGCGCTATTTAAACATGCATCAGATAAGTGAGAGAAAGGCAGGCCTGTCAAAACAGACAACACACCTACATTGTTTTAATCAGAAGAGTCTTAAATTTTCAGACTAGGAAACAACAGTCTCTTCGGATGAATGGCTTTAGCAGATTATAAAAGCTAAAACTGTTGGCAAATTTGCAGCTAAAAAAGTAGCTGCATGCTAATGCGCTATTTAAACATGCATCAGATAAGTGAGAGAAAGGCAGGCCTGTCAAAACAGACAACACACCGGAATACAGAACACCTCAGAGCTGGAGAATTAAAATGGTCCCCCATCTCCTTCCTCACAGAACAAAAGGGGGTGGCGCCCACAACCCAGGCATGTGGCCTGACTGGGAATGGAACCTCGACCTCCTGGTTCATAGGTTGATGCTCAACCACCCATGAGCAGAAACTGCATTTTTTTAAAAAAAAATTAGCTCACGGTTTATCAATCAACTTCAAATTAGCATAAGAGTGGTTTTGCCAGGAGTGGATCTAACTCCAGCCTAAAGGAAACGCTGGCATTTGAGTTAGCCTGTCGTGGGTAAACGTGGAGGCGCCCACAGCATTCGGAGACAGGAAAGCAGTCCTGGACCCCAGGGCTCCAGGTTGCAACCGGAGCTGAAGGTGCGCTTTGCAAATCAAACCTCCATCCGCAACAGCAAATGTCACAGAGAGCTGGGGACCTGGGGGACAGCCGAGTGCACGTGGCGGCTGACATTATCTTTCCCGGAACCCCTTCTCCAAATAGCAGGGGCGCCCTGGGGGCGGCCAAATCACCGAAATGCCCCTCAGAGGAAAAGCTTTTGTGGGTTTTGTCGATGTGGTCAATGCAAGACGCGCAACACGCTGCGTCCTGTCTTCACCCTCCTGGGGACTCGCGGTCACACTCCTTTTCCTCGGGAACAGCTGTGCTCCTGACGGGGCGGCATGGAGCAGGACCCTGGGACCTCGGGGGGGGGGGGGGGGGGC
>NW_006286241.1:426797-427678 GCF_000327345.1 Myotis davidii
GGCTCTCCTTCCTCTCTCTCCCTCCTAAAGGGCAGTGACATGTCAAAGCACTGACATTTCTCCTGCGGCTTCTGACTCAGCACCTTTTGTTGAATGCCTTAGTCACAGAAACGCTGCCTCGGTTTGGTTCTGACACCAGTCACCCTCTGCACCTCCCGCGGCCCCAGCTCGGTCTGTTCTGCAGAGTGTCCCCCCGAGCTCTGCACCAGGAACCCTGTGCGTTGGCAGCATTTATCAGCCATGCCTTCCTGAGCACCTGCTAGGCCCCAGGCGCTATGCCGGGCACACACAGGGGAGGGGAAGGTGCACAATGTACAAAAATAAATAAATAAATGACCTCAGCATGGAGCAGACAATGAGATGAGATTGAAGCAAGTGCCTTAAGAAGCAAGCAGAGACCACTTCATGGGAAAACACAAAGGTCCAAGTAGGAAGCTATGGGGTTTTTTGATATAGATTAGATAGATATAGATATATATAGATATAGAGATAGAGATAGAGATAGAGATAGAGATAGATATAGATATAGGAATAGGTATAGGTATAGATATAGATATAGATATAGGTATAGATATAGATTAGATATAGATATAGATATAGGTATAGGTATAGGTATAGGTATAGGTATAGGTATAGGTATAGATATAGATATAGATATAAAAGCCTAAGCAACCGAACGACCTGTCGCTATGATGCGCATTGACCACCAGGGGGCAGACACTCAAAGCAGGAGCTGCCCTCCGGTGGTCAGTGTGCTCCTACAGCCAACCTCCAGCGGCCCCTCCCCCTGGCCAACTTCCCACAGCCCTGATCAGCCGGATCACCAGCCAGGCTGAGGGACCCCGCCCATGCACAAATTCGCGCACTGGGCCTCTAGTTCA
>NW_006286241.1:427759-450669 GCF_000327345.1 Myotis davidii
AGAAACACCAATGATGAGAGAGAATCACCGATCGGCTGCCTCCTGCACGCCCCACACTGGGGATCAAGCCTGCAACCCGGGGATGTGCCCTGACTGGGAATCGAACCGTGACCTCCTGGTTCCTAGGTCTTTGCTCAACCTCTGAGCCACGTTGGCCAGGCAGCAGCTATGTTTTAGAATGGGAAGAACTCGGAGAAATAGATCACTCGTGGATGACTTCCAAGGAGAGGTAACTGTATGTACTTAAAAGCACAGAAATGAGGATGTACAGGAGACGGCTGGGAAAGAACATGTAGCCCCACTTACTAGTAGCCACGGCCTAGGGAGCTCGCTGAGGAAAAGATGGGGAGGGTGGAGCATCCATCTTGCAGTGGCCTACAGTTTCCTACATCTTCCAAGGAATTCATTAGGCAGCTGGTCCCATGGTCAGTTGGAGCCACTTTTCTGGAGTCTAATCCTGACATCCTTTCCAAAGAAGCGACAACTGTGACGATGACTGGTCAGCTCGCAGGGCACTGCACGACTCTCCCGTGGACTAGGCCTCTTGGATTTAGCTCTGTTTTCCCTGGCCTTTCTCCAGCTCTGCGGAGTAACCGGACCCCTTTGCAGGAGGTAATGCAAAGGGCAGGGCTGTACCCCAACCTGATTATTTTATCAACTGCCATCACTGCCCAAATCGAATGACAGCCCAGGCATAAGGGAGAGCGATGGTGCGAGCTGAGCAGTGGAAACACGCGACAGACACGGGAACAGAATGTTGTGCAATGTGGTCGCGGACCGTGTGCTTGAAGAACCACGGGTCCTGCCCCGACAGTAAAGGGGGAAATGCATGCTGCTTTAGGGCTGCAATTGGTCATGGGAGCTGGGAAGGTGATAGGAAAATGCAAAACGAGAAAAGTGGCTGCTCAAGAAACAACAGGAACCGGGTTCGATTCCCAGTCAGGGCACATGCCAAGTTGCGGGCTCGATCCCCAGGAGGGGGCGTGCAGGAGGCAGCCGATCAATGATTCTCTCTCATTGTCGATGTTTCTCTCTCTCTCCCTCTCCCTTCCTCTCTGAAATCAATAAAAATATATTTAAAAAATGTTATAAACTGCCATCACTGCCCAAATCGAATGACAGCCCAGGCATAAGGGAGAGCGATGGTGCGAGCTGAGCAGTGGAAACACGCGACAGACACGGGAACAGAATGTTGTGCAATGTGGTCGCGGACCGTGTGCTTGAAGAACCACGGGTCCTGCCCCGACAGTAAAGGGGGAAATGCATGCTGCTTTAGGGCTGCAATTGGTCATGGGAGCTGGGAAGGTGATAGGAAAATGCAAAACGAGAAAAGTGGCTGCTCAAGAAACAACAGGAACCAAGCGGGTGATGTAACATGAATTCTGCGGATGGGCCCCAAATCCACAAGCATTTAATTGAGGGGAGAGTATGGTCTGTGTTTACGATGCTATGGCAATAAAAGAATGGAATGTGTTACATCAAACAACACGTCTCTAGAGAAATTACTTCTCTGGAAAGACATTACAGAAACCAGGCAGACTCCGTCCACGTATTCATCTACTGGATATTTGTAAGGTATTAATAAGAGTGTAACTTATTTATTTTCTCTAGAGAAAGATAAGAGGCACGCTGACAGGTTTTTAAAAAATGCTTTCCTGCCATGAGGATGGTGGTGACTCATTTGTTTATTCATTCCACGGGATTTATAGAACCTACATTTTGTTGGGAATTAAAAACATAAAACTACCAAAAAAAACTGGCCCTTCCCTACTGCATAGTGGGGAAAACACATAAACAAAAGATTGTGCCATCAGAGTGCTAAGCGGTGTCATAAAAGCATGTACAAGAGGCCCCGCCGGCGTGGCTCAGTGGCTGAGTGTTGACCTATGAACCAGGAGGTCACAGTTCGATTCCTGGTCACCAGGGTTGCAGGCTTGATCCCCACTGTGGGGCGTGCAGGAGGCAGCTGATCCATGATTCTTTCTCATCATTGATGTTTCTATCTCTTTCTCTCCCTTCCTCTCTGAAATCAATAAATATATATTTTTTAAAAAGCATATTTGGAACAACATAGTATGAAGCAAATCCTAACAAGAGACATTGAACTAATAATTCGTGGCAGTGAGGATAGAGAGAAAGGGACGCATTCAAGAAATATGGAAGTGAGCCCTAGCCGGCGTGGCTCAATGGATAGAGTGTTGGCCTGCAGACTGAAGAGTTGCGGGTTCGATTCCGGTCAAGGGCACATGTCCGGGTTGCAGGCCTGATTCCCCAATGGGGGGTGTGCAGGAGGCAGCCGATCAATGGTTCTCTCTCATCACTGATGTTTCTCTCTCTCTCCCCCTCTCCCCTCCTCTCTGAAATCAATGAAGAAATATGGAAGTGAGGATTCTCGAGGACTTGGTGTGACTATTGAGAGGAGAGTAAAGGGTTTGGGGGACCAGGGAAACAGTTGTTGGTGGTGGGACTCATCTCCTACAAGAGATTCTCAATGACATCATCGATGCATTTGTCCGGGAAGTCTCTCCGTGGGGACGGAATATTTAAAGGGCTGAAAGAAGAAAACTGTCAACCAAGAATGCTGTCACCCGGAAGCCACTATGCCCTAATGGTAACAGACCAGTGGTAACGCTCTCCAGACAGCAAGCCGGACACAGAGAACGGATGGAGAGTGAATGTATAAATATACGATCCCCCTGACCTAGTTCCAACAAGCCATTTATTAGTCATCTCCATAGAAAACTCATTAACGTTTCCTTCCCCCACAGACCTCTGTTTCCTTCCTTCTGCCTGGCCTGCGTGTTACTCCAAGTCCCCGCTGACTCATCTACTCAGGCTTGGTTCTGTGGTGAAACCCAACTCATATCAAATAGCCCTCAGTCACTCTGCCACCTCTTCCTAATTACACACGTATCTCCTCTCCATAGAAGTGCACCGAGCGGCTTGTTTCTCTGCCCATCAAGTAGGCAGCACAGGTGAGTCTGTGGGCTGGGTGCCTGCAGGTGCCCGGCGAAGCAGCACGGTGTGTTGTCTGGAGGACTGGAAGGATGGGGTGTTCTGTTCCATTTTGCTCGGTCATGTTACAGCTTACGCTGAGGGCACAGAGCAGAGCTCATGTGAAGCCCCCGATGCCCCTCTTCATTCCCTCTCTCCACCCGAGAGGGAGACGGGGGTAAGAGGAGAATGAGGTCTGGGTATGAATCCCAGGGCAGGGGTTCTGCAGTTCAAAAACTCAGGATGCCCAGCTGGTGTGGCTCAGTGGTTGAGGGTCAACCTATGAACCGGGAGGTCACGGTGCGATTCCTGGTCAGGGCACATGCCCAGGATGCAGGCTCAATCCCCAGTAGGGGGCGTGCAGTTGACAGCCGATCAATGATTCTCTCTCATCAATGATGTTTCTATCTCTCTCCCCCACTCCCTACCTCTCTGAAATCAATACAATTCATTAAAAACAAACTCAGGATGAGCGATTCTGAGGGCCCTTTATTTCTGCTTAGCTGTCATTCTTGAAAATTAGAGGCCAAGCTGAATGAATTCAAGAGGACAGGCTCACGGAGGATTTGTAGTGGCCTCCCTCGTGTTCTGTGGGAAGACCTACCTGCGAAGTTTCCCAGCCACAGCCGGACGAGGACATAAAAGTCCCCAGAGCTAGCTCCCATGGCCACGCCGACGCCTCACTCTGTCGCGTCGGGTCATAGAAGTCGCCCCCTTCCCTGGTCACAGAAGATGCCTCAGAAGCTGAGGTGGGAGGGATGCTGGAATTCACTACCTTCTCCCTGCGGTAAGCTCCGTGCTGGACAGAGCTCAGTCTTCCCAGTTTGGCTCAGACCAAATTGTAAACAAACCTTTTCAAGAGTGTCTGCTTTCAGTTCTGGGAAAACTGAGAACGACAACCAATAGGAAGCCAGAGGACAGAGAAGCTCAGTTCTATGTGTCTTAAGAGAAACCTCAAGCTCACACTCACAGCATTGGAAGGCAATGGATTGGTTCCGGTTTCCTCTTTTTTTTTTTTTAAGAGAGAGAGACAGCGCAAGAAAGAAACATCAATGTGAGAGAGACACATTGATTAGTTTACTTCCTACAAGCACCCTGACCAGGGCCAGGGATCCAGCCTACAACCTAGGTATGTGCCTTTGACCGGAATCGAACCCAGGACCCTTCCTTCAGTCTGTGGGCTGATGCTCTATCCACTGAGCCAAACCTGCTAGGGCTGGTTTTCTCTGATCTTGTTCCCTGGACTGAAAGAGGGGGGAAAAAAGAGGTAATGGTGCTGGTGAGCACAGACGATGGCACCTTGGGGCTGGCAGGAGCCATAGCAGGCTGCATCTATTCACGTATTTCAGTAAAAAGAAGGAGATTCCTTCCTAGAGAGGGAGCCAGGGGAAAGGTGTTCTACTCTTCCTTTTCAATACGTTCCCAGTTTCCATGGAGACCAAGGTAAAGCTGCTACACAGATTCTTCTTGTGCAAGCCAGAGTGACGTCATTATGCCTGGGGAGGGACTCCCGCCTCTGCCCCCGACCTCCTTTTCATTCCACCTGTGTGGGAAGCTCGCCATTCAGACCCCTGAAGTGGGAGTCGGGTCGGGGCCAGCCGTGTAATTGGCAGGACCCCGTGCAACATAAAAATGCAGGCTCCTCGTTCGAGAAGCAAGAGGGAAGTGTGAGAGACACTAAACCAGAAAGCTCTCTCCTTCCTCCCACAGTCTCGCTCAACTCCTCAGGGTGCAAGTTACTGTTGCTCTAAGGAAGGCCAAATTGAAGTTGTAAATTAATAGGGTGACTAGGACGGTTCACCTTTAGCATACCCATTTGAACTGCAAACCTAAGAGCCTTTCCCTAAGGCAGAAAGATGGAGAGGATGCCATTCCTACTGCGTAGCTCATCACGCGCGTGTGTTTTGTCCACCAGAACACAACTACCTCAGCGCCGTTTTATCTGTGCGCATTCGACCCACACACCCTACCATCAGCTTCCTGGCGAGGAAGAGGGGACTAAGAAAGAGGAAGAAGGCGCTGCCCTATCTTTGCCTTTCCTCCCAGGTCACCATGTTCAGTGGGAGAAAGGGTGTGACAGGGTTCCTTTCTCATCGGGCAGTGATGGCCAACCTAGGACACGCGTGTCAGAGGTGACACGCGAACTCATTTTTTTGGTTGATTTTTCTTTGTGAAATGGCATTTAAATATATAAAATAAATATCAAAAAATATAAGTCTTTGTTTTACTATGGTTGCAAAGATCAAAAAATTTCTATATGTGACACGGCACCAGAGTTCAGTTAGGGTTTTTCAAAATGCTGACACGCCGAGCTCAAAAGGTTCGCCATCACTGCCCTAGAGGTTTCTTAGACGCCATTGCCTTCTCCTTTGAAAGAAACTATGGTTGCCATGGCCAGCATGGCTTTAGGACCTCCGTGCTGCTGTTAACTCAGCCATGACCTTCGCACATACCTTGTCCTCCGTGCGGGCTTCTGGCGTTGGCAACCTCAGAGCCTGGACGCTGTTACCATCCATCCCAGCAACAAACACCCCAGCAAAGATTCTCCCAGGTTCACCTGCTCCCCAGTCCAATTGCTCAATGTCTTTCCCGCTCCCTTTGGTCTGCAGTGTTGGCAAAAGCGGCTCCGTCTTAAACGGACGAGTCAGATCCCGACAAAGTTAGTGAAATGGGTTGCCTGGGTCCCTTGTCCAAAGATCAAGAATAAGGACTGGAGGTTTCACTTTGAAAGCAGCTGTCGAGCCCACACGAAGACTCCGCTCACGATGGTTTGTCGCGCGTGTCCCTTCTCAGCGGGTACTGCCGCCAGAACCAGGAACCTGTTTACAAGAAATCAATGTTGGAAAATGACAAGAACGGTGACAGAGCAGAAAGCACTGTGCAAAAGGAACCCCGTGCACAGCCCCTGATGAGAGAGATAGACGTGAAACTTGATCAACGCCTCAAATGGGACCCGTGGCCACCGGCTTCCCTGGTGAGAATTCTTTCTGCAGTCCTGTGGCGGGAATCGCTGTAAGGATGCTCTTTACCAGTTCAGCACCAGAGCACATGTGTGTTCCTTAAATGAAAAGTACCTCTACTGCCTGCCCATGTTGTTATATGAATTAGGGAAGGAGTGGGTCATATACAAATTCCTTATGCATTTTGTAGATGGCGAAAACACAAACCCCCAGGTAAACTTTTCTGTGTGTATGTTTTTTTTTAATTTTTATTTTAATATATTTTATTGATTTTTTACAGAGAGGAAGAGAGAGGGATAGAGAGTTAGAAACATCGATGAGAGAGAAACATGGATCAGCTGCCTCCTGCACACTCCCTACTGGGGATGTGCCCGCAACCAAGGCACATGCCCTTGACCGGAATCGAACCTGGGACCCTTGAGTCTGCAGGCTGATGCTCTATCCACTGAGCCAAACCGGTTAGAGCTTTTCTGTGTTTTTTAAAAATACATATTTTATTGATTTTAGAGAGGATGGGAGAAGGAGAGAGAGAGAGAGAGAGAAACATCAATGATGAGAGAGAATCATGGATCGGCTGCCTCCTGCATGCCCCACTGGGGATCGAGCCGGCAACCCAGGCATGTGCCCTGACTGAGAATCAACCGTGACCTCCTGGTTCATAGGTCAGCGCTTAACCACTGAGCCATGCCAGCTGGGCTCTGTATGCATTTTGATGGTAGGTAGAAGGTGAAATTCATCCATGAAACCCTGTATATGTTATTATTTGCAAAGCTTTAACTTTTACATAGGAGATAACTGCTTCTGCACTTCTGTGCTTTTTCTTCAGGAAGAAAAAAATCACTACTTAGCAAAGTTATAGTCATAACTTCGCTCACTCATGCCATAAGATTTGACCTTCATTCATTTATCTACTGGCTTAGGGCTGAAATTTATGGGAAGCAGAAACTCACAATAAAAAGGGAAGTTATTTTTATAGCTTGATTTTTCCCGTATTCCCCAAAGAATGAAAGTTATTACCTCAGTAAATCTCTGCAGCTTGGTTTTAGTATTAAATATTAAATAAATATTGTGAATTTACCAAACTGACTTGGCAGAACCTTCCACAGCCTCATACTTCGCTTTTATTCAAATCTGCTGATCTTGCTATAAATTTCTCCTTTTGGAAATAACGTTGCATAACTACGTTTACTCTATTTCTGCTCCTGTAGTAGCAGCTTTAATCCTTGACATAATTAAGGTTTAACGTACCCTGTCAACAGCTGTTGGACTATTTCGCTTGCACGATGCTTGAATTTCATCCCAAATCCTCACCAGTGTCCTATCCCTGCTGTTGTCTGGGCATTACAGAGGCTCATTCTTCTACCAGATAAATATTGAGGACCTACTATGTGGCAGGGAGTGCTATTTAGACATTTCAGGATCACAAGGATGAACAACACAGATGAAAGGCTGTTCCATTCTAGTGGAGGGAGGTGAAATAAGTCAACACATGTGTTAACTTCAGATAGTCAGATGCTTGAAAAGAAAAAATGATACAGGCTGATACCAGCAGCGATTCCCCGTGCGTTCACATCATGTGCACAAAACCTGATGGCGTCCGCAGAGCACTGGCGTGCAGGCACCAGGCTGTGTGTAGCGAAGGCAACCGGCTCTGGACTCGGGGTATGCCAGGCTCCTTAGGGCTGGGCACCCATGCCACCCGTTAGCAACACACCCATGTACAAGGCGCCCTGGCTGGGAAGCTCTGCTACAGTGAGTGACTAAGGTGGGGAGTGGGGGACTCTGTAACGTAGGATCATCAAGGAAGGCCTTTTGAGGAGGTGACATCTGAGCAAGACCTAAATGATGGGGAGGAGCTGTTACATGTGGGCCTGGGGAGGAGCAGCCAAGGCAAAAGCCCTGAGGCAGGGAAGCCACTGGCCCACCCACTTGGGGAAGGAAGACCAATGAGCTGGAGGCTGGTGAGCAAGCGGGGCTCACCCCGGGGCCTGCAAGCTGCTGTGAGGAGTTGAGATTGGTTAGGTCAGGAGAAGAGGGGCATGATCTGACTTACATTTCTCTAAGGTCACTCCTGCCGCGGTGTGGAGACTACGTCTGCAGAAGCACAAGCATGGAAACTGGAGACCAGCCGGTGAAAAAGAACACTCCAGTCAGATGATGTGGTTTTTAATCCTGTCTCCTCCTCAAAACTCATCCAATCCCTGGACAATGTGGTCAGTGGTTAGAGCATTGAAGGGTGGTGAGTTCGATTCCTGGTCAAGGGCATGTACCTGGGTTGCAGGTTCGATCCCCGCCAACAGGGGTGTATGCGGGAGGCAACCAATTGATGTGTCTCTCTCACATTGATGTTTCTCTCCCTCTCTTCTCTCTTCTCCTCCCCACTCCCTTCCACTCTCTCTAAAAATCAATGGGAAAAATCTCAGGTGAGGATTAACAAACAAATAAAAAAACTCATCCAAGTTACTTAACTACTAGGTGTATACTTTAGAATCTATACAATGGGGATATCAACAATTAACATATATCTGTAAGAGGCACTGTTAGCGTCAATGGCGTCTGATACTTGTGGGGACTTTGAAAAACACAGCATTTTATGTGTCTGGGAATGAAACTCCGCATCTCCCATCTCCTTAAGCTCTCTAAACACCACACCTGACACTGTACCCCTATATGTCCCTCTGGCCCCTTACCCACTAATTCTTTTGGAGTTGCCATCATGTACTGTAATAGAACCACAGTTCATAGTACAAAGTATTGTGCTGGAAATACATAATCATGAAACGCAGTCCCAATGTGCATCACTTGAAATATATGTCCCTACCAGGAAAGTTAGCGAGCAGCCAAGGTTGAGAACCACTGCTCTAAGTCCTTCCATGTTTTTTGGATATGTCTCCTTGGGCAAGGACAATGAAAGGAAAAATAAACAAACGGGACCCTATCAATTTAAAAATTTTCTGCACAACGAAGAAAACTGTCAACAAAATGAAAAGGCAGCCAACTGAATAGAAGAAGAGATATGCAAATCACATATCCTATAAGTGGTTAATATCTAAAATGTTTAAGGAACTCATACAGCGTGACATTAAAAAAATCCAATTAAAATATGGGCATAGGCCCTGAATATACATTTCTCCAAAGAGGATGTACAGATGGCCAACAGACATGAAAAGATGCTCAACATCAGGGAGCATTCATCAGGGAAATGCAAATCAAAACCACAATGAGATACCAGCTCACACCTGCCAGAATGGCTTTTTTTTATCAATAAATCAACAAATAACAAATGCTGACAAGGATGTGGAGAAAAGGGAACCCTTGAACACTGATGATGGGATTTTAAATTGATGCCAACACTATGGAAAACAATATGGGAATTCCTCAAAAAATTATAAATAGAGCTGCCATATGACTCAGCAATACCACTTCTGGATATTTATCCAAAGAAAACAAAACCACTAATTCAAAAAGATACATGCACCCCTGTGTTCATTGCAGCATTATTGACAATATCCAAGATAGGGAATCAACGTAGTTGTCCATCAATAGATAAACGGATAAAGGGGATGGTTAGAGTGTCTGCCCAGAAACCAAAGGATCAAGGGCAGGTGTCTGGGTTGCAGGTTTGATCCCTGTCCCCGGTTGGGGGTGTGTGCAGGTGGCAACCAATCACTGTGTCTCTCTCACATCTCTCTCCTCCTCCCCCTTGCATGCAGGAGGCAACCAATCGATGTGTTTCTCTCACATTGATGTTTCTCCTCCTCTCCTTCCCTCCCTTCCACTCTCCCTAAAAATCAATGGAAAAAAATATCCTTGGGTGAGAATTAACAACAACAACAAAAGAATATTCATTGGCAAAAGTGAGAATTTAAAAAGAATCCATGAGCATCCAGAACTTGCAGAATTTTCTACAGCCTCCTGACATACCTTCAGTATTATACCATCAGCCGGAACAAGCTAGATTTGTCATTAAAAGAAAGGGTTACACTGAGATCATGATTTTCCTAACAAGAAGGCCCACCATTCGTACGAGCTCCAAAGCCAACACAACTTCTGCCTCTTGAACATTTTTCATTTTAAGAAACAAAATAGTTTCATTAGAAATAGAAAGCTTACAGGAGATCATTATATGGCTTTAAAAAAAAAAAAAAAAGAGTCCAGAGTCCAGATAAATGCCTAAAAGCCTTTTCTGTCCTCTCTTGCATGGCCAATGTTGGCGACAAGGTTGGTTTTAAGCTGGATTCATGGTGTTTAACCTTGACTGTCTGGTTTGGGTTTGCATAACATTAAGTTCTGGCTACCGTACGCTCTGTTCAAAAATCTAAAAACCTATTATTACTTGGCTTAATGGACTGTGCAACCTAATTTAAAAAAGGGAAAGTGAACTTCAGGTTTCCTCTCTTCAGCTGACTGTGAAGTTGGTCTTAGGATATTGCTGTCTCCTTGTTGTTGTTTTTCCTTCATGGTTTCTATCATAAAGAAGGGACTTACTAAGAATAGAGCTTTTATATGACTCAGCAATACCACTTCTGGATATTTATCCAAAGAAAACAAAACCACTAATTCAAAAAGATACATGCACCCCTGTGTTCATTGCAGCATTATTGACAATATCCAAGATAGGGAATCAACGTAGTTGTCCATCAATAGATAAACGGATAAAGGGGATGGTTAGAGTGTCTGCCCAGAAACCAAAGGATCAAGGGCAGGTGTCTGGGTTGCAGGTTTGATCCCTGTCCCCGGTTGGGGGTGTGTGCAGGTGGCAACCAATCACTGTGTCTCTCTCACATCTCTAATAAATGCCTAAAAGCCTTTTCTGTCCTCTCTTGCATGGCCAATGTTGGCGACAAGGTTGGTTTTAAGCTGGATTCATGGTGTTTAACCTTGACTGTCTGGTTTGGGTTTGCATAACATTAAGTTCTGGCTACCGTACGCTCTGTTCAAAAATCTAAAAACCTATTATTACTTGGCTTAATGGACTGTGCAACCTAATTTAAAAAAGGGAAAGTGAACTTCAGGTTTCCTCTCTTCAGCTGACTGTGAAGTTGGTCTTAGGATATTGCTGTCTCCTTGTTGTGATTTATCACTCATGGTTTCTATCATAAAGAAGGGACTACCGCATCATCGTGTTTGGTCACACCTGCCCAGAGGGGGACAAGGGGGTGGGGGAGAGGACACAGTAGACTTTAGATGGAGGGGTCATGAGCTTCAAGGGCATAGAGATCTACATTTTAATCGAAGTTCCACATCACACTCATGACTCAGTGTGACCTTGAGCATGTAACCTGACATATCTGACCTTTAGCTGCCTCATCTGTGAAATGGGGATAGGGACTGCAGTGGACAGCTCCTGCCTTCTCTGCGAATGAAGGGATTGGGTCCCCATGGGCCATGTCTGTTCCAAGCAACCTTCCCGCCTCTGCCACAACTGACTCAGCCCAGAGTGACTCCTGGCAATGCAAATAGATGTTTGCACGGGGACACAGAAACCTGGAAGTCTCTGGTGCTAATAATAATAATTAATAATAATAATAATAATATACACAGATAGGGTTTACTATGTGCCAGACACTGTTCTAAGCTCTCTCTAGATATCGTTTACACCTTCAGAACCAATCTATGTGTATCATCACCTCCATTTAACAGATGAGGAAACTGAGATCCAGAGGGAGAGACCCCGATGGGGAGAAGATACACAAAATCTTATGTCTCAGATCCCTGTAGCCATCCCAGCTCTAACCTTTCCTATTCTTTTTAATATATTTTTATTGATTCAGAGAGGAAGGGAGAGGGAGAGAGCGATAGAAACATTAGTGATGAGAATCACTGATTGGCTGCTTCCCGCACGCCCCCCCTACTGGGGATCGAGCCCGCAACCCAGGCCTGTGCCCTTGGCTGGAATAGAACCCGGGACCCTTCAGTCCACAGGTGGACGCTCTATCCACTGAGCCAAACCGGCTAGGGCCCGGCTCTACCCTTCTCCAAGTCTTTGTGGTCCAACAGTTTGAATTCCATGGGGGACTTCAATAGTCCTTGAAAAAATTTCTCCTTTTTAAATTCAATTGGCCAGAGTTGGTTGTTTGCAAACATAAGAGGTTGTCTGCAAACAAACAAACAAAAAATCTTAATGGAGGCAGTATTTTACCATCAGGATTGCTAGAAAGAGTTTAAGCAATGCAGCTGACGCAGGGCCTGCACAGTGGTTTTCAACCTTCTGGCCCTTTAAATACAGTTCCTCATGTTGTGACCCAACCATAAAATTATTTTCGTTGCTACTTCATCACTGTCATGTTGCTACTGTGATGAATCCTCATGTAAATATCTGATATGCAGGATGGTCTTAGGCGACCCCTGTGAAAGGGTCGTTCGACCGCCAAAGGGGTCGCGACCCACAGGTTGAGAACCGCTGGCAAGTTACAAGAGAGATTCTGAAGGGGTTTCCTCACTGAAGCATCGCAACCATCCAAGGTTCTCTAATCCCAGGATGTAGCTGCAATACTCCTGCCTCTAATGGTTACTGAAAGGTTGCTTTGTGCCCGGCTCTGTGCTAGGGGCTTGGCTTGCCTTAAGGCCTTGCATGGTCTCTATTTTACTTGTGGAAGAATGCAATCTGGGTCCTTTCACCCTTCCCCCTCCCCTCCTCCCTTACCCCTGAGTGGGAGGAAGGTCGACGTAGCGTAAACAGCAGATTCTGTGCACGTTCGTGTCTCTGAGGATCTGACCAACATCAGCAACAGAAAAGCTGGCTTTTCTTGCAGGTGCTACAAGGTACAGGATGTGAAAGCCCCACGGCCACCCGAGCTAGAAACACTGACGTATCTGAAGCCAGAACACGGGCCATGGAGACGGGAGGCACCGCCAGAGGGCACTGGGCACTGCAATGAGCAGAGCAGGCCCAGAAGGGGCCCAGGATAGAAGCCCAGAGAGCTAATGGGAGAGAGGCCATCATCGGACCCTGGGGTACCCACCATCATCAGTTGGTTTCCTAGCTGGTCACACATAGCAAGACCCACGAGACACTGGACAGCACTAAGGGTTTCCACGGAAATGAGATCACGTCTGCTGAGGCAGGTTAAGTCATTTGCTCGAAATCACAGAGCTAGGGTGGAAGAGACATAAGTGGAACCTGGGTGTCTGATCCTTTTCTGTTGTTGCAGTTAACCCTCACTCAAGGATATTTTCCCATTGATTTTTAGAGAGTTGAAGGCAGGGGTGTGTGTGTGCGTGGGGGGTGGGGGGGTGGACAGAGAAAGAGAAACATCAGTGTGAGAAAGACACATCGATTGCACGTGCACCAACCAGGGCTCAAGCAATCTGAGTGCGTGCCCTTGACTGGAATTGAACCCAGGACCCTTCAGTCCTCGGGCTGACGCTCTGTCCACTGAGCCAAACCAGCTAGAGCCCAGATGTCTGATTCTTAACACACTACTCCATATAGAGCTTCCGTTGTGTAGAACTATAAAATCTATATATCCTATATAATAACACCCTAATATGCAAATCAACCAAATGGCAGAACAATGATGTACACTGACCACCAGGGGGCAGATGCTCAATGCAGGGGCCTCTCCCACCTCTGAGGCAGCGCTAGAAGCAGCAAGCCTGGCTTCTGGCGGGGAGCGGGCCTAAGCTGGCAGGCAGGCATCCCCCAGGGGTCCTGGACTACGAGAGGGTGCAGGCCGGACTGAGGGACTACCCCCCGCCCCCAGTGCACAAATGTCGTGCACCGGGCCTCTAGTAGAACTATAAAACCCTACTGCTCCAGGTTTTACCTCCTAGGGCTCTTCTTGGATTGTATTTGCTCACATCCATCCCCCCAAACCCTCTTCCAAACCTGGCCCAGCCTTCAAGGCCATGTGCGTGGTCTTGGAGGCATCAGCCTTCAAAGCCAGACTCAAAAGCCACCTCTTTCCATGCTAAGCCTTCTGCAGCCCCTCCCCCTGCCCCCCAGCCTCAGCAACCCCCTCTTCCTGACCCCACCCTCATCCCTACAGAGCACTTTTCCTGTCTAACCACACAAAACGGATTGTGCTTGGCATGAGAGCTGAAAAGATTATGTCCCGTCTCCTCTAATTGAGGTCCTCAAGGGCCAGAGGTATTTTATACGTCACCTGCTTTCCCTGCCCCAACACACACACACACACACACACACAGAGTACCACCAAGACACAGCCTTGCAGTTAACACTCAATATTTATTGTGCCCTGGCTGGTTTGGCTCACTGGATAGAGCATTGGCCTGGGGACTGAAGGGTACCAGGTTTGATTCCGTTCAAGGGCATGTATGTACCTGGGTTGCAGGCACATCCCCAGTGGGGGGGGTGCAGGAGGCAGCTGATAGATGCTTCTCTCTCATCGATGTTTCTAACTCTCTATCCCTCTCCCTTCCTCTCTGTAAAAATTCAATAAAATATATTTTAAAAAAGAAAAGGTAACAGATATTTAAATATCATTTGTGGGGTGTAATGCACAGTGTGGTGACTACAGGTAACAATACCATAGTATACACTGCTCACCACACACACACACACACATGCACACACGCACACTACCTAGGAAGGTGCTGAATGCGTTAATTAACTTGCTGTGGTAACCATTTCACAATGTACAGGTAAATCACACCATCATGTTGCATACCTGAACTATATACAATCATTACGTGTCAATTATACGTGCATAAAGCAGAAGAGAAAAAAATATGCATTGAATGTCGACCTTTGGTCCAGGCCGACATTCAGAGGGTTCAAAGGGCCACACCACAGGCTCCGAGAAAATGCCAGAGCCTCCCGCAGCCTCCCTCCGCCCCAGGGCCAGCAGGAGGCTCGGCCTTCGGTTCCGGAAGCTGCTGCCAAAGCCAGGGAGATGGCATCTGACCAATAAGCCATCGCCGCTTCTCCAGACGTCAATGTGCTGCCTAATTTAAATGCACACAAAAGCAATCGAAGGAAGACGGGACCTGCGCTCCCCTGGCGGAATCGATGGCATTTACCACATTGACTCGGATAAGTGACAATTTGGTTCAGGAAACGCTTTCCCATCCTCACTGCCTCCCCCGCTCCTGGCGGGCAGCGGAGTCCAGCGCCTCCTGGCCAGCGCCCCCAGCGGCTGCAGGACGTCACTGCAGCTCCTCAACCTGCCCCTCTGTGAGCATGGCCTGGGGGCAACCTACCTAGTTTGGAAGGTAAATCATCTTCCAGCCCTGGCCGGTTTGGCTCAGTGGACAGAGAATCAGCTTCCAGCCCTGGCCGGTTTGGCTCAGTGGATAGAGCATCGGCCTGTGGACCAGAGGGTCCGGGTTCGATTCCCGTCAAGGGCACGTACCTGGGTTGCAGGCTCCTCCCCAGCCCGGGCCCTGGCTGAGGCCGGTGCAGGAGGCAACCCATCAATGAGCTTCTCTCACATCGATGTTTCTCTCTCCCACTCTCCCTTGGTGAGGCCGAGGATTAAAAATAAAAATAAAAACTTCCCAAGGGAGGGAACATTACGAGTAAAGACCACCTCATAACCACTTAACTCCAACAGGCACATGCTCGCCCCCGAGACCCCCCTGCCCAAAGCCGGACCAAAACCAGCCTCAGTTGGCACCTTAAGCCGTGCGGCTGTTACCTTCATGCACCCTGTGGCGGAGGGGGGGGTCACCCCGACATTGCAAACCAGGGAGGGGAGGGAAGACAGGGCCTTTGCCCTGGAGGTCAAGGCCGGGCTGCACAAGGTCACTGTCCCTGAGGTCAGGGCAGGTCCCCAGTCCGCCCTTCTGCTCCCACAGACTGAACAGGAAATACCTGCGGCCGCTGGGTCCCCCCAGAGCTTCGGGAAACACCTGTGGGCTCCGGGCTCTGGGAAAAAACTTCCCAAGGGAGGGAACATTACGGGCTGCGAGCATGTGCCCCCGAGACCCCCCTGCCGAAGCCGGACCGAAACCAGCCTCAGTTGGCACCTTAAGCCGTGCGGCTGTTACCCTCATGCACCCTGGGGTGGGGGTCACCCCAACATTGCAAAACAGGGAGGGGAGGGAAGACGGGGCGTGTAAAGAATTTGTATTCCAAAATGTGTTTAAATGCCAGTACACTGACAAACAGCAGTTTGTATTTCAAGAGGCTGAATGTCTTTAACTCATCAGTCATGGTATAAAAGTGAAAACTTCACTTTTGTGAAAACCTGTATGTAATAAACTTTTACCAAACAAGAAGGTCATATTATGACTAAGAGTACATAAATATTCTGAGCATTGAGATATTTATAACATCATTAGCAAGCCATACAAAATTATCAACTTAAAAATTAGCCGCTATCTTTGGTCAAACATTTATTTGGTTAGCTCACCCTTGGCGGGGCCAAACCAAATGGTTTCCAGGGCCTTATATATGGCCCGCGGGCCAGACGTACCCCGCCTCTATGCCACAGCCTGGGTCGCAGTTGAACCGGTTTTCTCTCACGTCTCCCTTGAGCTAAAGCACCCCAAAGCTCAGAACTGAACCTCCACTTCCTTGAAAGAGTATTTTGCCTGGCCCATTCTTGGCATCCCCCAGAACACCACCCCCCACACACACACACACCTGGGATTAGCGGTTTGCAATGGTTCTGGGTAATCACTCTAAAATACCAATGTATCTTTATCCCATGTGAACCTTGTGTCTAGTCCTCTGCTAAGGACCAAGCAAGCCCAGGTGCGAGTATGGTAGAGAGTTCAGGTCAGCCTCAAGCAAGTGCCACGCTGCAGGCTCCAGGGGCTTCAGAATTCAGAGGAGAAAGGAAATAAATGAGGTTGAGGAGTCCGGGACACAGGGATGGGAGGACTGGGCTGGAGCTGGAGATGGCCAGGTGGGTACGGGAATATCGGGGGAACATTTTGTGAAGTATGTGTTTTTCTAACCACTAAGCTATACACCTGAAAGTAAGCTGTAATTGAAAAGTTAAAATAAGCCCTGACCGGTTTGGGTCAGTGGATAGAGCATCGACCTGCGGACTGAAGGGTCCCAGGTTCGATTCCGGTCAAGGGCATGTACCTTGGTTGTGGACACATCCCCAGTAGGGGTTGTGCAGGAGGCAGCTGATCGATGTTTCTCTCTCATTGATGTTTCTAACTCTCTGTCCCTCTCCCTTCCTTTCTGTAAAATATCAATAACACTATTTTAAAAAAAAGGTGGATGGAACTTGGGGACTCAATAAGGGCTGAGTCACATATGTTGTCACCTGTTGGGAATGGCTGATGGCATTTCCCCAAACCTGTAAAGGGATGACTGCTTGGCTGCCAGACAGCTCAGGGCATCTTAATCTACATATTAGTGCCTCCTACTGGCCAAACACCTGAACAGTCGTAGGCTAATTTTCCCCCCTTCTTTCAATGCCTCTGTATACCAAACCCGGACCCTTTGAAGTGTATATCTCCACCTCGACTCAGGACAATTTGTGTTAATAAAAAGCATGGGGTCCTGAGATGAGATCTTAGTTCCTTTTAGCTAAGCTCCTCTGACCCCCAAATGCCTTTCAAAATGATATTTCGTCTCTGGACTCTTGATTAAGTTACACACAGCCCCTTCTCCAGATTTCCTGAACCCTTCTTAATGCCGGAACAAGAACCCCTGCCGTTCTTACCCACGTAAAGGAGAATGACCAGGGGATGATGGAGAGCCATCTGCCTCCGCGGTTCATGTGAAATTAGAGCGTCAGACTCCAGCTCTGGTCCAGAGCCACCCACGATGCCTGGAACTCCCAGAAGGAGTTCATTTGTAAAGAAAGTTGGACTTACCTTGGCCAAGAGGTGAGGGAGAGTTCTTTTTGCAGGATTTCTCATTTAAAAACTGATTTGGTGCTTGGTACACAGAGGACAAGCACTCAATAAATGCTATTGACTGGCCAGTGACTTGAGCGGCAGTCTGAATGCTCCCGAAATTAATGATTTCTTAACCCCTTTATCCTGTCTTCAGACTGGCCTTGGAAACATCATCCTCAGTGCCTCTGTTTGAACGAATAGGGTCATTAGGGATTCTTTTAGATCCTTAAGAAGCCTGATAATTTTGTTGACCTCAGAGGCTTGGGGTCAGTCCAGCGGTGGGCAAACTATGGCCCGCGGGCCGGATCCGGCCATTTGAAATGAATAAAACTATTGAAAAAAAGACCGCACCCTTTTATGTAATGATGTTTACTTTGAATTTATATTAGTTAACACAAACACTCCCTCCATGCTTTTGTTCCGGCCCTCCAGTCCAGTTGTTCGATTCCTGGTCAGGGCACATGCCTGGGTAGTGGGGTTGATCCTTAGTGTGGGATGTGCAGGAGGCACCAATCAATGATTCTTTCTCATCATTGATGTTTCTCTCTCTCCCTCTCCCTTCCTCTCTGAAATAAAGAAAAGTATATTTTAGGACCAAAAAAAAAGAAAACAGTTCTTCAAATTGGGTTGACAGTCACTGAATAAACAGAGAAATAAACCCCCTCCCCCTACTTCCAGTGGATGTTCTAGATGCCCTGGTAAGTAGAAGATTCCAGAAAGTAGAAAGTGAGGCCTACTTCCTCTTCCCACAAGTCTTAACCTGTCCCTTCTAATTTTTATTTTATTTTATTCCAATTCATTTTTTCCTTTATTAAGATATTACAAATGTGTCCTTATCCCCTCCATTGTCCCCCATCCCCTCACCCATGCCCTCACCCCCCGTGTCTGTATCCATTGCTTATGCTCCTCTGCATGCATACAAGTCCTTTGGTTGATGTCCCTTCTAATTTTTAAATGCGCTGGGCAACGTGATTAGTAAAATAACATTACAGCCTCTTCCTCCCTTTTGTCTGTTCGTGTGAATTCTGCCCTTGCAACCCCACTGGCACAAAAAAACAAGAAAATGAGGGAGAGAGGGGATTAAAAGGCATCAAAATGGACCAGATTGATTTACACTGGGAATAAGAGAGAATTCTTGGCCAATGAGGATAGACTACACACAGAGGATGAGACAGGAAGGAAAAAAACAAGAGCCAACAGGGCAGGAATGGAAAGAGCGATTTGGGGAGGGTTGGGGAAGGAGTTGGGATAAGCGAGGAGAGCGTTATTAGGGTACTTGTCACGTTCAAAAGTTATTGAGAAAGAGAGGCAACGGGAGAGAAATGTTAATGAGCTTGTTCTGTATTAGGGACGAGTTGGGGAGTTATTCATAACATCGAAATTGCTTTTCAAACGTTGTTGTTGGGCGCCAGTTTGATGTTCCTGTGAGTGCCACCCTGTCCTCAGCCGGGACCACCTGGAGCTCAGTGCCATGTGAATTAATGAGACTGTCACAGTATCACCCAAGGCTAGGCTACCATTGGAAACGGTGTTCTCATTTATTTTGTGTTTTATTCTATTGTACATGTAATTGCTTTCATTTCACTTTATCTTCAAACTGTTCATTGAAAAGATCTAAGAATAGGATTAATATTTATAGATTGATCTTCAGCAAAGCTGCTGAATTTTATGAGTTTTTTTAGTGGATTCCTGAGAATTTTCTATAGACAAGATCAGGTCATCTGTGAATAGAGATTTGTTTCCTTCTTCCTTCCTACTCTGGTCATGCATCCCTTCACGGACCCCACACACGCTTGTGGACCATATACTGAAAGAATAAAAAATGCTACAAGCCGCACAAACTTCCCAGGCTTCCCCCGCTAGAGACAGGAACAAAGGGAGCGCAGGCCTTGAGGCTGTCCCCGGAGATAGCCAACCGTTGAGATAAGCAGGTTGTAAAAACACCAGGCAGGAATAAGGAGTGAATTTCATGCCCTATCAAGACACAGCCCAGACCCATTTGGAATTTCTTTGTTCTCCTTACTCCTTCCTGCATGCAACCCCTCCCCAATGTGTAATTTTTGCTATAAATATCTGGAAAACTCTCTGCTCGGGGCTCAACTCCTCTTCTCCTTGCGTGAGATACGAGTTGAGCCCCAGCACGCTGGAATAAAGCCTCTTGCTGTTTGCATCAAGTGACGTCTCCTGCGGTTGATTGGGATCGCCGTCGGTTTGCGGGACAAAGTGAGGGTCCCATTTCGGGGGTCTCACAATACTATGTACCCAGGGCTGGGCCAACTGATTCTGAAGAGAAGTAAGAGGAGATTCGGTTCTGAAACAGTCCAGGCTTAGTGAGGAACCCCCAGTCCAGGGGTGTGTGTAGAACAGAGTACTTGCTCCCAGATGCAAGTCCTCAAGCCACCAGAGGATCCAGAAAAGACCGCACGATGGCCTGAAGTCAGGAGATGCATTGAAGGCTCCAGTCAACGTAGCCAACATAAGGCTATACACGGGGACATCTCCAGGAAGTATCTCCATGCCCTGGAATTCCATAACAATCTGAATTAGTATCTCTGAGCACCTCTATGTGCTGGGCAGGGCGCTTAGTGCTGGAATACAACGCAGAATGAGACACAATCCCTTTCCTTCGAATGGACTAAATGTAATTCAGTAATGCAGGTAAGAAAGCAACTCTGTCAGAAGTGATGAATTTCTTTTTTAAAAAAAAGCCAAAAAAAGAAGAAGAAAAAATCCTATAAATCAAAGCAGTTACTGTTACAGAACACACGAAACCCCAAGCAAGGAACAATTTACTGATTAAGATGTTCTATAAAGACTCCAAGTCTCTGGCATGTTCCAAACCAAGTATCAAATTACTCCCTTGATTGATTTGTTTCTTTTTAAACCAACAGCATGAATAGAGAGACACCATCCTGAGATCCCTGTAGCAGGAGCCACTCCATACCTTAAAGCAGAAAATAATGCCGCGCGAAACCCCTGCTAGGCCAACATAGAGACTTCACAAGGTTGTTTTGGTTGGACTTGGGCCATGCGTCCTGTCACTTGCCATGAGCCCGCCCTCTGGCGATGGCGTGGCAGGGCTGAGGGCTTGGGGAGAGAGGGACCCCAGCGGAGGGATGAGGCCCAGACTTAGGCACTGTCTGTGCTGGGCGCACAGGATGCTTCAACCCTGGACCCTGCCCCTAGGAGCTTGCAGCCTAGGATGAGGGTGAAGATAAGAGCCTTGAATAGTATTTCAGGTAGAACGAGAAGCCCTGACTAAGTTCTGCTGGGGCAGGGAATTGGCAAAGATGTAAGGTGTGGCCAAAACCACGAGACAGATTTTCATATCGTTGTGTGTTCTTATGAGTCAAGAGTTCCATCTCATATGTGAGAAGGCTACACACACATACACACACACACACACACAGATACAGGACATACAAGATTAGTTGCATATATATACAGTATATATATACGCTGAGTGGCCAGATAATTATGACCGGCCAGATTATTATGACAACCCCATCAATACTTCATTGACACTTCCAAAAATACTGAATATTAAAAACTTCCTAAGCAAATACTCTCAAGGTTTTTTATTTATTATTATTATTATTATTTGCATAACTAATTCACTTCATTGTACTGATGGGGTGGCCAGAATAATCTGGCCGGTCATAATCATCTGGCCACTCATAGTTTTTCTTTTTTTTAAAATTGATTTTAGAGAGGAAGGGAGAGGGAGGGAGAGGCAGAAACAACGGACATACAAGATTAGTTGCATATATATACAGTATATATATACGCTGAGTGGCCAGATAATTATGACCGGCCAGATTATTATGACAACCCCATCAATACTTCATAGACACTTCCAAAAATACTGAATATTGAAAACTTCCTAAGCAAATACTCTCAAGGTTTTATTATTATTATTATTATTATTTGCATAACTAATTCACTTCATTGTACTGATGGGGTGGCCAGAATAATCTGGCCAGTCATAATCATCTGGCCACTCTTAGTTTTTCTTTTTTTTAAAATTGATTTTAGAGAGGAAGGGAGAGGGAGGGAGAGGCAGAAACAACGATGAGAGAGAATCATGGATCAGCTGCCTCCTGCATGCCCCCCCGACCAGGGATCGAGTCCACAACCTGGGCATGTAGCCTGACCTGGAATCGAACAATGACCTCCTGGTTCATAGGTTGACGCTAAACCACTGAACCACACCAGCTGGGCAATATACCAATTCTTAGGGTTATTGGAAAGATTGCCCTTCTGAGCTCAAGCCAGGCACAAGCTTGGCCAGAGAGGGCCTCAGCGAGGACAACTGGACCAGCAAACACATCCCATCAAGAGGAAGAGGTGGCATTAGAGGAATTTGTCAAACGGGAAACATTTTATGATGCTAGTGGCAGTGTCAAATTCATAAGCCCTGGCCCCTCACCACCAGCCCCTTGTTGAACCCCGCACACACACACCAGCCAAGCCACACTGACCTTCTTCTGGTTCCGGGGTGTGCACTGTTCCTACTTGGTATCTGCTCTCTGCTTACTCCACTGAGCTCTGGCAATAGGCACATCACACATCAACCCCTCTAAAGTCCTGCTTCCTCTCTGCAGACCCCAACTCTCAGCAGTGAATTCTACGAATAAAGAACTGTCACCTGGCCGGTGTGGCTCGTTGGTAGAATGTCGCCCATGAACCAAGAAGTCCCAGATTCAATTCCCAGTCAGGGCACATGCCCAGGTTTCGGGCTCGATCTCCTGTAGAGGGTGTGCAGGGGGCAGCCGATAGCTGCTTCTCTTTCATTGATGTTTCCATATCTCTATCCCTCTCCCTTCCTCCCTAAAAGTTCTATAAAAACATATCCTTTTTTAAAAAAAGAATAAAGAACTGTCCTCTTAAGATAGGAAATGCATTAATTACAAGTGCAGAGCACAGTTACCAGTTACATTTATTTATTTTTGATCTAGGTGTTCCTTTCATTATCAGAGTTGCAGCTCAGGAGAACAAGGTCAAGTAGGTATAGAGAATACCTGTGCTGAGAGTATATAATACTAGAGGCCTGGTGCACGAATTCGTGCACGGGTGGGGTCTGGCTGGCCTGCCCCCATGGGGGCTGATTGGGTCCGGGACAGCAGCGGGGAGGAGATGCGGGTGGTTGGCTGGCCAGCCCTGCCCCCAATTGGGGTGGGGGAGCTG